>NW_006159855.1:1903398-1941332 GCF_000334495.1 Tupaia belangeri chinensis | reverse complement strand
GAGAGGTATTCGCTATAGTGAATTATTCCCCAGGGGGAATGGCCACACCGCAATCCCTTCTCCATTCTCCTCTCGGGATCTTGGGCTTGCATGCACACGCGCCCAGTGTGAGTTTAAGCCGCCAGGTCTGGGACTCGAACCGCGGTTGACTACATCGGAGTCCAGTGACGTAGCCATTACGCTAACTGCTGGTCCCCTATAATCTCTCTTTTGAGACATTTCCACCTGAAATACTATCAGTCCTACACTAGCTGAATAAATAACAAAGGGTTTTGTGTCCTCACGGCTTTTTGATTCTGTCAGTATTTACTGGCAGCACTGCTTTTACGGCTGCAGAATTCTCTGAGCCTCCACCTCGAGGCTCCCGTGCACTCTCTGCCTCTCATAAATACCCAGGAGGATCAACCTCCCAACCTTTGCAGGGTATCAAAGAAGAGGCCACAACAGAAAAACCAAGAGGTAAGTCAAGCCCAGCCTCTTTGGGGACTGCAGAAATGGCATCTACCTTCCCCATCTCATGTTCACTCAATCCCATGGCTGGGGCATGTCTCGTCTGAGTGCACTCAGCACACCAAGGGAAAAACAAAGGTGGCATCACCGGATCTGTGTGATGATCTTGGCAGCATGCGTACTTCTCCATAGTTTCTTTGTTTTGGGCAGCCCCTCCTTCCCATCTTCTGCCGGGGTACCCTCTGCCTCTGCCTTATAAATAAGGTCTAGCAGGGTGAGGATCATCCTTCACTCTGGGGAATGTGGCCCCAGAGTAACTGTGTGCTAGGACAGAAGTGCTTACAGAAAAAAAAAGAAACAAGTCCACAGTAAACTTTTGCAAGCTATTGTGTTTTCTTTTGCAGTTTTTCTACCTCCTTTCCTTCTGGGCAATGAAAAAAAATCCAGTGAGGGAAGAGAAAGGAAGGCAAACGTTACCAAATTGTCATTTCTTGTTAACTCCATAAACAAACATCTTGTGTGCACTAATCCTTCTGCCAGAGTACAGAAATGAAAGGCATTAGTAAATGTTAGTTTAATTTTTGTGGTTTTTAGTGCGCAAGTGACCAGCAGATGTTCTTCAGCAAGGACATTTTCCTATTTCTTTCATTATTCCTCTGTTTTGGGAAATACTCGTTTTCTTAGTAGCTCACACAGAGCAGGAGACCTTAAGAGGCATCTGGTTTAATCCCCGAGGTTTATGGTGAGAAGCTAATACCTGGCGTGGACAGGGCTGGTTGGAGGCTGGCCCAGCATGCTCTCAGCTGTGGAGTAAGACTGGACTCTGGCCTGCCTAGAGCACTATCAGTTCTGTTTGTCACCTATGGAGCGTCCCTTGAAATATACACTTGTCAGAAAAAGAAAACCATACATTAGCATTTATTGTCATTGGTTCCCTTATTTAACGTGTTTAAAATGGCATTCTCTCCTAATTCCTCATGGTTAAACCCCATACATTTTGTAACTTTTGGTTCCCCTCATAGCTGCCTCCTGGTTATCTGTGCTCGCCTTTTATTTCCACGGGCCCACTCAGGAAGAAGACAGTTGCCCAGTTGCCAGTCAGCTCACCTGGGTGAGCTTCAGGAACTGTGGCTCTCTGCCAGAGCCCTCCCCTTCCACCTCACCCTCAGTCTCCCATCCTCAGAGTTACACAATGGACCAGTTGTGTTCTGGGCTCTCCGAGTGGGAGTGAAATAGATGGCCCAGGTGAAATGGAGGCTGCTGTTGGCAGATTCCTTCTGTAAATCAACATAAACAGCAGGTTTTCACTTGGGGCTTAATTTCTCAGCAGGGAAAAAGCTTAGGGAAACTTCAGACTGCTGTGGTTTTGCAAATCTTTGCCAGTTCTGCAATAAAATTGCCCTGGAGCAAAAGTTTTAAAATGTCGGAAAACTACTCCTCACCCAGAATGTCATATACCTAGACCCCAAACTCAAAGCTGGAGGCCAGTTGCATGCCCTGCGCTGTGGAATTAGTGTTAAGTTTGTCCTGGGCCTGGGTGCAAAGCAGCAGGGAAGGCTTCTGTGGGTAATGCTGCCTCAGGTTATTGTAAACATACTGGCCCAGGAATTTTGTTTTTTGTTTTTGTTCTGTTTGGGGAGGGAGAAGTTGTTATCCTCCCAGTCTGCAAGGAAAGTGAGATGCTGGAAGGACTTTGTAATAGACTATGACAGGGGCTCCTTCCTTAATTTTAAAAGGCAGTGAGTGGGAGGGGAATGTTGGCAGATCTTTGGGTGTAGGCGAGTGAGCTGCTGGCGACGTGGCCCTGACAGACACATGCCAGGCCAGTGGATGAAACAATTCAGCCCTCCCCAGGGAACCACAACTGTGCCTTTCCCTCTACTGGGGCTGGCCAGGAACTGGCCACCCAGTGGCTATGGCAGACAGGCCAAAGAACAGGAGTTCACTGAGCCACCACTCCACTCTCCCACAGAGTGGCCTCACTCTGGACTATACAAGTACAGCAATTCCATGGTGCCTGTCGGCCAGGGATGTAGGGCCCTAAAGCAAGGAATTTCACTTCCTTTACTTGGTCAGAATCATCTAGATCTGGGGGTGTGATTTCAGTTCTGTTGCCCACAGGGAGGAGCTCTTGAGTGTAGGGAGTGGTGGGTGCAGATAGAGAGAGGATCCTTGGGTTGACCACAAGTCACAGAACTAAGAAACAATCCTTGACGCTCTGGAAAGACAAATTCAGGACATATTTGTATGAAAGACAGCAGTCCTTCATTCCTTGAGTAGTAAAGGAACCTATCTTACCCAGGAGGGTTATAGGCACAAAATACTCAGACACATGAGACCAAGAAAGCATGAACTGCAGCGCCTTGTGGGATGAAAAGCAGAAGATCATTCACCTTTGGTTGTGTTTAACTTTTTTTAACATTGAGACATGTCTTTTCTGCACCACCAACTATGATCGTGAGTGGCTAAGTCATCTGTCACCTCAGGAGAGCATGGCGCTACTAGGTAACTATGGCGTCCTGTGGAAAACTGCCATCTCTGGTCATAGTGCTTATTTAACATTTAATTTTCTTTCCTTCATCTCATTTTAGGGGGTCCACCACTTGCAGAAAGATATCTTCCAAAGCTAAATCTTCCAACATAATTGGATCCAGTTCAGCCTTGCATGGTTCTCAAGCGACATCAGGAGCCAGTAGGAAATTGGGGATTATGGCTCCACCGAAACCTATAAATAGACCATTTCTTAAGCCTTCATATGCATTTTCATAACAACTAAACTTCAACGTACATAGATCTTCTTTCTCATTTGTCAGCATGTGACCATCTGTGGATAGAAAGCTGTTAGTCTTGTTTTGCCTTGTGAAATTTTTACTCGAATCTATTAATATTTAAATAAATGCTTGGGGGTGATAGTTCTTATTTTTAAAATAAACATTTTCTTTTGAATAAGCATGTTTTGCTGCCACTGCAAGTGTTGTGGCCGTTGTTTCTCAGAACATCAGAAACAGCAGCTGAATCATCTCAGGGAGAAAAATTATGAGCACAACATGAAACCCAGAAGCCAAAGGAGAAGATACACAGGGGACATTGTAAAATTGTAAAACTTTGTGTAAGACAACATAAATGAAATTTAAAAGCAAATGACAGAGAAAAGGATTAATTACAAAGGATCGATATCCATAATATATGAAGAAAAAGTCACTTCAGTAAACAAATGAACAAAGGATGCAAGTAGGCTAGTCTCAGAAGAAGAAACAGAAATGGCTCACCAATATGTGAAAAATGTTCAATGTTGGGGCTGGCCTGTGGTGTGGTGGTTGAGGGCATGTGGACTCCCTCATGGCCAGCCACATTTCGAGTCCTGGGCCTGGCAGCTTGCTTTCTCACTGCCCCCCCACTCCCTACCAGGTCAAATTGAAATGAATGAATGAATGAATGAATAAAGTTAAATTTTAAAAAATAATAATAATTATTTTTAAAAAAGAAAAATGCTCAATGTCTAGTGAGAAATATAAAATAAAACCAGGATACACCATTCTTTTGGCTATCAAATTGTCAACACTGGAGGCTTGTAATATCTGGGCTCAACAAGAGAATAGTCAAATATATGCTACTTGGGAGGCCATGTTAAATGTTGGTGTGGTCCTTTGGTGTTGGGGTGCCTTTTTTTTTTTTTTTACCTTTTTATTCTTTATTTTTGTCTTTCTTGAGAGAGACACAGAAATAAGCATTACCTACAGGGTCGTCACACCACAATCTACTGGTTCCAGCCAGCTTAGATCGCATGTATGCTGTGTGCGTGCCCACCGTGCTCAGAGGGTTACAAGACCTTTTCTGTGTGAGTCCAGTTGTGTTACCTCTGCACTGCCACCTAGCCTCGGTGGCCTTTTTTTGAGGTTTTTGCTGTAGGGTATGTGTCCTCATACACAAAAACAGCGAGCGAGGGAAAGTCAGAAATCACTCTTCAGTGGGGATGCCCATGCCACAATCCAGTCTCCTGGGATATAGGGCACTCACGGACACCTGATGTGAGTTTGAACTGCAGCTGCCCGTATGGGAGTCCAGCACTTGCTGACCCCGGGTGGCCTTTTTTTTTTTTTTTTCACACGCTCTAGAATAGGCCAGTTGGCCAGATAGTTAGAAGATGGGATTTGGGGAACCAGCAGTTAGCGTAATGGCTATGTCACTGGACGCCCACGTAGTCGACTGCGGTTCGAGTCCCCGACCTGGTGGCTTAAACTCACACTGGGCGCGTGTGCGTGCGTGCCCAAGATCCCGAGAGGAGAATGGAGGAGAAGGGATTGTGGCATGGCCATCCTCCCTGGGGGGTGATTTCTCGCTTTCTGTCTCTGTCTGTCTGTCTGGCGAGCGCACACGCCCTATAGCAAAAACCTCTCAAAAAAAAAAAAGAAAGAAAGAAAAAAAATGGGATTTGGACACTTCCTGCCAGAATTCTAGTGACCTCATTTTGGAGACATCCCTTTCTTAGCTATGTATAACTCAGTGTCCCTCACAGCTTAGAAGTAATAAGTAGGGTTATGTGTCAGTTTGCCCATTTGGGGCCTTGCCCCTTGATCTCACGCAAGAGGGTAGAACGGGGAGGCTTGGTGTTGCGGAGGGGCCCTCAGTACTTGGGGCCTAGTACCCAACCTTATGGCTGGACACATACTTTTGACCTCACCTATTGCCGAGGCGTTTGGCTCCACATTTAATGGCAGGGATTGGCCAGACAAGTTTGCTGGATGCTGAGCACCAATACCTCAGGTGCCTTGCAGAACTGACTTTCTAAGAAACTATTCTTCTGGCAAGCCCTGATTGAGTGGTCAGAAGAAAGATCTCTGCAGGTGAGGAGAGGGAAAAAAACACAGCTGGTAGTGGAGGCCCCTGGGATGATGTCCCCAGCACGAAGGAAGCTGACCTAACAAGGCATCTAGGGGAAGAGAGTGTCACTAAGAGGACATAGTTGTCCCACCTGTAGCTACAGCTCTGGCCCTGGGGGTGGGCACAGACTTGGGCAGAGCTGGTGCCAGTCACTCACTCCCTTGCTCTGATCTCCTCCACTTGTTTTTGCATCAGGTACTGGAGTCACAGCCGACCCCCCTCAGGAATGCATACTGGGTTCCAGGGTTCCAGGCATGGAGGAGCCAGATGCAGGTAGTGTGCAGGGCCCCAGGGTGGGGCATGAAGGCTGTGTGGGACCACACATCCACTGCCCTGAGAAAGGAGGAAGCCAAGACCCAGTGACCTTTGACTTGCTCAAGGTCAAGTGACCACAGTGGCAGAGCCAGGCCCCACAACCTGCCCTTAAACAGATTCTAACAGGCACTGCCATTTCTCAGGCCTAGGAGCAGCAAACATGAGCTGCCTTCTTCTACCTCAGGCCTTCAGCCTCTGGACTCCAGCCTCCCTGACTCCCCAAGGAATGCAGATGCCTCCACACAGGGCAACCCCAGGAGAGCAGGAGGAGGCCAGCTTTCCCTGAACCAAAGTCAGGTCTCTGGCTGCCAAAGACAGTGACAGCCAAGCTGTCCCCTGGTGGGGACCCTTAGTAAAGGAAGAATCACCACTACTTGGGGAGGGGAGGGAACAAGCCCACCAGGGAGGCGCAGAGGCCCAACTTGCCAGGTGCTCTCCTGAGACCCTCACACTTCACAGAGATGCCAGGTAGATCTTTGTTCACTTTCAGGGACAGGAAACCCTCTACCTCACAGAGGAAGAGGACAGATACCAAGTGCCCACTCTGTGCCAAGGGCTGTTCCAGGAACATACATAATTTAACTCAGTCCCTCTACCAGCCCTGGAAGGCAGACGTGATATTAGATTTTTGTCTGTGGAAACCAGAAACAGAGATGTTATGTAACTTGCCGGAATCCACACAGCTAGGAAGTAGTACTAAGTAGGGTAACACACATCTTGGTTTGCCCTGAAGAGGCCATCTGTCCTGGTGTAATAAGCAGCACAGCTCCCTCTCATTCTCAGAGGTGCTCTAGTTTGGACAGTTAATCACATGGAATCCAAGGCTGTGTTCTTTGGACAGTCCAATCTTCTCCCAACTCCAGTTTTTTCATCCAGAGTCTCAGGGGCTACCGGCTACCTGCCTACTACAGGCTCCAGGGACAGGCTGCAGAACTCTCAGCACTGCTAGCTGCAGCTTTTCTCCAGAAAAGGAAGCGGAGGCTGTGGCCCAGGCTCCCTTGCTGTTCTTAAGAAACTGCTGCCTCTCCCCCTCCTGCAGCTGTTGTCTGCCCTGAACCCCAGGCCAACACTTCCTTAGGAGGCTCCCAGGGTCCAAGCTTGGCTTTTTTCTCAGGCTCTGAGCAGCTCCCTGGGTGGGGAACAGGCAGCCACATGAGCCTCCCCCAACCCTGGGCTCCCACTCTGGCCAAGGCATCTGGGCAGATAGACTATGGCCTGTGGGTCATCTGGAGGATATAGCAAAATCCCGCGGGACTCCCACAGTGCAGCTGCTGTGACTCCATGTGGCCTCACAGCGGGTTCAGAGAAGCAGGCTGGCAGGGTGTGCCTAGACAGCCCCTGCTCAGACCTCTCACCATGAGGTTGGCCTCGGTGTAGTGGAGCAAGGGCTCTACAGCCATGCCTGGCAGTGCTAGAGCTGCGAGAATCAGCACCTATAGCCTTCAGAAAGTGCCATCTTTCCAGAAAGCATGCTCTCTTGTTCTCATCCCCAGAAAGGCTTTCCTTTCTGTGTTCTCTGTTGGCCAGAGAGGAAAGAGGGTGGGGCAGAACCTCAGGTGGTTGAAGTGGGCTGTGGACCAGCTCTGGTCATCACTTGGAAGATGAAGGACCAGACAAGAAGAGAGGCAGAAGCCAGAGCTCGAGTCCACAGAGCCTCAGGGACTGAGAGGCTCCCCCAGAGACCAGCTGGTGTGTACAATAGGGCTCTGGCATCAGCTTAGCTCAACTGTGTGCCTTCATGCCCACACGGAGGGTTCAGTGACCACTGGGAAGGTTCCAGAATAGCATGCCAGTGCTCAGGATGTGGCAGCTCGCCCCAAAGGGCCTCCGTTTCCATGGGTCCCACATGCAAGGCTGCCACACATGCAGGCCTCAGGCATCGGCCTGTCCTGGCTCCATATACTTGGTCCCTGCCAGGAACCACAAGGCCCCAAGAAAGTCAGGCTGTAGCCCTCTGCCTAGGCCGGGCTGGAACAGAGCTCGAAGGTCTCTGCCTCCCAAGGGAACCTTCCTTCGGTGGGGTAGAACCCAAAGCAGTTACCCTGGGCGTGGGAATGGTGCACTGGAAACTCCTGACCCTGTGGGGCTCCTTGCTATGCTCAAAAAGGTCTGAAGAGCCTCTGTTAACAGACTGAGATCTCAGCCCAGAAGGACATCAGAGACATCTAGCGATACTGAGACCTATGGCCAGAGTTGTGCTCAGACCCAGACCCCTTGGGCCTCTTCCTCATGAGGGGCCCTGCACTTACCATGTGTGGGGGACTCAGTGACCCTGAAACAGGCCAGCTGAAGGTTTAGCAGGACTACAGCCATTTTGAAATTCAGAAAAGCCTCTAATGATAACAGCCTTACCAAGTGCTGAGTCATGGAGAGAGCTGCTCGAGCAGTGATCCGATCAAATACCCAAAAGTGGGTATTTGAAAGAATCTGGGTAATGACTCGGGGGGAAGCTATTGACTCTGACTGGTTGTAGTGAGGAATGATTGCCACGTACTTGTACCTAGTATCTTTAAATCTTGAGAACATGTTGAACTTTTTGAGACAGTTTAGTGACTGTCTCCCTATAACTAGTTACAGAAATAAATGTATTCCTCTCTAGCCTCTGCCTCTCCTTTTATTGATTAGGAGAAGAAGCAGTGGGACTTAGGTGGCCAGTCACGACCCCACCAACCTCAACAACGTACCAATGGACACAGTGAGCTGCCTGAAACCAGCAGTTAGCAGTGCCAGGGAGAAATCTGCCCATGTGAGTCCACTGTAGACACGCTGGCTGCATGTGCAGGGCTCCACTATGGTGACTTGTGTGTTCATTATCACTCCTGGGTCCCCTGCACCCAGCCAAGGGCTGGTGCAGAGTCAACATGACCTTGTCCTCCCTTGTCAGCTCATGACCTCTCTGAGCCTCAACCTCTCATCTGCACTGTCAACATCACACAAGCCCCACCTCCCAGGGCTGCCATAGGCCTCCTTTGGTCAGTTGTTCTACAAACATTTGTTGCCAGAACACTGAGCTCCAGGCACAGCCCCTGGGAAGGTTGCAAGCAGCAAAGAAACCACGCCGGGAGAAGGATGAGGACACATGTAGTACTGGAGGATGGTCGGGGAACCGGGCAGGGCCAGTAGGGGGAGGGTGTCCTGAAGCCACCTTGCACTCTGTCCTCCCCCTCTTCACCTTCTAGGAAGAGCAGAAGGGCTAGGGAACCTGGTGGCTGGGCACTTCCTTTCTGAGCTGAAAGCACCTTTCCCAGCCTTTGAAGGAATGAGCACCTTGGGCCAGGTCACCTGCCTGAGTGACCACAGGGAGAGCACCCAGGGAGAGGGAACTAACCTGGGGAGGGACCCCAAGCCTCCTACAAGGACCTTCACCCCACAGTTTCTACCATTTCCTCCATAGTCCTCAGCTTACGTCTGGACTTTTACCCTCAGGTCTAGGTTCTGGCCACACAGCAAGTGCCTAATTACAGTTTTTGAATGGACAGGTAGGTGAATGGATGGATGGGTGAATAGACGGATGGGTGAATGGATGGATGGATGGACATGGACCTCAGGCCCTCAGGCCTGCAGCCTGACTCTCTACACCAATCTTTTGGGGAGCAGCACACAGGTCACTGGCATCTTCCTCCTCCTGCATCCCTGCTGCCTTCACCAAGACAAGTGAAAGTACCTTCCAACTGGCCACAGTGTTCAGGTAGATTTTTACCTTTATGTGCATTGATTTTTTGGGTTATTTGATGACTTATTGGTTCTGACAGCTTGCCAGTTAACCTATTCATTGATTTGGAGCTGTGGGTTTGTTTCTGTTTGTTTTAATTGCCAGAGGTCAAGTGCCCTCACCAGAGAGAGACAGAGGGAGAAAGTAGCCCCCCCGTGAGGCATGGGGCACACCTGCACATGCACTGAGTGTTTTTTTCAAACCACCAGGGCCAGGATTCAAACCATGTGGTCAGCTATGTGGAATCTGAGTCCGTAACAACTAGGCCACAAAGCCAACTCTAGAGCTGCATTGTTTATCATGTGCTGAGATTTTTATAATCACTGCTTCCATTTCCCTTTCCTGTCCTGTACTTCTTGAGTTTACATGCATGTAGAGAAGACTTGTGAAGACCAAGAAGCATGGAGGGAACTTGAGCTTTGTCACTGGGTCCTACATGTGCAAAACTTCAGTCACAGTCAAGAAGGCAGGGGTCTAGGGCAGAGTTCTCGTGTTCACATTAGTTTGGTACAAGTTTCTGATTCAGCAAGTCTGGGGTGGGGCTCCTGGGTCTAGATTTCTTTCTTTCTTTCTTCCTTCCTTCCTTCCTTCCTTCTTTCCATCCTTCTTTCCTTCCTTCCTTTCTTCCTTCCTTCCTTCTTTCCTTCCTTCCTTCCTTCCTTCCTTCTTTTCTTTCTTTTTTAGACATTTTTGCTATAGGGCGTGTGCGCTCGCCAGAAAGACAGAGACAGAAAGCAAGAAATCACCCCCCAGGGGGAGATGGCTATGCCACAATCCCTTCTCCTCCATTCTCCTCTCAGGATCTTGGACATGCACGCACATGGTGTGAGCTTAAGCCACTGGATCCGCAACTCAAACTGCGGTCAACTACATGGAAGTCCAACAACATAGCCATTATGCCAACTGCTGGTCCTGGGTCTGGATTTCTTAGAAGCTTTCTGGTGGTACTGAAGCTGCACTCAAGCCACATTTGAGAAACATGGGTCTCCTGCAGAGGAAGGCACCAGAAATCACCCTGGGAGTTAATACACTTCTTGGCTTCTGGGAATTTTAGCTTCTTGGCCTTGGACAAGACATTCACCTTTCTTTTATCCTTGGTTTCCACTCTGTAAAAATGAGGCATTAAGACTCCACAATGGCTTTTACCTTCATCCTCCCTGTTGGATAAGTCTGTCAAGATGGGCCAGGGGTGCTCAGGAGAGTATTTAAGAATGTAGAAGTTGTGCCAGCCTGTTGCATAGTGGTTAAGGCAGCTGGATCTCACATAGTTCAAGTCCTAAATCCAGTGTCTTGAGAAACATGCCGGGCATGTGCACATGCATGCCCAAAATCCTGAAAGGAGGGAGTAATGGAGGAGAAGCGATTGCAGTGTGACCATTCTTTATGGGGAGTGTTTTCTCATTTTCCCTCTCTCCTACAAGTGTATGTGCCCTATGGCAAATAAATAAATAAATAAATAAAGAGAGCAAGAGAGAAATAGAAGATAAATAGTGGAAGAACCTTACAGTGAGAGAGCCATTTTCAAGTAAGGACTTCGTCTCATGAGAAAGTCACAACTAAGCATCCAGCACCAAAGTAATCTTAAGAAAGACCCTGGGGTTTGGCTACACAGTACAGTAGTAATGCATTACTCAAGAGAAGCTGGGCCCTATATGTTAGCCACAATTTGAATCCCCCATTCAGTCAGCCTGAGCAGGCATACATGCAGTGCCCAAGACCTAATGGGCCAGAGGGCTGGAGGAAGGGCATTACAGTCTAACCAGACATACATGCAGTGCCCAAGACCTAATGGGCTGGAGGAAGGGCATTACAGTCTAACCAGACACTGTGAAGGATGTGTCTCTCTTCTCTCTCTCCCTCCTTCTCCATCTCCCTTTCTCTTTCTCCCTCTCTCCCTCTCTTTCTCTCTTTCTCTCTTTCTCACACACACACACACACACACACACTATGTGCACATACTCTATAATGAATAAGGAAGAATGAGATAGATGATAGATAGATATGTGGATGGACAGAAGGATGGATGGATAGATAGATAGATAAAAACTTTGAAATTAGACTTGGCAATAGAGAAGCAAGAAGCAGAATATGCCATTTCTAGTAGGCATTTTGCAGAATGGACTAGAGGCAAAGGAAACTTACTTAAAAACTATGGAGGTCCAGCTGGTGGTGTGGTGGTTAGAGTGGCTGGATCCCACATGGCCAACTATGCAGTTTGAGTTCCAGACCAGATGGCTTGAAAAAAATGCCATCTATATGTGCATGCATACCTAAAGTCCTGGAAGAGAATGGAGGCAAAGGGATTGCAGTGTAGCCATTCTCTCTAGGGAGCATGTTCTCACTTTCCTTCTCTCTTTCTCTCACTGGTAAGCACACACATCCTTTAGCAAAATTACAAAAAAAAAAAAAAAAGAAGAAGAAAAGAAAAAAAGAAAGAAATTTATGAAAACAAGTGTAAGCTGACATTTCCCAGACCTTGCCAGGCTGTAGGGTTAAATGAGGTCACATTACCACCCAGCTGCACCTGTGAGCAGAGTTCTGTCTTCCTGCTGGGCCAGGAAAGTGCCACTTCATGATATGGTCTGCTGGGGGTGTTAGACAGAGGCCTTAGGCACCAATATATGATGCAGGCTTCCTATAAACTCAGTATGTGTTTGCTTAGAGCCTGCTGTCGCTGTCTAAGCCCCAACATGCTCCAACTGCCTGAGCTGGGAACAGACTCAACTCTTAGGACACGACGTGGGCTGGCCTCACCTCCCATTTCATAGGAAAGAAGACTGTCATATGGACCTGGAGTTAGATAGCTTGGGGTCAGGGGCCAATTTTCCCACTTACTACATGATCCTTAATAAGTAACTTACCTTCTCTGTGCCTCAGAGAACTCCCATCCTATGGGATTGGTTGGTAGGAGGACTCACAATTAGTACAACACCTATCACTCTTTGAACTCAACGTACTGTGATTATGGTGTAGAATAGAGACCCACACAGCATATATTTGTTGTATATATTTGTGCAGAAGTCAACTGAGGAATAAGCAGTACATATTTTTTCACTCAGTGGGCTCAGCCATTCTCAACCTAATACTTTTATGGAATCACTGTGAAAAAAAAAAAAGAATCCTCCTTCAGGTATGTCCATACCCAGCTATCCAACCATAAAAGCACCCAAATTTTGGAGTTTTAAAGCTTGGCAGAATAGGGAGGCAACACCCCATAATGCAGGAGGTGTCAATCCAGGTTCTTGGAACCCCTGGAAGATTCTCAGTTGTATCTGTGTGTCCGAGGATCCTGAAAGAAAGATCGTGATTTTTATTAGATTGTCAGAGGGGCCAGTGCCCCCAGTAGGTTACAAGACCCTGCCTCAGAGAAGCCGAAAAAGGTCAGCAGACACCTGGAGCATGCAAGCTCTGCACAAGTGTTGCAATGCCTGATTCGCACTCTCCCTTAGACATGCTTGGGGGCTGCTGTCAGCTCCCGCTTTTGCTAAGTGCTGTGCAAACACACTGAAAAATAGAGGGGACTCTGTGGGAAGGGAAGGCTAGGAGAGGAGGGGCAGGATGAGGGAAAATTTAGCAGAGAAAAATTGAGCAGAAACATCCCAGAGAGAAATTAAATTACAGCTTTATGGTGAACAATGTGATTCCTTTTCCCCAATCTCCTCACAGAAAAACCCCAATGAAATACTTGTTACCTTGTGGAATGGATCTATTTTGGGCGCAATAGCTCTGTCTCAGTTCCTCTGGTTATAAGTGTCTGGCTCTGCCCTCAGCCCCTCACGTGGATGAATCCTCCCCACAACTGTCACTTCCTCTGTCCTGCTGAGGCCTAAGCCACCAGGGCCACACAGCAAGACGGGGATGGGCCCGAGACTCCATTTGGCTGCCTGATGTCACCAGGCTGGGGCAGGACAAGAATAGGGCTAGGTACTGACAACACCCAGGACACCCCAAGCAGGACAGCTGCCCTGGAGAGTCCTGGCCTGAGGTCGGAGGGTCAAGCATGGCCACACAGTCACAGCCAAACTGCTCAGGCAGCTCCTTCCCCAGGTAGATGGAGGATCCTCCCAGAAAGACCTGATCCACCCCCCTCTCTAGCCCAAATTCCAGTCCTGGTACTGCTTCCTCACTCAACTATTCACCCAGCTGCCTGGCTAAGGTCACCACTGGGCTCTGCTGCCCAGGGAAGGGACAAAGAGGGTGAGGCTGTGGAGTCACTCCTCCTGGGATGGCCAGGATTGGCTGGGCTTCCTGGTCTGGTCAGTGAAGCTCATGACCAGAGTCCCCTAGGGGAGGTCCACAATCGTTTCCTCACCCAGAGGCCTGGAAATCAAATGGGAGTCCTCAGGGCACAGGTACCCTGATCCTTGGCCCTAGATCTGGAGTCTGCTGTCCCGTTTTTTGTTTTTTGGTTTTTGGTGGGTTTTTTTAAAGAATTATTTATGGGATTAGCAGGTGGCATGGTGGTTAAGGTGCTGGACACTCCCACATGGCCAACCATGGTTCGAGTCCTGGACCTGGAGGCTTTCTCTCTCTCTCTCATCTCTCATCTCTCTGTGGTCAAGTTAAAATAAATGAATCAATAAGTAAAATAATTAATTTTTTTAAATTATTTATTTAATCTTGGAACCAGCAGATGCTGTAGTGGTTATGTCACTGGATTCCCAAATAGTTGCCCATAGTTCAAACCCCAGACCTGGTGACTTAAACTCACTCTAGGCATGTGCGCATGCATGCACAAAATCCTGAGAGGAGAATGGAGAAAAAGGGATTGCAGCATGGCCATGTCCCCTGGGGGATGATTTCTCACTTTCTGTCTCTCTGTCTCTCTGGCAAGTACACATGCCCTATAGCAAAAATCTCTTGGAAAAAAAAAAAAGTGCTATAGGTCACGTGTGTGAGAGAAAGAAAGCAAGTCACCAAGTCTGGGACTCATACCATGGTTGGCCATGTGGGAGTCCAGCACCTTAACCACCACACCACCTGCTGGCCCCCCAGTTTATTTTAAATTACTAGGAGACAGGTGCATTCTCTAGAGAGAATGCCACCCTCACGTGCACCTAGCATCTTATTCAAGCTGCTGGGCTGGGATTCCAACTATGATCAGCCATGTGGGATCTGACACCCTGCGCACAAAGCTTAACCTCTGTGCTATCTATCAGCTGGCCCATGTCAGCATTTCCAGTTCTTCAAACCTGCCTGTTGCTGACTTGCTATGTGACCTTGGGCAAGTCACTTCCATCCTCTGGACCTCAGAGGCCTGACTTATGGGGTGGAAGCTGATAAACAGATTGGCCCACCCATTTGGACATTCCAAAACTTGAGCACTCAGAGCTGCGGGGATTTCCTGCAATTTGATTAAAATGCAAATGCCCCGGGGGGTGACTCCATGGTTCTCAACCCCAGAGTTACACACTTAACACAGGTGGGGAGAAAGAGGTCCTGACCTGACCCCCACAGAAGCCCTGGAGAGCTGCATGTCAAAGAGCTGTTATGGAGGGAGCCTTATAGAGTTCAGACTACACGACCTGTGAAGGCAGAGCATAGACTCTTCCTTCTTCAGTACCTGACTAAATGAGTAATGATGGCAAGCTGTTTATAAAAAGAATGAGCCCCAAACCAAGAAGCCAGAAATGACCTCCAGGGCCTTTTGTCTTCACAGACACAGGCCTGTGTTGGGTGTGAGAGTAGGACACACTACTGGCTAGGCAGGAGTTGTCTGGGGCCCAGGTGTTTAAGAAATGACAGGAGGGAGACCTGTGGTCAAGGGACTTTCCCCACCCCACCTTTGTCTGCTCAGACAATCAAAAAGCTAACTGAAAACCTCAAAATTGCCCCCATGATGGGAAGATGGATTCTTCCGGTATTGGAACAAGTCGCATGTCAGGATGATGCACAGTGAACAAGATGACAAAAACTTGCAAGGCAGCCCCACATGCAACTGCCAGGAAAGGGAAGGAAATCACATGAGGGCATGAGCCAAAAGAGAGAGGGAGCTGAGGATCAAAGCAGCTTCCTTGACACGAGTAGCTTCATGCCGGAGGAAAGTTAATGAGCACATGAACTGGATATAAAAAGCACAAAGAAGAAATGACTAGGAATAACACCAGAAGATGCAAAGAAAGCCTGAAGAGGGAAGGACACGCATCGAGGATGGAAACAGCCCCATCACATGTCTAGAACTGAGTGACAGGGCCGCAAAGTGGCACAGATGTAGAACACGACACTGTGAGACTGACTCACATAGGAGAGCCCTCCCTGGGTACACCAGGCACACGCATGCCTGTTGTCCAGGGCTGACTGAGGCTAGGGAAGGATTGCAGCATTATGACCCTTTTAGGGATTTTGCTTCTCTCTCTCTCTCTCTCTCTCTCTCTCTCTCGGGAGAAATAAGCTTTAAAAAATAAAAATATGGGGGGACCAACAGATGTAATAGTTACATCACTGGACTCCCACATAGTCAACCGCGGTTCAAGTCCTGGACCAGGCAGCTTAAAACTCATGTCAGGAGTGTATGCATGCTTGGCTAAGATCCCGAGAGGAGAAGAGAAAGGATTGCAGCATGGCCATCCCCCGGGGAGGGGGTGTGTGTGTGTGTGATTTCTCACTTTCTCTCAGTATTTCTGGTGAGCACATGCCCTACAGCAAAAATCTCTCTCAAAATAAATAAATAAATAAAGCAAATAAAAATATGGGCCAATTCCATGGCCTGGTGGATAGGGCAGCTGGATCCCGCAGGCTGGCTGGACCCAGCAGCTTGAATAACACCAGGTTGGTGTTCATGCAGGCCCAGAATCTCAAAAGGAGGGAGAGAGAGGAAGAGGGATTGTGGTGTGACCATTCCCCGTGGGGGAGAGGGTTCACTTTCCCTCTCTGTCTCTCTCTGTCTCTCTCCAGCAAGCAAACTTGCCCTTTAACAAGAAATAAAATAAACAAACAAAAATGTGTCTGGAAAAAAAAAAAAAATGAACACCATGGGAGGGAAACTTGAAATAATGGCAATGAAATCAAACAAAAAGGACAAATGAATTGAAATGAGAAGTTTATCAATATGGAACCCAGACCTTCCAACACCAGGGTGGCAGCTAAAACAAAAGAATATTTAGAGAAACCCTCCTTGAACAAAAGGAAGAACCAACTTCAGAATTGAGAGCACACAAATGCACCCAGGAAACACATCCAGAACATACTGGCTGAGTTACTGAACTGTAAGGATAAAGAAAAAACTATTCAGGCACCCAGGAGAAAAAATGTCACCCACAAGGGAGAAAAAAAATCAGTCTGGCCTCAAATTTTTCCATAGTAACATTCAATGCCAGAACAAAGGAGCTGAGTCTTCAAAGTGTGTGGAAAAGGAGAGCCCAAGAATATTACACCCAGTGAAGTTGTTCAGATTTATAGAGAACATGGAAAAAGTCAGAGAAAATAGCACCCATGAGCCCTTTTTGGAAAAAAAGGCTGAAACTAATCAGCAGTGAAATCTAGCTAACCATTTAAAAGGGTATGTGCTTTTTTAAAAGTAAAATCATGAGACTTATAAAAATGCAAAATTTTCATTTCACTTATTAAGTAATTACAGAATATATATGTTATAGCAGGTTCAAAGGAGAACTGGAACAACACCCACATATGTAGGCAAATAAAGAAATAGATTTACATATATATATATGCAAAATTGATCAATACCCTGAGGGCAACAATGAACTGCATTCCACAGAACAGTTCATTGCATTTCTGAGGACAAGCATCACTTGCCTTGCTCTAAATTTTCTACAACTTAAATTTGCTAAAGATAATGAAAGACACAGGTACCCTAAAAGATGAGGTAGCTTGGGAAGGTATGCTACTAGACATCCCAGTAATATGGCGGCATTTCATTTCAAAAACTCATATAATTTTTTCTGATACAATCAAGAGATGACTCAAAGTGCAAAAGACAAGGACAAAATGTCAAAAACAGAATGCCAACCTCAGGTGATATGTGAAGTAAAGCCAGATCACACATGGCAGACCAGGGTTTAAATAGCCCCAGGGTCCTGACAAGGTGGAGGATTGGAGGAAAAGGATTGTGGTTTGACCAGACCCCATAGGGGCAGTTCTCTCCCCGCCTCCAAATATTTTACTAAGGAAAAATAATAGGTATAAAATCAGGAGCTTAGGTGGATGAGGGGAGCAGGGAGGATGTGTTGTTAGGAGTGGTCACCCCACTTTCATCCCCAAGAAAGAATGATTCTGCTCAAAGTGAAATATTTGGTTTTTTTCCTCAAGGCTCCAGTCTCTTAACCAGTTTCATAATCTATAAAAAAAAAAAAAAAAAACTACAAAAATCCATATGAACTATATCTCTTGTGGAAAGTAAAGATTTGGTTCAGCAATTTTTCTGTTTCTTTCTGTCAAACTTAAGTAAGATTAAACATGTTTAGATTAAAATAGAACATGTATGGCACAGTCCCATCTTCTAAACTTCTTTGGCCTATTTACCTTTCTCTATACCTACCCTCTTTATCTTTCTAATTATCTCTGTGTATATGTGACATTCCCCAGATGCTAATGTGGGATTATAGACTGTATTAACTATATCCTGTGGCAGCAAGTTCTAGTGCTAGGACCATGTACAATCCAACAGATAACACTAACTCAAACACTAGACCTAACCCTAACCCTAATCCAACACAGTAACACTGATCACAACCCTAACCTAACCCTGACTCTAACTGAAACACCAGCATTTAACCTAAATCTAACCCAAACCCTAATCTTATACCCTAAAACTAAACCCAGTCCTAACCTAACACCCTAACTAAAACACTAGACCTAACTATAACTCTAATCCAACACAGTAACCCTAACCCCAACCATAACCTAACCCTGACTCTAACTAAAACCCTAACACTAAACTTAAATCTAACCCTAATCTTACACCGTAACCCTAACCCCAAACCAAACTTAATTTAAAGACTAGACCTAACCCTAACCCTAGCCCTATACCCTAACCATAACCCCAAACACCAGCATTTAACCTAAATCTAACCCAAACCCTAATCTTATACCCTAAAACTAAACCCAGTCCTAACCTAACACCCTAACTAAAACACTAGACCTAACTATAACTCTAATCCAACACAGTAACCCTAACCCCAACCATAACCTAACCCTGACTCTAACTAAAACCCTAACACTAAACTTAAATCTAACCCTAATCTTACACCGTAACCCTAACCCCAAACCAAACTTAATTTAAAGACTAGACCTAACCCTAACCCTAGCCCTATACCCTAACCATAACCCCAAACCTACACTGAACCCTCAAACCCTAACACTAAACCTAAATCTAACACTAACCCTAATCTTACACCCTAACCCGAAACCTAACATAACCCTAAACCTAACCCTAACCCTAGACCTGATCCTAACCCTAACCCCAACCCTATCCTAACCCTAACTCGAACAAAAACCCTAACACTAAACCAAACACTAACCCTAACCCTAATCTTACACCCTAACCCTAACCCCAAACCATACTTAACCCTAACCCTAACTCAAACACTAAACCTAAATCTAACGCTATTCCAACACCATAACCCTAACGCCAACCATAACGTAAGCCTGTCTCTATCTGAAACACTAACAATAAACCTAAATCTAACCCTAAGCCTAATCTTACACCTTACCCTTACCCCCAAACCAAACTTACCCCTACCTCTAACTCAAAGACTAGACCTAACCATAACACCAACCCTAACTGAACCCTCAAATGCTAACACTAAACGTAAATCTAACACTAACCCTAATCTTACACCCTAACCCGAAACCTAACATAACCCTAAACCTAACCCTAACCCTAGACCTGATCCTAACCCTAACCCCAACCCTATCCTAACCCTAACTCGAACAAAAACCCTAACACTAAACCAAACACTAACCCTAACCCTAATCTTACACCCTAACCCTAACCCCAAACCATACTTAACCCTAACCCTAACTCAAACACTAAACCTAAATCTAACGCTATTCCAACACCATAACCCTAACGCCAACCATAACGTAAGCCTGTCTCTATCTGAAACACTAACAATAAACCTAAATCTAACCCTAAGCCTAATCTTACACCTTAACCTTAACCCCAAACCAAACTTAACCCTACCTCTAACTCAAAGACTAGACCTAACCATAACACCAACCCTAACTGAACCCTCAAATGCTAACACTAAACGTAAATCTAACACTAACCCTAATCTTACACCCTAACCCTAACCCTAACCCCAAACCTAACATAACCCTAAACCTAACTCAAACACTAGACCTAACCCTAATCCTAAACCCGAACACTAACTCCAACCATAATCTAACCCTAACTCTAACTCAAACCTAAATCTAACCCTAATCTTACCCCCTAACACTAATCTTACCCCCAAACCCTAACCCCAAACCAAACTTAACCCTACCTCTAACTCAAAGACTAGAACTAACCCTAACCCTAGCCCTATACCCTATCAGTAACCCCAACCCTAACTGACCCCTCAAACCCTAACACTAAACCTAACCCTAACCCTAATCTTACACCCTAACCCTAACCTGAAACCTAACGTAACCCTAAGCCTATCTCAAATCCTAGACCTAACCCTAACCCTAATCTGATACCGTAACCCTAACCCCAACCCTAACCTAAGCCTGACTCTATCTCAAACACCAACAATAAACCTCAATCTAACCCTAACCCTAATCTTATACCCAAACCCTAACCCCAAAAATAACATAAACCTAACCCTTACTCAAGCCCTCAACCTAACCCTAACCCTAATCCTACAACAGAACCCTAAACACAACCCTAACCTAATCATGACTATGCCTCTGTCCCTAACACTAAACCTAAATCTAACCCTAACCCTAATCTTACACCCTAAAACTAAACCCAATCCTAACCTAACCCTAACTCAAACACTAGACCTAACCCTAACCCTAATCCCACATCCGAACCCTAGCCCCAACCATAACCTAACCTTAACTCTAACTCAAACCCTAACACTAAACCTTAATCTAACCCTAACCCTAATCTTACCCCCAACCCTAACCACAAACCAAACTTAACCCAACCTCTATTTCAAACACGAGACCTAACCCTAGCCCTATAGCCTAACCGAAAGCCCAACCCTAACTGAACCCTCAAACCCTAACACTAAACCTAATTCTAACACTAACCCTAATCTTACACCCTAACCTCAAACTTAACAGAACCCTAAACCTAACTCAAACACTAGACCTAACTGTAACCCTAATTCTATACCCGAACCCTAACTCCAACCATACTTCACCCTAACGCTAACTCAAATCCTATCACTAAACCTAAATCTAACCCTAACCTTAATCTTACTCCCTAACCCTAAAACCAAACCAAACTTAACCCTACCTCTAAATCAAAGACTAGACCTAACCCTAACCCTAGCCCTATAGCCTAACCGTAACCCCAACCCTAACTGAACCCTCAAACCCTAACACTAAACCTAAATCTAACACTAACCCTAATCTTACACCCTAACCCTAACCCCAAACCTAAGATAACCCTAAGCCCAACTCAAACTCTAGACCTAACACCCTAATGCAACACAGTAACCATAACCCAAACCCTAACCTAAACCTGACTCTATCTCAGACACTCACAATAAACCTCAATCTAACCCTAGCCCTAATCTTACACCCTAACGCTAACCCCAAAAATAACATAAACCTCAGCCTTACTGAAACCATAGACCTAACCCTAACCCTAATCCTATTACCGAGCCCTAACCACAACCCTAATCTAATCATGACTATACCTCAGTCCCTAACTCTCAACCTAAATCTAACCCTCACCCTAGTCTTACACCCTAAAACTAAACCCAATCCTAACCTAACCCTAACCCTAACTCTCAACCTAAATCTAACCCTAACCCTAACCCTAGCCCTATACCCTAACCGTAACCCCAACCCTAACTGAACCCTAACCCTAACACTAAACCTAAATCTAACCTTCACCCTAATCTTACCCTCTTACCATAACTCCAAACCAAACTTAACCCAACCTCTAACTCAAACACTAGACCTAACCCTAACCCTAGCCCTATACCCTAACTGTAACCCCAACCCTAACTGAACCCTAACCCTAACACTATCCTTAAACTCTAACCTTCACCCTAATCTTACCCTCTTACCATAACTCCAAACCAAACTTAACCCAACCTCTAACTCAAACACTAGACCTAACCCTAACCCTAGCCCTATACCCTAACTGTAACCCCAACCCTAACTGAACCCTAACCCTAACACTATCCTTAAACTCTAACCCTAACCCTAACACTATCCTTAAACTCTAACCCTAACCCTAACACTATCCCCAAAAAGGACATAAATCTAAGCCTTATTGAAACCATAGACCTAACCCTAATCCTACAACCGAACCCTAACCACAACCCTAACCTAATCATGACTATACCTCAGTCCCTAACACTCAACCTAAATCTAACCCTCACCCTAATCTTACACCCTAAAACTAAACCCAATCCTAACCTAACCCTTACCCTAACTCAAACACTAGACCTAACCCTAACCCTAATCCAACACAGTAACCCTAACCCCCACCCTAACCTAACCCTGACTCTAACTCAAACCCTAACACTAAACCTAAGTCTAACCCTCACCCTAATTTTACCCCCTAACCCTAACCCCAAACCAAACTTAATTCTACCTCTAACTCAAACACTAGACCTAAGCCTAACCCTAGCCCTATACCCTAACCGTAACCCCAACCCTAACTGAACCTTCAAACCCTAACACTAAACCTAAATCTAACCCTCACCCTAATCTTACACCCTAACCCTAACCCCAAACCTAACATAACCTTAAGCCTAACTCAAACCCTAGACCTAACTCTAATCCAACACCATAACCCTAAACCTAACCCCAACCCTAACCTAAACCTGACTCTATCTCAAACACTAACAATAAACCTCAATCTAACCCCAACCCTAATCTTACACCCTAACTCTCACCCCAAAAATAACATAAATCTAAGCCTTATTGAAACCATAGACCTAACCCTAATCCTACAACCGAACCCTAACCACAACCCTAACCTAATCATGACTATACCTCAGTCCCTAACACTCAACCTAAATCTAACCCTCACCCTAATCTTACACCCTAAAACTAAACCCAATCCTAACCAACTCAGTAACCATAACCCCCACCCTAACCTAACCCTAACCCTAATCCAACACAGTAACCCTAACCCCCACCCTAACCTAACCCTGACTCTAACTCAAACCCTAACACTAAACCTAAGTCTAACCCTCACCCTAATTTTACCCCCTAACCCTAACCCCAAACCAAACTTAATTCTACCTCTAACTCAAACACTAGACCTAAGCCTAACCCTAGCCCTATACCCTAACCGTAACCCCAACCCTAACTGAACCTTCAAACCCTAACACTAAACCTAAATCTAACCCTCACCCTAATCTTTCACCCTAACCCTAACTCCATACCATACTTAACCCTAACCGTAACTCATACACAAGACCTTACCCAAACCCTAATCGTATACCCTAACCCTAACCCTAATCTTACACCCTACCCTTAACTCCAAACCAAACTTAATCTTAACCCTAACTCAAACATTATTCCTATCCCTAATCCTACACCCTAACCCTAACCACAACCCTAACCTAATCATGACTATAACTGAGTCCCTAACACTAAACCTAACTCTAAATCTAACCCTAACCCTAATCTTATACCCTAACCCTAACCCCAAACCTAACCTAACCCTAACTCAAACACTAGACCTTACTTTAGTCCGAATCCTTCACCCTAACCCTAACCCCAGTCCTACCCTAAAACTCAACCTAACTCAAAGCCTAACACTAAACCTAACTCTAAATCTAACCCTAGTCCTACACCATAACCCTTTCCCCAAACCTAAGGTAACCCTAACCCTAAGTCAAACCCTAGACTTAACCCTAACCCTAATCCTACACTCTAACCCTAACTCCAACCCTTACCTAACCCTGATTCTAATACAAACCCTAACACTAAACCTAAATCTAACCCTAACCCTAATCTTACACCCTAAACCTAACCCCAAACCTAACCTAACCCAGTAGTATAAACTATTTTATGTGCCGTTTCCTCTACCTGAATCCCCTTTGTTCCCTCCTTACCCCATCCCCAGATTTTGAGGCCCCTTCTTTAGGAGCCTTCTAGGACTGACCTCCTGCCTGCAGGTCAGGCCCCCCTTTCGCTCCCCACAGTTTCACACTCTGGATGTGAGCCCTGCATGGACTGGCCTGGCAAGAGCCCTGTGCCTGGGAGGTGGGATGGCACATGAGCCTTTCACCTACTGAGTGACTTCAGCCAAGTCCCTTGCTCACAGTGACTCTGGTTCCGCATCTGAAAAAGGACCTGAAAAGTTTCTTGTTAGGAATGAAGATGGTAATGTGTGAAATATTAGCTATATTTAGTTTTACATTTGTTGGAAAAATGACAATAAGGAAAGACTTTAAGGGAGGAAAGAGGGGAAATATTGAAAGGGGGGAAATCATCCCATCAATGAGGAATGAAAAATGATAAAACATTTAAATGGATATTTGAAGGCTAACTTTCCTGGGAGGATCAGAGACTCCTAGAGCAGCAAGGGTCTGTGGGGCCACAGGGCCACCATCAGACACCGTGAAGGGTTTTGGACAAGGTTGGGCCAGGCCTTGAGGTCCAGCAGGACCCACTCCTCAGCTCAGACTTCACACCCCTGCAGAGCCTTGAGACACGACACCCCCCATAATCTCCACCACCTCCCCCAAATTTTCCCAAACACTATAAGCAGCACAGAGAGGCAGCACAGCCCCATCTCCTCCTAAGACTGGAGGGTGAGCTAAGGTCACCCCACCCCCATCAGGGCTGGGTGAATCTCAGGGCAGGCGGGGGTGAGAGTAGGGCTGTCACCTGTGTGTCGCCACCTAATGCATCTCCTCTTCTCTGTCTCAGAAAACAGTACAGCCAACTCTTCCTCTCCAGGCATGACGTCTGCTGTGAGGGTGGCTGAGTGCCCCGACACAGAGCAGGTGACGCAGGGCTGAGCTTGAGCCACACACTCTGTCCTGGAGAGGGAGCCCCCCAGCAGGGCCTGTTAGCTTTCCAGCTGGAACTCCCAGCAACACATGGACAAGAGGAGTGAGGCAGAGGCACAAGATCCTTCCCACCAGAGTCAATGGCTGAGCCAGCCTCTCATGGGCCTGCAAGCCCTTGCTCTCTGCTCTCTGCCAGGCCAGAGGAGCCCAAAGCCAGGTGCCTTCAAATGCTGCACATAAAACAGACTTTCTTAGGTGGAGACTCCAGGGTCTTTTGCTTTTTGATTCAGGGGCTCTTGTGCCTAGGACTAGCAATATTAATAAGCATTTGTGGGCTCTCCCTGGTTTCAGGCATAAGGCTAGAAATGTCCGCACTCATCTCTGTTCTTTGAGTTCTGCCTGTGTTTGTGAGCAGAGCGAACTCTTTACACAAAGTGGCTCATGCCCAGCATGGCTCCCTGGCAGGTGCGGAACTCCTCTAATTGCATTGTCAGAAATACAGTGGGGTCTACAGGACCCTGTTGCAGGTCTACAGGATTTACTACAGGAGTGTATTTCACGCTTTTGCACACACACTAATTAGGTGATGCCAAGTCGTGAAATCTCTGGTTGTGCAAGCACATCAATAACTTGTGATTGATCACTAGCACTTTATTTTTTTTTTTTAAGAGAGATTTTTGTGGGACCAACAGTTAGCATAATGGCTATGTCGCTCACTTAGTCGACCGTGTTCGAGTCCCGGACCCGGTGGCTTAAACTCACGTCAGGCGCGTGTGCGTGCGTGCCAAGATCCTGAGAGGAGAATGGAGGAGAAGGGATTGTGGCGTGGCCATCCCCCGGGGGGTGATTTCTCACTTTTTGTCTCTCTGTCTCTCTCTGTCTGTCTGGCGAGTGTATGTGCCCTACAGCAAAAAAGAAAAAGAAAAGAAAAAAGAGAGAGAGAGAGAGAGAGATTTTTGCTGTAGTTTGCTGCGCTCACTGGACAGACACAGAGGGACAGAAAGTGAGAAGTCACCCCCCGGGGGGATGGCCACACCACAATCCCTTCTCCTTCATTCTTCTGTTGGGATTTTGAGCATATGTGTACACATGCCTGGCATGAGTTTTAAGCTGACAGAGCATATGTGCACACATGCCTGGCAAGAGTTTTAAGCTGACAGGTCCGGGACTTGAACCACAGTCAACTACATGGAAGTCCAGTGATGTAACCAGTATGGCATTTGCTGGTCCCAATTACTAGCATTTTTTCATTTCTCCCCTTGAGAGGGCGCTGAAAAATCAGTCCATTTCGACAACTGAGTCTCCTCTGAAAAGGGTCTGGTCAGGTTACTTACTGCTCCACAGCCACACTGAGAGCAAGTTTCCAGGCTGTTGTGCACATGTCTGTTGCCTGGGGAACACTCACTATCAATTTCTGTTGCCTGGGGATGCTCACTATCATACATTTAAAAGATGCTTTCCTGGGCCAGCTCTGTAGCTTAGGGGTTAAGGGAGCCAGATCCCACATGGCCGATTGCAGATTAAATCCTGGCCTCAGAGGCTTGAAAAATATGCCAGGCCCATGTGTGTGTGTACCCCAAATCCCAATGGGATGGAAAAATGGAAGAGAAGGGATTACAGTATGACCAGGCCCCATAATGGGGTGCTTTCTCCCTCTGTCTCTCTGGTGAGTGCATACACCCTCTGGCAATTTAAAAAATAAATAAATAGGGAAAGGGCCATCTGGCAGTGTAGTGGTTAAGGTGACAGGGCTAATTGGTTTGAGTCCTGGACCTTGTGGCTTGAAAAGCATTGCGTGTACAGTGTGGCCAAGATCCCAAGGGGTAAATGGAGACAGAATTAAGGCATAGCCAATCCCCCCTAGGGGATGCTTTTTCATTCTCCCACCTCTGATGAGTGCATGTGCTGTATAGCTAGCTTAAGAAAAGAAAAAAGTAAAGATACTTTTCAAAAAGAGGCAAAATCATGACTGTCATACATAGATGTTTTGAAAGAATATGTATTAAAGATTTTATTCTGCTCTAATATGATTTGAATATTCCCCCAAAACTCATGTGTTAGAACTTGGTTTTACTGTAGAAGTATCAAGAGGGAGTTTAACTTAATACCTCTGGTGTGGAAAGGTAGCACCATTGCTAGTGATTGGGAGTGGGAGGCCGTAAGATTGACTCCTGGTGGGTTTATAAGGAGAGGGTAAGACTTCCATGAACACTCAGAGACACTTGCTCTTGTCCTCCCACAGTGTGCTATCCTACATGGTTTGGGGACCCCACCAACAAGAAAACCCTCACCAGATGTGGACCCTGGACCTCGGATCTCCAAATCGTGAACTGAACAAACCTCTATTCTCTTAAATTACCCAGACTCGAGTATTTTCTGTTATTGGTAACAGAACAGACTAGAACATGCTCCGAAGTCAATTTAAAGGAACCAGGCCAATGTTAAAACTGGTTCAAATAAAGGGACCAGCAGTTAGTGTAATGGCTGTGTCGCTGGATTCCCACGTAATCGACTACGATTTGCATCCCAGACCCGGTGGCTTAAACTCACGCCGGGCGTGTGTGCGTGTGTGCCCAAGATCCCAAGAGGAAAATGGAGGAGAAGGGATTGCGGCGTGACCATCCCCCCTGGGGGGTGATTTCTCGCTCTCTGTCTCTATGTCTCTCTCTTGTCTGTCTGGCAAGCGCACGCGCCCTATAATAAAAACCTCTCAAAAAAAAAAAAAAACTGGTCCAAATAAAATATAAACAGGGACCAGCAGATAGCACAGTAGTTACATCACTAGATTCCCACATAGTCAAAAGTGGTTTAAGTCCCAGACCCAGTGGTTTAAAACTCACACCAGGTGCATGTGTGTGCATGACCAAAATCTCAAGAGAATGGAGGAGAAAGAATTGCTGCATGGCTATCACCCTGGGGGGTTGATTTCTTGCTTTGTGTGTCTCTGGCAAATGCATGCACCCTGTAGTAAAAAAATCTCTTAAAAAAAAATACTAAAGAACAGAGACATTTATTGATCGGGAATATGGAAATAAATGTGCAAATGAAGGCAAAGCTAGGAAGAGGAAAGTCAATTGATCTTGTGTAGGATAGTCTGGAATCTGCAGATCTAGAGACAAGAATGATTTTGCATTGCTATCAATGACCTACTTAAGAGAGTTGTAAAATAGCCTTTGTAGAATGGACGAAATAGGAGGCTGGCAGGTGGTATGGCGGTTGAGGTCGCTGGACTCCCACATGGCTGACTGCGGTTTGAGTGGCGGACCCAACGACTTGCTTTCTCTCTTTCTCTTTCTCTCTCTCACTCTGTCCCTCTCTGGTCAAATTAAAATAAGTAAATAAATAAAGTTAAATAAAGTAATTCTTAAAAAAAAAAAAAGAATGGATTAAATAGAAGAATGGATTCCAGGGGATGTCTTTTTTAAAATTATTTATTGAGCTTTATTTATTCATTCATTCATTTTTTTAATTTGACCAGAGAGATATACACAGACAGAAAGAGAGAGAGATGAGAAAGCAAGCCGCCAGGTCCAGGACTTGAACAGTGGTCAGCCATGTGGGAGCATTCAGCGCCTTAACCACCATGCCACCTTCTGGTCCCAGGGGATGTCTTTTAGACAATGTATTATTTTCCACAGATTCACAGGTATTTTCTTTTTTTTTTTTTTTTTAGAGAGAGAGATTTTTGCTATAGGGTACATGAACTCGCCAGGGAGAGATAGAGAGATGGAAAGCAAGAACTGATCCTCCAGGGGGGATAGCCACACCACAATCCCTTCTCCATTCTTCTCTCAGGATTTTGAGCATGCACACACATGTACACAGAGTGTTTCAAGCCTCTGGGTCAAGGACTCAAACCACGTTCGGCCATGTGGGAGTCCAGCAATACAACCATTAAGCTATCTGCTGATCCCTGTATGAGTATTTTCTTACGACCCTAGCCACCCAAAGTCCTTTACCTGCCTGACTTAGCCCACACCTCCTCCAGGAAGTCTTCTCTGGCACCCAGACCAGATTAGGTTCTATCCATTGGGCTCCCAAGTCTCTTTAACTTCTGATAATACCATCAATCTTAGGTGGTTCTTAAAACAGAAGCTGTGTCTTACCTCTCGTTGTGTCTTGGTGAGCTCAAGACAAATCTGTTTGTTTGAATAAAAGAACAAACACTACAGGGTCTTAAGACCAGGGTGGTCCAGAGAGCTCTGCCCTAAGACAGTGAAAGAGTGATCAAAGGTCAGCAGTGCCTTGTGGAAAATGTGCAGGCTTCTAGTTCAGTCTTCAGGAGGGCTCCTCATAACTGAGCATCAGAGAGCAAATAAGCTTGGACGTGGCTGGTTAAACATAACAGGTTGTTTTTGCCTTTTCTTCTCTCTTTAACCATAGGACTCCTGGATGCCTTTAATATATTGAAGTTCCTTAATGGCTCTCCCAGAGGGAGAATGTGGTGTTTCAGTATTTTCCATGCTTATCTGACTGTAAAACAATTTTTAAAAAACTGGACCAGAGATGAGGATTCTGGGGAATTCACATTAAGAAAAAATTATTTAATCCAACATTTTCAGTTTATTTAATGATAAAAAAATTATTAGGGCCTGAGTCAGGATTCCACTGGTTCCACTGTAATTGTCCCTTGGGCGAGTTACTTAATGTCTCCATGCTTCAATTTCTAAATTGGTCTAAAAAAATTAGACAAAAGAGAGCCAGTTGGTGCCCTGATGGTTAAAATGACTGGATCCCACATGGCTGACTTGGTGATTCAAGTCTTGGACCCAGAGGCTTGAGAAACACTAGGTACATGTGCATGTGTATCCAAAATTCCAAATAGAGAAATGGGGGAAGCGCATAGTGACCACCCCCCATGGGGTGGTGCTTTCTCACTTTCCTTCTCTTTCTCTCTCTTTTGCTCTCCCTCCTTCCTTCCCTCCCTTCCTCTAGCAAGTGCACACACCCTCTGTCAATTCAAAGAAGATAATTAAAAGATAAATTAAGATGAGACTAAAAGAACCCACTTCAAAGTTGCTGAGAGGATTAAATAGTTACTGTTAGCATAGCATCTGGTACATGTGCTAGATAGATGTCAACTGCTTCGGTACGTATAAAAACACAAGCCACCACATGTCAAGTCCACACCTTAGTTTGCATTATCTCCTTTGACCTTCACAACAGCTTTTTGAGTCCAGATGAGGAAGATGAGGCAGGCGAGGCTGTAACAACCTGGAGGTGATGTCACTACCCCAAAGTCGAAAAAGTGGCCAGGGTTCCTGGGGCAGGCTTGAGGTCCTAGAATATGCCAACAGGGCTTGGCATGCTGTAGGTGCTTTGGACATGAGACTAGTTTCATCTACCCCACCTCCTCCCTTTGCGTACAGCTAAAACTTGTGCCAAGACCAGTGTGAAGGTCACCTGTGGCCAAGGTCATGGCAGGGTGGATAGTGCTTCAGGCCTAGGACTTCCAGGAAGATATGCAGGGTGGACCCAGGCTAAGGCTGCCTTCCAGCCCCCAGCTCACCACCTTCCTTCCCATTCTATGCCTCATCTTCCCCCCATCCCCTGGGCATCTCTCTTCAGTTACTAGGGAATTTGAGAACCCAGGGGCCCTTGGCCCCTAAGGTCTGGACTACTCACACTTGTTCTGACACCGCAGAAAACCCAGCTAATCCTTGGCTCTTTGACCTTGACCTCCAGAGTTCTGTCCTGTCCCCAGTGCACACTTAGTATAATATCATTCTGATCGTTTCTCATCATAAATTTCTTCAACAAGTTCCTCCAGATAGTCGAATTTTTTTAAGAAATTAAGACAGAACAGATTTGGCATTAAGCTAGAAAGAGAAGAAATGGACAAAGAGGGACCCAGAGACAGAACCATACACAAATGAAAATTTGCCACATGACAGGGAGGCATCACCAGCCGGGGGGACGAGGGGGAGACAGACTTTCTTATAAATGGTATTGGGACAAGTGGTGATCCAGATGGGAAAGTAAAATTAGCGCACACACACCATTCCAGGTCGGCTCAGGGCTCACATGTGAACAGGAGAATTTTAACACATTGAGAAGAAAATAGAGGAGAACATTTTTATGACCTTGGGGTAAGGAATAATTTCTTCAGTGCAGGCTGGCTCCCTGGCCTGTGGTTAAGACAGCAAGATCCCACATGGCCCTCCTTGCAGTTTGAGTCCTGGACACAGAGACTTGAGAAACATGCCAAGTGCATGTGCCCCAAATCCCAAAATGTAGGAGAGATGGAGGAGAAGGAATTATAGCATGACCATGTCTCATGGGGGTGCTTTCTCCTGTCCTAATCTCTCTGTCTCTCCATCTCTCTCTGGCAAGCATACATACCCTCTAGCAAAAAATAAAATTAAATTAACCTTCAGTATAACAAAAGATGCCTCAACTAAGATGAAAAGATATGCCACAAGATGGAGGAAATATTTGCAATACATGTAACTAACAGAAGATTTATATCCAGAATACGTAAAGGACTCCTGAAAATTAAGAAGACAACCAATCCGACAGAAAATTTAGCCGAAGTTACAAACACATCACAGAAAAAGAGATCCATGTAGCTAATAATTATATGAAAAAAGTGTCTACCTTGCTGGTATCAGAGAAATGTAAATTAAAACAACAATGAGATATTACATCTTGTGCATCAGATTACAAAAAAGTGAAGGAAAAAACAAAGGCTGATATTACCAAACTTAGATCCCACATGGGACACCTCACAAGGGCCTCTAGAGAAGTTTGTTAAGGCATGAGGTGGCATCTTGCCAGGCCCAAGGTGAGCATATCCATGATCGGGCCTTCCTCCCCCAGTTCAAGGCTCTACTGAGCGTGCCCAGAGGTACACAGTTGCTGGTGTGAGTTCAGGAGCTCAGAGACAGCCCAGCTTGCTCTCTTCGCTTACACAATCTGTGTACCTGAAGACTTCCTTAATCTCATTACTCAGAGAGAGCCACGTGACCAGCCCACTGCACATGAGGGTAATGAATTGCGCATCAGCTCTGTGGTCCAGGGCAAGCTCCTGGCCCTAAAGGATGTTTGGACATATGCAAGGTCATTTTGGGTTGTCACGGTGACCAGGCATTCAGTGGGAGAAAGGTACTTTGATGCATTGAACAGTCTTACATGAAGAATTGTCCCATCCAGAAGGCCAAGAGTGTCCCTAAAGGAAACCTCAAAACTCCTCTAGCCTCACAGTGGAGGCAGAGAAAAAAGAAGGTTCAGATGCAGGTCGGGCCACACCCTGGAGCATCTGCCATGTCCACATCACGGTGCCACTGCGAGAGAGCCTGAGACAGTGCCCAAGTCGGTTCCTGGCACAAACAAATGGTGGGGTCCCCTTAGGTTGCCCTAAGGAGTGCTCTCGGACCAGAGCATCTGTGAAACAGGGCGTTGTTTCCCAGGTTTGTGAGGAGACACTGTGAAGAATGAGCCACGGACTGAGAGGTGCACACAGGACTGGTGGCAGGCTGTCTGTGCTGATCTTCCTCAGAGCTTCTTGCCCCTCGTTTAAAAACTCCTGGCCCTCAGGGGCTGCCCAGAGAGTCATGCTGCATCCCGCTGTGTCAAGCCGCATCCCGCCGTGTCAAGCCGCATCCCGCCGTGTCAAGCCGCATCCCACCTTCTGTACCCAAAGAAACCCTGACTCAGCAGCATACTCAGCAGGGAAGGTGAAAGGATGTGGGGAAAACGTCACTGTCATTTGTCACCACGTCAGCCTGGGCCAGTTCCCGGCAACCCCCTGGTGGGTGTGGGTGCAAGCCACAGCTCCTCTGGTTGCCAGCAAGGTGGTTCTCAGATTCTGTGCCACCTGTAGGACTGGGGGATAAGAGAGGTCTAGATCTGATGCCCAGGCAAGAGAGGATGTGTCTTGAGCCGGAGGGACAGAGACCCAGGTCTCACCACTCCCGAGAAGTAGACCTGGCTTCACACCAGCTTGAGGTTCACCCCTCCCCCACTTAATACGGGGCAGAGATGAAGGAAGTCTATTTCTGCCCATAGCTGGAGCCCAAACCACAAGCTTTATTTACCCATATTTCATTTATTTATTTAAATTGCCAGAGGGCATGTGTGTTTTGCCAGAGAGAGAGAAAGAGAAGGAGAAAGAGAAAGCTCCCCCCAGTAGGTCATGCTGTAATCCCCTCTGCATTTCTCCATCCTGTTGAGATTTGGGGCATGAAAATATAAACTTCATTTATACAAGGAGTCTTCAAAAAATTCACGAAAAATATACATTATGAAAAAAAGAATGAATTCCAATTTTTTTTTTTTTTAGGTTTTTGCCATAGGGTGTGTGCACTTACTGGAGAGAGACAAAGACAGAGAGAGGGAAAGTGAGAAATCACCTTTTGGAGAGGCTGGCCACACCATGATCCCTTCTCCTCCCTTCTCTCTGGATTTTGGTCACACAGGTACACGCACCTAGTATGATTTTCAAGTCGCCAGGTCCAAAACTTGAACCGAGGTCAAGTCAGCACCTTAACCACCATGCCACCTTCAGGCCCCATGATTTCAATTGTTTTTACACCAAAATAAACTCATATTTTAAATCTATTTTTTCCATGACCTTTTTGAAGTCTCCTTGTACATACCATTTTATAACCAGATTATTTTCTTTTAATTCTATGTCATGGGCTAACAGGCTGTCCCATGTTCCAGTGGTTAAAGGAACTAGATCCCACATGGCTGACTGCAGTTTGAATCTGGACCTGGGCAGCTTATAAATACACCAAGCTGGTGCTGGCAGGTTGTGAGGTAGCTGGTGCCCTGTACTCCCACAAGGCTGACCACAGTTCAAGTCCCAGACCTGGTGGCTTGGTTTCTCACTGTCCCTCTCTCTCTTTCTGTCTCTCTCTGGTGAGTGCATATCCTCTACAGCAAATTTAAAAGAAATGATAATAAATAAATTTTTAAAAAATATTATTAAAAGGGGGGAGGGGTGATGGAGCCAGCAGTTGGCGTAATGGCTATGTCACTGGACTCCCATGTAGTCAACCTGGTTCGAGTCCTAGACCCAGTGGCTTAAACTCATGCTGGGCGCATGTGCGTGTGTGCCCAAAATCCGGAGAGGAGAATGGGGGAGAAGGGATTGCAACATGGCTATCCCCCCTGGGTGGGGTGATTTCTCTTAATGTCTCTCTGTCTTTCTGGCGAGCACATGTGCCCTATAGCTAAAACCTCTCCAGAAAAAAAGGGGGAGGAACACCAAGTTTATTTGTATGCATGCTCAAAATCCCAACACAATGAAAAATGGAGGAACAGGAATTGTTGCACTGGAAATCCCCTCTAGCTCTGTGTGTCATATATACTCATTAACATGCAAGGAGACTTCAGAAAGATCATGGGAAAATGGAAATAAGGTTTGAATTTATTTTGGTGTAAAATATTTTAAAATCCACTCATAGTTTTTTCATAATACACATTACCCATGAACTTTTAAAATTTTTTCAAGAGGTTTTTGCTATAGGGCATATGCACTCGCCAGAAAGACAAAGAGAGACAGAGAGACAGAAAGCAAGAAATCATGGCCCTGTGGGGGGGCCATGCCACAATCCCTTCTCCTCCTCCATTCTCCTCTCAGGATCTTGGGCATGCACGTACATGTGCCCAGTGTGAGTTTAAGCCACCGGGTCCAGGATTCAAACCACAGTCTACCACATGGGAGTCCAGCGACATAGCCATTACACCAACTGCTGGTCCCTACCATGAACTTTTTAAAGACCCATTGCACACATGAAGGAGAGCTACAGAGAATGTACACATCAGTGGGCAACTGTTTGGAAATTTCCAGGCTGTCCCTCAAAGAGAGTGTCCTCATCTACCTGACCTTCCCCAAAATTCACTAGAAATCAAACTTATCATCCTCCAAGCTTGGCCAAGTCATTTTGGTTCTGCCAACTGCAGAGCTGGTGTGAGGTGAAGGTGTTCCCTTGAGAAGACATGAGTCGCAGGCTAGGCTCTCAGAGCTGGAAAAGTCACCAGGTCAGGTCATATCCTGGCATTCCTCCTTGAGCACCGGCTCTGTGCTCGGCACTGGACCAAGCATTTTATAGATTAGTTTATCCATTCTTGTGCCCTCTCAGCAGGGGAGGTATCATCATCTCCATTTAATGGATGAAGATACTGAGGTTCTACAAAGTTAAGCTGCTTAGGTCAACTTCCTCATTGATGGATTAGGCATCTGAGGCCAAGAGTGGAGATGACCTGTACAGGGTGGGGACCAGCCTAAGGCGAGGCTTATCCTGCTGGGCCAGGGCTGACTGCCTCTCTCTGAGGGCACTGGGAGTCTTCCCTGGACATAGGCCAGGGGTAAAGACTCAAACAGACATGTGGGGTCAGCAGCTGTGTCCTGGGCACCAGGCCTCCCCAACATCTGCCCATGGTTGCCCAGCTGACTCATGGAGCCCAGAAAGTCTAAATTTTATAAGGTCATCCTAAATACCCTGGGACCTCATACCCTGTACTTGTTGACATGTGGGGCTAGAATAGCGTCTTCCACTGGGCATGTGGATACAGGGACACACATGTGTTCTCTGTCTCTTGGATGGACCGTCTAGCCACAGGCCACAGCCCTTAGATCAGAATTGGGAAGATCTGAGTACCAGACCTGCCTCCCCTCCTAATACCCTGTATGACCTTGGCCAGGTCTCACTTTCTCCCTGTGTCCCAGTCCCTCCCTGGTCTTCTCTTCTGTGGAATCCTGAGCCTGTGATTCTTGAAGGGCAGGGATAGTAAAGACACATTTCTCTTGTCTCATCTCAGAAATGCTTCTTCCACCAGCTGTAACCATTACGCTCCACCTGGTGTGCAAATTCTGATCCATTAGTAGTGACTGTCTGAGATACTGTGGGCAGAAAGACTGCAGCCTTGTACTGATGGATTAGCAATGTCTGCCACGGGCTAGGACAGAGAAGTGATAGCACATGTACTGTGTATGTGCCATAACTGTGATCCCCTAGTGTCCTGTCCCAAGTGAACCCTCAAGGAGTTCCCCAAATGCTCCCTATAGGTGAGGTGTCCCATTAACCCATTTCTGTCAAGACTGAGCCCTGGGAGAAAGGATGTGGCTGTTGAGAGGGGAATTTTGCATTGGTTCTTGATTTTCATAGCCACTTCCTGTCCTAGAAACCTAGCTGCAGTGCCTGTGCTGGGGTTTATATGTAAGGTCACCACAACTGTCTTGAGACCTTCAGTTCTGAGGATTCATGTGCTGGAGGATGCTCTCAGGCTTTCTTCTTTCCTGGCAGCGCCCCTGCATCAAAACACCTTCATTACTGCAACTCAGCACTCCCTGGTGACCCAGTCAGAGAGGTCACGCACACTCAGACCTGGTTTATGTGGCTGCAATGACAGAACACCTGACCTGCCTGGGGCTGCACTTTCAAGGCAGAATCTTCTCTTTCTCTAATGGTGGAATTTCAGACATGTGGCGGGTAGATGGCATTCCTACAATCAGCCCGAGCCATTGCATGTACAGGGCGGCTTCACCTGTTCTTAGCACTGTTTGCTAAACTCTGAGCAGGTCTCTGCCATACTTCCTCCTGGACAGTCTTATGTGGCTCTGATTGGTGGTTCCACCCCACCCTGTTTCTCAAGCCCTCTGGGTCGTAGGGCTCCCCACCCATGGCTGCCTGCCAAGGGAAAAGCCCTGCACTGGAAGTCTGCCAGTAATTCCAGAGAATGACTTAGGGGAGGGGAGGAAGTATTTTGCAGGATCCCCAAATTTTCCTGAGAACAAGGAAATTGGAGGCCCCATAACCCCACGTTTGTCCAGTGTACATGTCCTTGCACAACCCCACAACCCCTCACCAAATGGCTGCTTACCTTCCAGTTTTTATTTTACTCCTTTTTTTTTTTTTTTTTTTGCTTCCAGTTTTTATTTTACTCCTTTTTTTTGTTTTTTTTTGCCAGAGGGTACATGTGCTTGCCAGAGGGAGAGGGAGAGAGCACTCCCCATGGGGTGCGATCACACCTCAATCACCTCTCCATCTCTCCATCCTTTGTATGCATACATACACACGCACAGCATATTTTTTCAATCAGCCAGGGCCAGGACTCGAACCACAGTTAGCCATGCAGGATTCCCCTTAGCCACTAGACCATGGGACTGACTGATGAATGTCTTGAATGTCTCTAGAGATGGGGAACTCAGTTGTAATTGTTAAATAAAAATGAAGGAGGTCACTGTTTTGAACTAAGTTTTCCTGTTCTATGACCCAAAAGATCAGACCAGAACAAAGTCACCCATATTAAAATGTCACAGCATCAAACTAAGAGAAGATCTTTCCCGAGATCTTTCTTTAAGAAAAGATTAACCTCCAAAGCAGGCCACTTTTTCCCTGAAAACAGGAGATTCTAGTCTACCTAAGTCAGTGCTATAAGGAAATAAAACGTATGCACATTTTGTGGCTTTCTTAGGAATATGCACCCAAAATAGCTCTAGCTGCTACCTCAACTCATTGGACTTTTTGTTTTATGAATATCCTATTGCCCACATACCTTCCTCTTTTAACTCACTGTCACCACACTTTGCTTAAGACTTAGCAAAGGAACTCCAGGGCATCGTGAGGTCTTCCTGCTGCTGTCCTTACCATAGACTTTCAGCAGTGGCTGCTGCCCAAGACTCCCGGCTACTCCCCCCTCCTGTTTGCGACTTTTCCCTTTAAAAATCGTCCTGAAATTACTGTATGACCTTGGTGCACATTAACCGGGGCAACTTAGATTCTGTGGTGCCTACGTGATTGTCCTAACCCTGGCCAGATAAACTTGGGCTTTACTTACTCTGCCTTCTTTTTTTAGGTTGACAGAAAGAATGGAGGTTCTAGGCATCTTTGATTTCTTCCTGTTCTCAGGCAGACTTAAGTGGTCTTTTTTGTTTGTTTGTTTGCTTGCTTGCTTTAGGGCATGTGTGTTTCATGGAGAAAGGCAAAGAGAGAGGGAGAGAGCAGAAGTAACAAAGCCCCTTCTCAGGGCAGATGGCCACGCAGCAATTCCTTTTCCTCGATTCTTCTCTCAGGATTTTGGGCATGCACGCTCACGTGCCCAGTATGTTTTTTCAAGCTGCCTGGTTCAGGACTCAAACCACTTAATTGGCCATGTAGGATCCAGCTGCCTTAACCTCATGCCATCTGTTGACCCAGGCAGATTTAAATTTTCTACAGTGAAATTATTCACTCAGCAAGTATCGATAGGGCATCTCCCAGGTACCAGGCACTTTTCCAGCTATGGGAGATAGAGCAGTGAGCAAAGCAGACAGAAATCCCTGCCCACCCACATAGTCCTGACATTGTAATAGGGGAAGAAAGGCAACAAACAGTGGGAATATACAGTTCGTCCTAGGGCAAAAACGATATGGAGAAAAAGGAAGGGGACAGGGGAGTGCTGTGTCTGCGTTCCAGCTTAACATAGTCAACAGAGGTGACAGCCAAGTAAAACCCTGCAAGAGATGAGGGGGTTAATGCATGCAGGTGTTGTGG
>NW_006159855.1:1895113-1903039 GCF_000334495.1 Tupaia belangeri chinensis | reverse complement strand
AAGAGCGGTCCTGGCAGAGGTGCCATTGGTGCAAAGGTCCTGTGGTCAGCATATAGTCGAAAGGATAGGGACCCAACAGGGAAGCCAGTGTGACTGGAGCAGAATGAGCCAGGTGGTGGAACACGGGAAATGAAGTGAGGAAGACCCAGGTCGATGGTTCTTACATAGGTAGATCTTTTATAGTGCAAGAAACTATTGGGTCGTCAGAAAAGTCATAGCACATTGTTTGCATTAAAAAAACAGATAAATGTCAACAACCTAATAAATTTTGTGGATAGAAAAGGATTGGATTCTGGTAGAAGCTCAAACCCAGAGGAGAAGATTGGGCATACCTGGGACCAGCAAGTGGCATGGTAGTTATGGTGCCGGACACTCCCACATGGCCTACCATGGTTTGAGTCCTGGACCTGGTGGCTTGCTTCCTCACTTTCTCTTCTCTCTCTCTCTCTCTCTCTCTCTCTCTCTCTCTGGTCAAATTAAAATAAATAAATGAATAATAAAATTAAATAAATAATTTTTTTAAAAAAGAGTGGGCATCCTGATCCAACCATGGTGATCTGCACGATAAGCCCACATATCCAGAGCCCTAATAGTACCTGCTGCGTCACCTGGAGCCACAGGACAGGGCAACTTAGTCTTTACTCAGTTGTATTGATCTAGAGAAACAGAAACCAAATCACTATGTTGGGCAAGTTCCTTTCAGAAAGGGCTAGGCTCCCTAGGGAATGTAGGGAGAGGGCTGAGGTTAGTGTTCTCAGGTCTGGATCTGAGGGAGAGGGACAGACTGGTGCCATCCCTGGCTGCCCCCTCAGGCATGTGTGTGTGCCTCAAATGGGACTGTTGACTAGAGAGGGTTTGGGCAGGCAATATGAGAACTGGGCATTGGAGAAGGGCTGGGTATTTGTTATATAAATGTATGAGTCAGTCCAGCAGCCTCGCTGGTCCTGGGCATCTTGATCCTCAAGGGCCAAACCACCACCCTGGGCTGCTGTTTAGAAGGTGGCATCAACTCCCAGCAGGACACCACTGGGTCACTATCTCCAGACAGGTACCGTTGATATGTCTGCCAACCAGCAAGCCTCGGAAGTTCAGACCTGCCCCTCAGCCTGATACGACTGAGCTCAGGCCAAGGCCTGGCCACTTCCTGGACTTGAAGGTGTGGGTTCAGGCCCCAATAGGGAATAATGACAGGCCCAGGACAGGTACTAGATAGACAGACAGTGACAGGAGAGTAGGTGGAAGGTGAGGCCAGGCAGGAAGGGGGACGGAAGGCCACAGGGAGATAGTGTCCACAAAGTCTGCGCTTTCATCTTGAGTGCTAGCCAGCCCCAGCCCAGCATAGCAAGCCAGGGACTCCAAAGGAGCACCTTGAGCCCTTTGTCCTTTGCCAGGACCTGACAGCGTGTCATTGTTACAGTCACGGACATAGATCGTTATCGTCTGAATGGTATTTTTGGCGTGTGCGTGTTTATTTACCTTGATATTGGGCCAGAGGAATCAGGGTCACATGGCCAGGCTGGTTGTGCTTTAACCTAGGACTCCAGGAACAGGGTCCCTCAAAAGTCCAGGCCCCAGCAGGGACTGTGACCACCAGACTCCCCTTCCACCCTCTGGCCCAGACTCCCTATATTCTGTGTAACCCAGCCCAACAGGGCCTGGCTAAAGTGGACTAATTCCTGCCCCTGCCACCAACTCTTAGTAGTCCCTGGGGTTAGACAGATATGGTTGAAATTCTGACTCTACTGGGACTAGCAGATGGCATAATGGTTATGTCACTGGACTCCCTTGCAGCTGACTACAATTCAAGTCCTAGACCTGGTAGATTAAAACTCATACCGGGCTTGTGTGCGTATGTGCCCAAGATTCCAAAAGGAGAATGGAGGAGAAGGGATAGTGGTGTGGCCATCCCCGCTGTGGGGTGATTTCTCACTTTCTGTCTCTCTGTCTGTCTCTGGCGAGCACACACACCCTGTAGCAAAAATCTCTCTCTAAAAAGGATTCTGACTCTACCACTTACTGTACATGTGACCTTGAACAAGTTATTTAATCCCTCTAAGACTCAATTTTCTTTCTTTTTTTCTTCTAATTCTGCTAGAGAGCATGTGTGCTCACAGGAGAGAGAGAGAGAGACAGAGACAGAAAGGGACAGTGAGAGAACACATCACCCCATGAGGGATGGTCATGCCACAACCCCTTCTCCTCCATTTTACCCTCCTTTGAGGATTGTGGGCAAGGATCTGGCATGTTTTTTTTGTTTGTTTATTTGTTTTTAAACTTTACTTATTATTTATTTATTTTCAATTTGACCAGAGAGGAACAGAGGAGAGGAAGAGGGAAAGTAAGAAAACAAGCTGCCAGGTCCAGGATTCAAACTGCAATTGGCCATGTGGGAGTCCAGCACCACACCACCTGCCAGCCCTCTGGCATGTGTTTTGAGCTGCCGGGTCCAGTCCATGCAGTTGGCCATGTATGATCCAACCACACTATCCACCAAGCTGCAGGCTGGCCCGACAATGTTCTTATCTGTAAAATGGGTAGCACTTACTTTCTAGGATTGTTGGAGTGTTAAATAAGACCCCACACGTAACACACTTAGCATGGTGCCCGCGCACAGCAAGTTAACCACTCCGATTATTTTCGTTACATGACTGTCAGCATGACCACCTTAGAGTTTATTGTTGACCCAGGATTTCACTGCCCAACTCTGCATTTGTGTCAATGATTGTGTTGGCATCAGGCAGTCCTTTTTAATTGCTGCTGGCTAACAAGAAAAGAACAGAGGTGGATTTAATGCGTAAATGACGCGTTGAAGCCAAGCGAAGGCCAGATGATGTAACAGCCTACTGTGCAAACAGACGTATTGCAGTCATTCAGGTAGAGAAAAGTGGGGGGACTGAGTCATTCCGCAGCCTGTGGCAGCATCTAGAGACATGTCAGACTCCACGGGAGGTCTGCTATGGCTGGTCAGCATCTGCCAGGGGGTTTGTTTCAGCCAGACTTCAGTCCTGCCATTAAAATGATACTGTTACTTTGAATATTCTTGGGTTTATAGTATTGTTTATGTTTAGGATGTACATTTATCTGATGTAGATGCATTGCTAAATGAAAAAAAAAAAAAAACTATTGTGGCCTGCCAGTAGCGTAAGTGGTTAAGATGGCTGGATCTCTCATGGCTAACTTAGTGGTCCTAGTCTCAGACCCAGTGGCTTGTAAAACAGGCCAGGTACATGTGAATGTGTGCCCAAAATCCTGAAAGGAGAAATGGAGGAGAAGCTGTCAGTGTGACCATCCCCCATAGGGGTGCTTTCTCACTTTCCCTTTCTCTTTGCCTTTTTCCAGCAAGTGCCTGCGGCCTCTAGCAAAAAAAAAAAAAAAAAAAAAAATTAATCGTAGTATGCCACCTTTTGATAGATAGAGGAACATAAAAATAGAAGACAGATAAGTGTGTTAAGAATAGAGAGAAGAGGATGGCTTGGTGGTTAAGGTGCTGGACACTCCTATATGGCCAACCACAGTTCGAGTCCTGGACCTGGTGGCTTGCTTTCTCACTTTCCATCTCTCTATCTCTCTCTTTCTGTCTCTCTCTGGTCAAATTAAAAAATAAATGAATGGGAGACCAGCAGTTGATGTAATGGCTATGTCGCTGGACTCCCATGTAGTCGACCGCAGTTCAAGTCCCAAACCCTGTGACTTAAACTCACGCCAGGTACATGTGCATGCGTGCCCAAGATCCCAAGAGGAAAATGGAGGAGAAGGGATTGCGACATGGCCATTCCCCGTGGAGGGTGATTTCTCACTTTCTGTATCTCTGTCTCTCTCTGTCTTTCTGGCGAGTGCACATGCCCTATAGCAAAAAACTCTCCAATTAATTAATTAATTCTTTTAAAAAAAGAATAGAGAGGAGAGAGGTGTGTGTGTGTGTGTGTGTGTGTGTGTGTGTGTGTGTATTTGGCAAAAGAAACTAGAATAATATCTCACATCCAATAATAATGGTACCCTGGGCTTAATCACAGTGGTAGGCACCGCTAAGATGCTTCTACCCGGTGGCTAAAGCCAAATGAAAAGCCCAGGTTCAATTCCCAGCTCAACTCAAACAGGCCAAGCATAGTGACATGCACCCATGGTTGTAGCTAGGAGAGAGGCTGGGGGACTGGAGGGTCTCAATGAGACCCTGTCTCTTGTACTCTCTCATAAATAAACAAATGACACTTGAGTGTGGGGGGACTCCATAGTAAGGGCAAAGGGAGGAGCAGAACTGCCTTGTGTATGTTTTCCGATATGGTTGTGACCTTTGAATCCTGTGTTTCCTATTCACTTTGGATTGGAGTTGGTTTAGGAGCTCTGGGAAGGCATAGATACCTGTCAGCACGAAGATGACTTATATCCACGTGGAGGTCCGGGGGTGCTGCAGGCCTTTTGTTCCTTAAGGGAATGTACATGGCTTGGGTTAGAGATCTACAGCCACACCGAGACAGAGCCCTGGTGCTTCCCAGGAGAATAGTATTCCTGGAACACTAATCTGGAGATTACTCCTCTCTAAGAACAAGACAGTTAGAACAATGGGTCCTGGCAGGACCTTGTGAGGAGAGAACTCTGCAAGAGAACTTGGCAAGCTCAGCGAGGTGGCCGCCAGAGGAAAGGCAGTATAGCTACCTGTTCCCCACGTGGCCAGGCCACTGGGTGCCCCTTAGAAAGCACTGCCCACTAGTGTGCCTGGATTGGGTTCTCGGTGCCACAGCAAGTACCAGGGCCCAGTTGGGGTGGCCACTGCCAGCCTCAGTCAGTCTGGGCCACTTACCCTAGCAGACAGCCCACAAGTTGGGAAGTTCTGCCTCTGAGGACTGTTTGCTGGCCTCTGACCTTGGGAGAAAGTGGTCAGAAGGGTAAGCAGCTTGCGAAATGGGCTAAGGGCACCTCGTGGCTATCCAGGGACCTGACCACACCAAAGGCTGCAGTGAGTGTAGACAGCTGTGCAAGCAAGCTGGCAGCTTGCCTGTCTAGGAAAATACAACTGAACAGCACAAAAGGGGAGCCGCAGTTAGGGCGGAGATTCACCCACCAAGTCCTGGATGGAGGCCAACAGGGAAGGGTCAGAGAAGCCTTGCAGGCCAGCCGGCTAGAAGGGAGGAGGAAGTAACACAAGCACGGCAGCTCCCCTTGCCCATCTGGGCTGTGCCGAGCGCTTTACAGTTATCACCTATCTAGCAGGAAGGAATGCTGTTACCTCATCTTGCCGAGAAGCAAACTGAGGCCCTGGGAGGTTAAGTCATTTGCCCAGAAGCATCCAAGAGAGTTTCGGAGCCGAAATTGAATCTAGGGCCGGGCAGATCCCAGCACCCAGGACAGCCTCCTGACAGGTTGTCATGGGCAAAGGGCAGTTCAGTGGTTCAGTGGCATGAATGGTACAGAAAAATCAATACATACAGGGCCACCCGGATGGTGTGGTGGTTGAGGCAGCTGGATCCTACCTGGCCGACTCTACGGTTAAAGTCCTAGACATGTCAGCCTAAAAAACAAGCCAGGCATGTGTGTGTACATGCCCAAAATCCCAAGAGAAGTATGGAGGAGAAGGGATTGTGGTGTGGCATCCCCCCTGAGGGGTGAGTTCTCACTTTCCTGCTCTCTCCTTCTATCTCTCATCTGCTAGTACATGTACCTTATAGCAAAAACTTTAAAAAAAAAAAAAAAACAACTTTATTATCAAGTCTCCTGCTAAAGATGCCTACAGGGGTGTGGTTTAGGAAGAAGCACCCTCAGGCTGTGGTTGTGGGACCCCAGGCCTGATCCCCCGGAGCTGTTGCCCCCACCAGCTGAACATCCATGGCCAGGGGTTGTAGCACCCCTCCTGGCCCTCCCTCCTAGGCATGCTCAGGAGTCCTGGTTTATGAAAGTTGGCCAATTTCCCCAAGCCAGTTCCCACCTTTACTCAGGAGGGTTACCCATGGTGCTTCCTGGGTGGAACTGTTGTGGCTTCCCACTCAAACCTCACCTCTCTTTTCCTCACAGCAGTCAGAAGGGCTTTTACAAAGGTAAACTAGAGCCAGCTGGTGGCATGGTGGTTCAGGTCGCTGGATCTCACATGGCCAACTGGGCAGTTCAAATCCTGGGCCCAGAGGCTTGAAAGACAGGATGGGAATGTGTGCATGCATGCCCAAAACCCTAAAAGGAAACATGGAGGAGAAGGGGTTGTAATGTGACCATTTCTCTTGGCAGGAGGGTACTTCCTCTCTCTCTCTCTCTCTCTCCCTCTCTCTCTCTCTCTATCTGTCCAGTGAGCACACACTCTTGCTACCAAATTTAAAAAAAGAAAAAGAAAAAGGAATAGATTAGGCCAGCCTCGTAGCACAGCAGTTAACAGCACTATGCATAGGGAGTCTGACCCCACATAGCTAACCATGATACAAGTCCCACCCTAGCAGTTTGAAAAACATGCTGGGTTCATGTGCCTGCCCCAGAAAAACCACAGGATGAAGAAATGGAGGAGAAGGGATTACAGGTGTAACCCACCCCATTGGAGAGTTTTGTTCTCTCTGTCTTTCTCTCTCTTTCCATCCCCAGCAAGCACACAGGCTCTCTGGCAATAAAAATAAAGAATAAATAAAGGTGATCACAATGTTACTTTTAAAAGGGTAAATTAGTAAAATTCTCCCCAAACTGCCCATTGCTCTGAGAATTAAATTTGACATATGGACCCAGCGTGTCAAGTGCTCTGTGATTTGGGCTTGGCACGTCTCTCTCATCTCATCCCATTTCTTCCCACTTCCACCTCTTCCCACTGTGCTCTGAAAAGCTCTGCTCCCCAAGTTAACAAATGAGTAAAGGGACATTCCTATCACAGACCAAGGAGAACTGGAGAAAGAAAGCGCAAATCTGTTCGGGGTTGCATTGTGGATGCCAATCTGAGCATTCTCAACTTGGCTATTGTTAAAAAAGGAGAGAAGGATATTCCAGGACTGACTAATACTACCGTGCCTTGCCGCCTGGGGCTTAAGAGAGCTAGCAGAAACCGAAAACTTTTCAATCTCTCTAAAGAAGACGATGTCCACCAATATGTTGCAAGAAACCCAGGACCAAAACACCTAAGATTCAGCGTCTTGTGACTCCACGTGTCTTGCAACACAGACGCCGGCGTATTGCTCTCAAGAAACAATGCACTAAGAAAAATAAGGAAGAGGCAGCAGAATATGCTAAACTTTTGGCCAAGAGAATGAAGGAGGCTAAAGAAAAACGCCAAGAACAGATTGCGAAGAGACGCAGGCTGTCCTCTCTGAGAGCTACCACTTCTAAGTCTGAATCCAGTCAAAAATAAGATTTTTATGAGAAAGAAATAAATAAAATCAGATCTCAATAAATCAATCAGTCAATAAATAAAGGTAAATAAAATTAATTTTTTTTAATTAATAGAGGAGACCAGTAAATGGCTTAATGGTTATGTCACTGGACTCCCACGTAGTCAACCATGGTTTGATTCCTGGACCTGGTGGCTTAAAACTCATGCCAGGCACATGTGCACATGTGCACACTTACCCAAAATCCTGAAAGGAAAATGGAGGAGATGAGATTTTGGTGTGGCCATCCCTCCTGGGAGGTGATTTCTCACTTTCTGTCTCTGTCTCCCTCTGTCTCTCTGAAGAGCGCATGTGCCTTACAGCAAAAATCTCTACCAAAAAAAGAAAATTGGGACCAGCAGTTAGAGTAATGGCTATGTCACTGGACTCCCACGTAGTCGACTGCGGTTCGCATCCCGGACCCGGTGGCTTAAAACTCACACCGGGTACATGTGTGTGCGTGCCCAAGATCCCAAGAGGAGAATGGAGGGGAAGGGATTGCAGCGTGACCATCCCCCCTGGGGGGTGATTTCTCGCTTTCTGTCTCTCTGTCTCTCTCTGTCTGTCTGGCGAGCACACGCACCCTATAGCAAAAACC
>NW_006159855.1:1886653-1894829 GCF_000334495.1 Tupaia belangeri chinensis | reverse complement strand
AGAAAGAAAGAAAGAAAGAAAAAGTAAGAGGGGGGAGGGAGAGAGAACCCCTCAGTGGGGATTGGTCAAGTAAGAGGGGGGAGGGAGAGAGAACCCCTCAGTGGGGATTGGTCACCCTGCCATCCCTTCTTTATCTCTCTGTTCTGTCAAGATTTGGAGCAAACACGCACATATGCCCAGCATGTTTTTCAAGCCACCCAGTCTAGGAGTCGAACCATCAGGTTGATCCTACCCATCTGGGATCCAGCTCCTTTAACGACCAGTTCATGATGGCCCCTAACCACCTCTTATCAACTGGTCTATCGCCTTCGCTGCAGCTGGAGCACCAGAAGTCCAGCATCTGGTAGGTGTTCAGTCAGCATTCAAGACATGAATGAATAAAATACACAGTTAACCTTCAGCAAACGGGTTTTTATTTTCATATATTACTTAGCCCATTATACCCCCTCTCCTCAATCCCTAGCTAACTCAGGGAGCTCCCGAAAACCTCAGTGGAGGTCTCCATCAGTGAGAGGCCTGTCACTGTTTGCCCCTCACAGCCTTCCCTCTGGAGCAGCTCAGACATCCCTCCCTGCAAGGGGCAGCTCCTCAAGCAAGAGCCTGTGTGTGCAGGCTGGCACATGACATCGGGTTCCTATAAATGCTCTCTGCTCCCAGATTTATCACGCCCCATTGAGGGACAGCACCCACTCTCGTCCAGGTATTGACTGACTTTTCCCCCAGCAATGTTTGTTCTAGGGATTAAAGTTCGTGAAGGAGTTTATAGTTTCCAGGATCATCTATTCCTTTCCTGGCAGCCAGCACAACATTTATTTTATTTTCCCAAGCCCCTGACAATACGGTTCCAGACATGTTGGTCTGATAGCATCTTCCAATGGAAGGCCTCCCTCTGGTCCCCACGTAGGAAGATAGGATCTCCTGCTGGCTTCGCTGAGCGCTGCCTGTGCCAACTATTCTCACTGTTCCCTTATGTCCTTTCTTAGGCCAACCTTGCAGCCCATGATCATCTCCTTCTTCTTCCTTCTTCCTTCTTCCTTCTTCCTTCTTCCTCTTCCTTCTTCCTTCTTCCTCTTCCTTCTTCCTTCTTTTCTTCCTTTTCAGTTTTCTTTTTAAGAACTGTTACGACCCCTTATGTAAGTAGCACACTCAAAATACAGGATACACTGTGCTAGTGAATTTTGAAAATAATGTCCATTGAGCACTAAGACTTTAAACAATCATATCTGTTTTTTAAATTATTGTATTTAATTTAATTGTATTTATTTTAATTTGACCAGAGAGGGACAGAGTAAGAGAGAGAGAAAAAGACAGAGAGGAAAAGTGAGAAAGCAAGCTGCCAAGTTTGGGACTTGAACTGCAGTTGGTCATGTGAGAGTCCAGCACCCTTAACCACCATGCCACCTGCCAACCCCAGCAGTTACATACATTTTTTAAAAACAGTTTTATGGAGGACCAGCAGTTAGCATAAAAACAGTTTTATGGAGGCACACTACAGACTGTACTTTTTTTTTTTTTTTTAAAGTTTTGATACAGAGCATGTGTACTTGTTGGAAACACAGAGGGAAATCACCCCCAAGGTGGGGTGGCCAAGCCCCAGTCCCTTCTCCTCCATTCTCTTCTTGGGATTTTGAGCATGCACACACATGCACCTGGTGTGGTTTTTTTGTTGTTGTTGTTTTTTTTTTTTTTTTCAAACTTCCAGGTCTGGGACTTGAACTGCATAGTCAGCCATGAAGGATCCATTCACCTTCACCTCCACGCTGGTCCCTTGCACATACTTGAAGTATACAGTTTGACAGATTCTGACATATGTATACACATGACACCATTGCTGCTATCAAGGTAATGAGCACATCCATCTTCCCCAGAGATCCTTCCCACCCTTCCCTGCCCCTCTTCCCTAAGCAACCGCTGCTCTTGTAAATACGCACTTAATGCTGCTGTCTTGCCCACTTCCCCACCTTAGTAAACTGAGTGCGATCATGCCATCGATCCTTCCCTTGATTCAGCACTACCATTAACATGACTGAAAGTGCCTCAGATGTCATAAAGATGCATACGATGGTTTGCACCAAATGCTAAATGGCCCATTGTTGTCCTGCCACATGAGGCAGTTTGGGGTTTGGGAGTTTCTCGCTTCCAGCCCTCTCAGTGCATAGTTAGGTCCCAGCAGACAAATCCTGCCGCCTCGAACTCTAGCACATCAACTGTCACCCTGTGACGGTCCCCATTCGTCACTACATGTCAGTGGTTCTTAACTAGGAGTGATTTTGTCCCCCAAGGGACATTTGACAAAGTCTGGAGATCTTTTTCTGATTTTTTTTAATTGTCAAAAAATGTGTGTGGGGACCAGCAGTTAGTGTAATGGCTATGTCGCTGGACTCCCATGTAGTTGACCGCGGTTTGCATCCCAGACCCTGTAGCTTAAAACTCACACTGGGCACGTGTGCATGCATGCCCAAGATCCCAAGAGGAGAATGGAGGAGAAGGGATTGCGGTGTGGCCATCCACCCTGGGGGGGTGATTTCTCTCTTTCTGTCTCTCTGTCTGTCTGGCAAGCGCACGCACTCTATAGCAAAAAAAAAAAAAAAAAAAACCTCTTCAAAAAAAAAAATGTGTGTGATGCTAGAGAGAAACACAAAGAGAGGGGAAGAAAGCATGCCCCAAAGAGGTATGGCTACATCATGATCTCTTCTCCTTTTCTCCATCCTGTCAAGATTTGGGGCAAGGGGTCAACAAGTGGCGTGGTGGCTGAGGGCGCTAGACTCCAACATGGCCAACCATGGTTTGAGTCTTGGACCTGGCGACTTCCTTTCTCCCTTTTTCTCTCTCTGTCTCTCTCACTCTGTCCTTCTCTAGTCAAATTAAAATAAATAAATAAATAAATAAAGTTAAATAAAACAATTCTTAAAAAAATAAAGATTTGGGTCATACATGTACATGTGCCCAGCATTTTTTTGGTGTTGTTAAAATTACTTTACTTATTTAATTTGACCAGAGAAGAACAGAATGTGCACACGAAAGAAAGAAAATAAGAAAGAAAGCCACCAGGCACCAGGTCTGGAACTCGAACCATGGTCAGTCATGTGGGAGTCCAAAGCCCTTAGCCGCCACGCCACCCGCCGGCCCTTGCGCAGCACTTTTTTCTTTTTTTTTTTTTCAGAATTATTTTATTTAACTTTTATTTATTCATTTATTTAATTTGACTGGGGGAGGGGAGAGAGAGAAAATGAGAAAGCAAGCCACCAGGTCTAGGACTCGAACCACAGTCAGCCATGTGGGAGTCCAGTGTCCTTAACCACCATGCCACCTGCTGGCCCCGCCAGCACTCTTTTTTTTTTTTTTTAAAGATGTTTTTGTGCTAGGGTGCATGTGCTCACCAGAAAAAGAGAGATATAGTGAGAAATCATCCCCCCGGAGAGATGGCCATACCACAATCCTTTGTCCTCCGTTCTCCTCCTGAGATCTTGGGCATGCATGCACACGTGCCTGGCATGATTTTCAAGCCACCAGGTCCAAGACTCAAACCACAATTGACCATGTGGGAGACCAGCTACATAACTGCTTTGCCATCTGCTGGCTCCCCAGCATGTTTTTCAAGCCACCAGCTCTGGGATTCAAACCACACTATTGGCCATATGGGATCCGGCTCTCTTAACCACCAGGCCCCAGGGTCATTCCATAGGGATCTTTTTTGGTTGTCATCATGGAATGGGGGTGCTGCTAACATCCAGTGTTTAGAGACCAGGGGTGGGACTGAACATTCTACAATGCCAGGATAGTGGCTACAATAGAGAAAATGATCTGCCCCAAGACGTCCATAGTGCCAAGGTTGAGAAGCCCTGTTCCTGATGACAAACTGACTAGAAAACACAGCAGAGAGTTATGACGGCTGACTGTTATACTTTTCAGGATCAAGAGGGAGAAGGAAGGGCAGCAGGCACGTGGGAGCTGCAAGGCCACAGAGGTCATAGATTCTGGAAGATCCTGGCGTGTCTCAGTACCTCCTTCCAACTCTGGCAGAGATGGTCTCTGACTACCGAGGACAAGCACGAGGGCCCAGCATTCAGCAGGTACGTCATGAATCCCAGGCTAGATTGCACCCAATGCGTTCATTAGGTGCCTAATTGTGGGTTGCACTGGCTGGGCATTGGAAGCAAGGCAGAAGGCATGGAGTTGGCTGAAGGCAGCCACTATTAAACCAACAAGTAACTGGGAGGTGGAGGAGCCAGGCGGTAAAAGGTAAGTGCAGACCCACCCCAATAAATCAGAAAATGAGAAGGGCTGGCCATGCTGGGATCCAGTCCCAGCATGTGACCAGATATGTCACCAGCAAATCACTTCTAGCTCCAGCTCCTCCCCCCACCCACAGACACCCTGTCTGCTGTCATATAAAGGAGGTTTTCTCCAAAGTGGTTTAGCCAGAGCTGGCAAGGGATAGGAGTCTGCTGTAGCAGCGGCCAGTGGGGCAAGCAGCAGCGGCCAGGATGGGTCCCAGGTCTTCCGGAGCTGGCTGGTGAAGTATGGGCATTACTTATTCGATTTCCTTCTTTTTTTTTTTAATTAAAAAATGTTTTAAATTATTTTATTTAGCTTTATGTATTTATTTAACTTGACCAGAGAGGGGCTGAGTGAGACAGTGAGAGAGAAGAAAGTGAGAAAGCAAGCCACCAGGTCCAGGACTCAAACTTTGGTCGGCCATGTGGGAGTCCAGCATCCCTAACCACCATGCCACAGCCGACCCCCCTTATGATTTCTTCTTTTTTTTTTTTTTTCTTTTTTTTGGAGAGGTTTTTGCTATAGGGCGTGTGCACTCACCAGAAAGAAAGACAGAGAGACAGAAAGTGAGAAATCACCCATCAGGGGGATGGCCACACCACAGTCCCTTCTCCTCTTGGGATCTTGGGCATACACGCACATGAGCCCAGTATGAGTTTAAGCCACTGGGTCTGGGACTCAAACTGCAGTCGACTCTATGGGAGTCCAGCAACATAGTCATTACGCTAACTGCTGGTCCCATTCCCCCTTATGATTTCTAATGACCTAAAGCTTTAATTATTTTATTTGAAGAGTTCTTGTAGACATTCCTGAAAATATAGGTGAGCAACAAGAAGAAAACAAAAAGCTCTCAAAAATCTCACCCTTTTGGAGAAAACAACAATTAAATGTCATGTGCCTTTCTATGCATGGACGTTGTGTAGACACTGTGATTAAAACCAGGTGTGGGTGCTGCCGCTGGAAGCTTTGTTAGAGGTGCCTGAAGTAGGAAAGAAGTTTGAGAGGACTCCCAGTGCACCCCAAAGGGACACTGGGAGTGTTAGAGTCAGGGTAACTGGGTGGGTTTAAGAATCTGGTTGCTCTCAGAAGTCTCCTGGATTATCCACAACTCCAAGGATAAAGAGGTCTGGCCTGGCTGGACCCTTCCTCCCAGGGCCCTAATGGAAAGGTGGAACCCTGCCCAGGCCCTCATCCCCGGCTCCAGGCATGGGCCCAAAGCCCTCCTAACTGCAGTGTTAGACTGATAAGAGTGTGATGCAGAGGACCTTGGACTCCTAAGGCCCCAAGTAGTAGACTGACTTCAGGGAGAGGTTAGCTCCCTGGGTGCTTAAGGCCTGGATCGTTGGTCGAGAGTGATAAAAAGAACAATACCTGCCCACAAGACTTGTGTTACTGAGATAAAGGAAGACCAGCCCACTGACTGTCACCAGCCGTGGCAAGATGGGATTCTCTCCAGAAGGGTCTCATTGAGAGTAGGTTTCAAATTCTTTTATTTCTTCCATTAATGAGGGAGCGCCCCCCTCCCCCCCCCACGGGGTCTTCGTACCATGATCCACCTCCAGGTTAGGCCTGGATCACGGGATCATGTACTCAAGGAAATATCTGGACTTGAACCCGGAGTCCTCCCATATGAGTCAGCCTCACAGAGTATCGTCTGTTACCACCGTACCACTGTCCTACCCCTCAAGTTCTTTTGAGCAGCAGAATTGGTATAAAATACAATCTTCTGTGAAATCCCAAAGTATGAGAAGGACGAAAATGGAGATAGCTCTGCTCTGAGTGAAGCAAGGACAGGTGCTCGCTGCTCCATCTCCTCCTCCTTCCTCCCCCGCAGGGATGCTCCTCTGCGTTTACAGAATTCTGCCGTATGCCAAAGACAGGATGGCAACAGCAAGCTGGCCAGGAGAAGCAGGGCAGTCACTCCCTCTGCCTGGCCTGGGTGGCAGCCATCTGAGCCTGGCTATCCTTCCCCTCCAAAACCCACTGCGGCTCCCCTGGGGCCAGCCTCCAGGATGGGTGGGGCACCTGAGGCTGCCAGTAGAGCTCTTTGTGGGTTGACCTTTCTTCCAGGCCAGAGGACAAGTGGGCAGGGTACTGGGGGACTCTGAGGCTAGGTGGGGCCAGCCCTGTCCCGATTTCCCCTCAGTGGGGTTCTCTTGCTCACACCCTGAGGAAGAACCGTGACTCACTTCCTGCTCAGTCAGACTACAGTAGTATTGTTCTCCTAACTGCGCTGGCCCTGGCAGGGGCTACCCCAGGGTAGCCCCTTTGAGTCTCACTTTCTTGTGAGAGAAGTTCCCTCCCCTTCTGGGAGAGGGAACCAATCAGATGTAGAGACTCAATTTTTTAAAGTTTGCTTATTTTTAAATTTATTTATTTCCTCCACCAGAGACAGCACCTCAACAGAGTTCTTGACCCGTCCACCCCCAGCTTCAGCTATCCCTGGATCAGGGGCATGTGAATACATATATCCATCCCCAGGGAGATCAGACATTAACCTAAAATCTTCCCATGGTGTCCGCCTCGCAGAGCATAGCATACTACCATTTCTCCACCATCTGTCCCCCCAACTCAGCTCTGACGACCCCACAGCACAGCCAGGGGAAACATTGTACAAAATGTTTTGTTTTTGCAGTGGTTGGTAAGGGCGCCCGCATCGTACCTAGGGCCATGATTGAACGTTATCTTTATCTTACAGAACAGTCCACGGGTCTTTGAGAAATTCAACAACTTGTGTAATGCCACAGGGATTCAAACCCACGTTTGCTGGTTGACCTCGTGTGAGTTACCTTGGGATATTATCTCACCTCTCTGGGCCTCTGTTTCCTCCTTGTGACATATGGGCAGTGACAAGTAAAAGGTACCTAAAGGAAAATGTATTGTCCCTACCTGGTGGGGTTCGTGGGGATGATGAAACGAATGAATGAGAAGAGCTCCGAGTGGTACCTGGCTCGCAGAAAGCAGCTGGTGGCATGTGTGTTTTATCACTGTGTTAGGGAAGCCACAGCTCTGCCTCAGACTACTGTCCGGCCAGGTACTGTCTAGAGAGCTGGAAGGGATGGGCTGAGGCAGCTCTGCGACCTTGGAATAACCCAGCTTGGGAAGCTTGGCTGCATTCTCCCTCTTTTCTTTCTTAGCTCAAGCAGTGCAGGTCTGGGCCAAGTAGCACAGACGTTTTCTAGGGCAGAGACCCAGGGAGGCTCGGCTGGTATATTGCAAGTAGCTTGGATTCAGGCTCCGCCAAAGCCTGGCACCTTCCAGGCTCCCAGGCCTGTTAGTTTTGAGACTCTGGGCAAATAATCTAAACTTGGTGTGCCTCAGTTTCCTTATCTGTAAAATGGGATTAATAATGTCAGCCTGAAAGGATTATGTGGATTAAATAATGTACATAAAGAGGAGATAATACGCAAAAACTGGCCCTGAGCCTGGCACGCGGTTAGTGTGAAAGTAAAATAAATAAAAATTGAAAAGGAGATGGGTTACTTCTGTTGACAGATTCTTCTGTCTATAGAGACGCAAACATTGCGACTCGGTTAACAGGAGGCCAGGAGTCGGCCCTGCCCAGGGAGGTCGAACCATCCCACCTGGTTATGCCCAAACTCGGGGTTCAGGAGTGGGGAGGTAGGGGAAGAGGGCCAGCCCCCAGGGTCCAGCCGAGCCTGGGCTCAGAGTGACTGTCCAAGCGCTCCCATTCCATTCCAAGGTTCTAAGTTCGGGTCTCCACCGACAAATGTCCACGGAACTCGTGGAGCGAAGAGCCAAGTCCACGGGCGGGGGCGCGGGCGGCGGGGCCGCGGGCAGCGGGGCCTGGGGGCGCGTAGGGCGGCCGCGAGGGCTTTGGGAACACCGGCCCCACTTCCTACCTGCCCCTACCGGGAGCCGGAGGCCGCGGACGCCC
>NW_006159855.1:1883406-1885654 GCF_000334495.1 Tupaia belangeri chinensis | reverse complement strand
CCTGCGGAGGCTCTTGCTGCCCCCTTGGGGGTGGCTGGACTGAGGGACGGCCTGCTTGCCAGACAGGTCTGACAGCAGTCACTGGTCGGTGCCGGTTTTCTCACCATCCCCGGCCCCCTGACCCCTCATGCATCAGACAGCTTTGGGGCTGCTTTCGGATTTGGGAGTAGGAGCGCAGCCCAGGTGATGTGGCCTAGTGAGGGCTGGCCGCTGGCCAGGTGTGGACACGGCATAGGGAGGTAGCCGAGCCTGGCCCCATCGTAAGCAGAGAGGCTCTCGTTTTACTATTAACTATAGTGGGCTTCCTCGTAAGATTTTCTTTTTTTCTTAGGATTTTCGTGGCTTAAAAAAAAAAGTTTGAAAACCGCCCGTCTAGCAGTTTTTACCACAAGAAAACTGAGGCACAGAGAGGAAATGACTTGTTTAAGATCACGCAGCAAGTCGTAGTGGAACAGGGGTTAGACGTCAGAGTTAAGAAGGGACCTCCCAGCGTCTTTAATAGGAACGGCTTGGAGTCTCTTTGCTGGAGAGACCAATTGGTTTCCAAGTGGTCCTTGAGTGGAGTGGCTTTCTGTGTGTCCAAGCCAGACCCCCCAGTGCCTGGGGAGCAGCGGTGGTATCTGGGGTAGGTACAGTGTGGCTGGCTGGGAGTAGCTGTCTGGGTATAGGGTTCTGGGGCTGGAGAGAAGGGCTCTGCCCACCAGCACAGCCAGGAAGAGCACTCGGGCTCTCTGGCCACAGCCCAGAGCGGAGTCCCATGTGAGTCGGGATCACAGGAGGCGAGCAGTACGGCAAGCCTCGGGGTTGGAGACAAACTGGGACTCAGAGGGTGAGTCAGAGTCTGGGGTGGGGGTGGGGAGAAGCCCATTCATTCATTGTTCTGAGCTCTCGCTCTTTTGGGGGGAGTCCTCCTCCTGTCCCGGATGCTGAGGCAAAGCTGTCTGGGCGACTTGGGGGTACTGAAGGCCATATCCACCCCTCCCCATGACTGGGATCGCTGGGCAGAGGGAGGAATGCCCCCTTTCTTGGGGGACTGTTTGATTGGATGTAAAACCTGCTTTCTTTCCGGGTGCTGCAAGGTAATTAAATAGTTGGTTAATCACCTTTAACGTCAAGCAGCTGCGGCTGCACCCACAGTGGGCCGGAACCTGGGCCAGGGCCAGATGAACCCAGCTTTGGTGGGGGCTCCAGCAGGGCTCATAGCACTGTTGTGGGAAAGGTAGGGGTTGCATGACATCTGGACCCAGGAGGGAGCTGTTGTGGTGGCCCTATATGGCTCTGCCTCAGTACCCACATCCTCTGTCAAGGAGGGGCTTGGGTCCCTTCACCCCCCTTAGGGCTGGGGCCTCTGGCTGCCCAGCTGCTGCTCAGACTGGCTTTCTAGATCACCTCCCCCCCACCCCCAAGGCACCATGGGCCGTGGCCCCTGCCTGCCCCGGGAGCCCTGTGGACTCTGCCATTAGGGGTGGAGGACCTGCATCGTGGCTATCTCCTACCATCAGCTGTCAGGTTATTTTGGTGTAAACTGAAAATACTCCCGGAGTTGTGTGTGGAGTGCCCCCAGCCTGCGGGGCGGGATCACAGCAGCCAGGGAGGCTGGTGTGGCCAAGGGCAGCCCCTAGAGAAGTGGGGGTTTCTAGTGGCAAGCTGGCTTGCCCACCTCTCTAGGGCCTGTGCAAATTGGGGTGCCTTCATTTCACCATCTGGCAAAAGAGTGGCCTCCTTTGGGGCTGGGCCATAGGAGTGGTAATGGTATCAGGGTGCTGTGGGCACAGGACTCCCCCATTTCTCCCCCATCCCAGGGGGCTTGGCTTCTTGATAATCAGGGGCCTTATGTAGGGACAGTTAGGTGGCCCCTAGCAGAGAGGTCCTGCTGTCTGTTTGCTGAAGGAGGAAAAAACAGCACGCAGACTATTGATTCAGCCTCACCTTGGCGCTCCTGGCTCAGCAGCCGTGTTTGCCCTGGCTGCCCAGGCTCAGGTTATGCAAGCCAGTGGGGGTGGGCGTCGGGCAGGCAAGGGGGCGCCAGGGACCTCCAGGCCTGGGTTGAGCAGGGCTGGGTGCTCCCCCATCATTCCCCAGTAAACAATCAAGAGCCCAGACCTCTGGTGGCTGCTGGCTCAGCCATGGAGGGAGGTGAAACCCTCTATTCAGAGCATGGCCCCCCAAAGCCCTGTCTCTCTTAGAGGAGCCCACGCTTTCCTCCCAGGGGCTGCGAGTCTTTGCAAATAACTCCCCATGACTGAAT
>NW_006159855.1:1875216-1883135 GCF_000334495.1 Tupaia belangeri chinensis | reverse complement strand
GCTGAACCAGGAAACCCTAGTGAGTTGTGGAGACTCCGTTTACTTAAAAAGCGAGTGTTTAAAAGCCAACGTTTTATTCCTTTATAAGCCATACCTAGGTAGTTTGGAGACCGTACAGTGACACAAGAAAACAATTACTGGCAGTTCTCACCATCTTGAGGGAACCATTGTTAACATTTTAGCGTGTGTCTCTCCAGATTTTGTTTTGGGTTATGTATAAATATACACATATAAATAGTTTTTAAAAAACAAAATGGGATCCTGTGTACATACTGCATTAGAATGTATCTTTTTTCCTTAGATTGTGGCAAGTATGTATTCACTTGTTTCTGATTTGAGTGCCCTAGCTGTGGTACTCCCCATCCCACTCCTGCCACACTTTTTGAGTTCTTGTGTGGAGAAAGGCTCAGGAGGGGTTTGTGGGGGTGGAGGGTCCATCTGTCTGGCTGACCTTGAGGGACTAGATTTCTGCTGCGAGGAGGGACTCTGTTTTCCTTTGTAACCCTTCTCCCCCAGAACACCTGTCAGGCCCAATCGAGCCATGAGCTGGGTAGGGTAGCTTCAGTGCGTAGCTGGGGAGGGACTGATTTTCTCTCTACCCTTCTCCCCTTGCTCCTCTAGAGCGGCAGCCCTCTTCCTGCCTCCAGCCCTGCCCGCCTCAGCCCCATGCCCCCGCCAGTCAGCCCCGGGCCACAGGCAGTGAACAGGCACGTGGGAGCCAAGGCCCTGTGACCAGGCCAAGGAGACGGGAGCTCCGGGGTCCCAGCCACCTGCCCCCCCATGGAGCTGAGGCCCTGGTTGCTATGGGTGGTAGCAGCAGCAGGGACCTTGGTCCTGCTGGAAGCTGATGCTCGTGGCCAGAAGGTCTTCACCAACACGTGGGCCGTGCACATCCCCGGAGGCCCAGAGGTGGCTGATAACGTGGCACAAAAACATGGCTTCCTCAACCTGGGCCAGGTAGGTGTTCTTACCTGGCCTGGTGACCAAGGCACAGGACACAAGGAAATTGCTGGGGTGGGGCCAGAGGGGGCAGGATTCTGGCACCAGAGAGCAGGTGCTTCGGGCTTTTCTTCCAGGGGCACTTAGGTGGCCAATGGGCTGTAAGTAAAGGCTTGTCCTGCCTGCGGGCTTGTAGCAGAGATTCTGAGGGGCAGCGTGTCCCAGGGAGAGCAAATGCCCCTCGGCCCCTGCAGGGTCCCAGACAGGGAGCGGGTGCCCCACCATGCCTGTGGTCGTAAGCCTCCCCCTGCTGCCGTTGTCCACCCCCGGCCCCCGCCTCCCGGGACTGACAGATGGGAAGCCCAGCTCAGTCTCCCTGCTCTGCTGCAGATCTTCGGCGACTATTACCACTTCTGGCATCGAGCAGTGACAAAGCGGTCTCTGTCGCCTCACCGCCCGCGGCACAGCCGGCTGAAGAGGGAGCCTCAAGTGAGTGGAGCCCAGTGCCACCTGCTGCCGCCCTCCCTTCCTGCTCTGAGGAGGCCCTCTTGCTTCCTCCCAGCCTCAGCCACACCCACGTGTCTTCCTCACCCACTCAGGTGCGGTGGCTGGAGCAGCAAGTGGTCAAGCGACGGACCAAACGAGACGTGTACCAGGAGCCCACGGACCCCAAGTTTCCCCAGCAGTGGTACCTGGTATGCTGCCTCCTCGGGGCCTACGTACGCCTCCCAGATGCACTCACCCCTCCGCCGTGAGGTCCTTTGGGTGCCTGAGGCTGACTGCAAGGCTGTCTCTGATGCTTTCTCCCTAGCCCATCCTGCTAAGCCTGGGGGTTGCCCGCCAGTAGTTTTTTTTTGGTTTGTTTGTTTAGTTTATTTCTTCCATGAGGGAGAGAGGCAGCACCTCCCACAGGGTCCAGATGCCACTGTCCACCCCCAGCCCTAGCAGCCCTGGATCACAGACACCCGTTGCCCCACATACTTAGGGAGGTCTCCAGTAGTGAACTCGGAACCTTCCCATGTGGGTCAGCCTTGCAGCGCATCACGTTTTACCACTGCGCCACGGTCTGGCCCTCCCAGAGCCCTTCATGTTTCCATGAAATTCAGACAATCCATGGTGTTTTAGGAGCAGGGCTGGGCAGAGAAGAAGGTTCTGGGGTGCCCCACTTACCCTAACACAGCCAGCCACATCTGGTAAGCGACGGGGGTGGTGTCTCCACAGTCGGGTGTCACTCAGCGGGACCTCAATGTGAAGGAAGCCTGGGCCCAGGGCTACACGGGTCGCGGCATCGTGGTCTCCATTCTGGACGACGGCATTGAGAAGAACCACCCAGATTTGGCAGGCAATTATGTGAGGAGCAGGGAGGGGGGCAGTGATCCCTGGGGAGGGGTGTCTAGGGCTGTCCTATTCGGCCAGCACGTCGGGCTGCTCCTGACAAAGGCCACATCCTTTCCAGGATCCTGGGGCCAGTTTTGATGTCAATGACCAGGACCCTGACCCCCAGCCCCGGTACACACAGATGAATGATAACAGGTAAGAAGCAGCCCAGCCTCCGCCTCCCGGGCCGGGCCCTCTCCCAAGGAAGCAGGGCTAAATTGGGACAAGACGTGCCTGCTTGAGGCTGAGCCTTCTTCATAGCCCTGGTCCAGCTGGGGCTCACAGGGAGGGTTCGGACCAGGCCCAGTGGGCTGTGGGTGTGGAAGGGGGCCATGCACACATGGAGGGTTGTCTTGGTAGAGGGCCACGTCTGCTGCACCTTGTCCACCCAACTAATGCTGCACTCTTGGCTCTGGCAGGCATGGTACACGGTGTGCGGGCGAAGTGGCTGCAGTAGCCAACAATGGTGTCTGTGGTGTAGGTGTGGCCTACAACGCCCGTATTGGAGGTGGGTGTGGGCCTTGGCCACTCTTGGGGGGGCCCTTCCATGTGGGATTTTCCCCTCCCACTTCCTATCTTCCATGCCTGCCTGCCACCTTCTCACTATGGAGCCTCTTTTGAGGGTTCTTAGCAGTGCAAAGAGCTAGACCCCCATGCTAGCCTCTCCATAGACAGGTGGGTGTTTCTTAGCAGGAGTTTCCCTAAATTTTCACAGTCTGCCCTGAGTTCCTATGTAGCAGGTCTTAACCACTGTGGTCCTTTCAGAACAAGAGTCTGAATGTGTTGGGGGCTGGGAGCAGGAGGTGTTCTCTTCTCGCCTCCCTGGGTCTTGTGTTTGAAAGGCACAGGCCGAGACGTCAGCACACAAGCAGAGGTCAGCAGGTGGTCAGCAGGTGGCATGGTAGTTAGGGCCCTGGACTCCCACATGGTCAACTGCAGTCCTGGACCTGGTGGTTCGTTATCTCCCTTTCCCTCTCAGTCTCTCTCTGTCTGTCTCTTTTTGGTGAGCACACATGCCCTATAGCAAATTAAGAATAACAATTAAAATTAAATAAGTACATATTAAAAAGAAAGGAAGGCACAGGCATACTGGCAGTTAGGGGCTCGTGATTTCCCAGCATGGTCCTCTGTCCCCTACCCATCCCTTGGTTACTAGCTGTACTCCTCGGGGTGCTTCTGGCAGCTGAACCCATGTAGAATCCCTCTTCCTGCCCCCCTTCGTGGCCAGGGGTGCGTATGCTGGATGGTGAGGTAACAGATGCAGTGGAAGCACGCTCGCTGGGCCTGAACCCCAACCACATCCACATCTACAGTGCCAGCTGGGGCCCCGAGGATGATGGCAAGACAGTGGATGGGCCAGCCCGCCTAGCCGAGGAGGCCTTCTTCAGGGGGGTCAGCCAGGTGAGCCCAGCACAGAAACAGGCCCTGCCTTGGGCCAGGTTGAGTGCTGTCTTTTCCATAACTCTTGTCCTTATGCTTTTCTATCTTGTTTCATTATTGTGTTTAATTTTAATGTTGTCAAAGTATTTGTAATAAAACACTGAGAGGGCGCTGGCAGGTGGTGTGATGATTAAAGGCACCAGACTCCTACATGGCTGACCACCATCCTAGTCCTGGACCTCGTGGCCTGCTTTCTCACTTTCCTTCCCTCTCTCTGTCTGATCAAACTGAAGAATAAAAATAATAATAAAGTTAAATAAAAAATAATTCAAAAAAAATTGAGGGACAGGAAGAGTCCAGTAAATAAAAATCACCCATAACCCCACCCATCCAACCCCTCAAAGCTCACAACTCTGATCATTTTGGTGGTTATCCTGCTCTGTGTTTTTTGCTAATTTTTTTGCATAAAAAGTATTTATTCGCATATATACCTGATCAGCAGGGATGTCCCTGGGAACCTGGGTGGGTGAGGAACCCCCAGAGACCTTCCCGGTCTCTAGCAGTGTCTTCCTGCCAGGTCTCCCCCAAGCTCTGATCTGGAGTGACCCCAGGCCACTCTGTCCACAGGGCCGAGGGGGGCTGGGCTCCATCTTTGTCTGGGCCTCGGGGAACGGGGGCCGGGAACATGACAGCTGCAACTGCGACGGCTACACCAACAGCATCTACACGCTGTCCATCAGCAGCGCCACGCAGTTCGGCAACGTGCCCTGGTACAGCGAGGCCTGCTCGTCCACACTGGCCACGACCTACAGCAGTGGCAACCAGAACGAGAAGCAGATCGTGAGTCTTGCCTGGGGTAGTGGGGGTGCTGACTAGTTCTGCCCAAGGACCCTTGTGGACCCTGGCTGCCTCTCACACATGTGTGACTGGGCAGTGGTAACTCAGGTCTCATGGAATGTGAGCTAGGGGACTGTGGACCATTTGTAAAGCCCTCGAGAAACATAGACTCTCCCTAAAAATGTGCACCAGAGCTGGCCCTGGGGCCTAGTAGGCTTCCACATGGCCAACCACAGTTCAAATCCCAGCCCCAGCAATTCGAAAAACATGCCAGGCTCACGCGTGCATGGACAAAATCCTGAAACGATGAAGAAATGGAGAAGAGATTGTGGTATCACCATACCTATTGCCTTCTCCCAAACCCCTGGTTGCGCATGCCCTCTGGCAATTAGAAAAAAAGAAAGTTGTTGCTTAAAAACAAACAAACAAACAAACAAAAACTACATTGTTCCTGATGACTTCTGGTCTCAAGTTAAACTCCTCTTTCTTGGAAAACTAGATCCTAGCCAGGGCCAGGCATTGGCCCATCCATGGCCAGGTGGTAAAGCGGTAGCTGGGACGAGCTGTCTTGGCCCTGACTCACTGTGCCATCTGTGGTGCCCAGGACCTGTAGGCAGAGGGAGGGCAGACAGGTGACCTCACTTGCCCCGCCCCGCCTTCACAGCCCCAACACCACTGTTCCCCTGGTAGGTGACGACAGACTTGCGGCAGAAGTGCACAGAGTCTCACACGGGCACCTCAGCCTCCGCCCCCTTGGCAGCCGGCATCATCGCACTCACCCTGGAGGCCAAGTAAGTGGGCAGGGGGTGACCCCGTTCCCCCCAGCACTCTGCAGGGCAGCCCTTTGTCTTTAGCTTCTCTCTGGAAATACTGAGCCCTGGTCTCTCCCTCCCCTGCAGTAAGAACCTCACCTGGCGGGACATGCAGCACCTGGTGGTACAGACGTCGAAGCCAGCCCACCTCAATGCCAACGACTGGGCCACCAATGGCGTGGGCCGGAAAGGTGCAGTCAGGGAGACCTAGAGGTTGGCCTTGGAGGCAGGTGGGGGCCTTGCGTGCCTCCAGCTCACTCACCTTCCCTGTCTCCACAGTGAGCCACTCCTATGGCTATGGGCTGTTGGACGCAGGTGCCATGGTCGCCCTGGCGCAGAACTGGACGACGGTGGCACCACAGCGGAAGTGCATCATCGACATCCTCACTGAGCCCAAGTGAGGGCTGGACCTGGGCTGGGGGTGAGGGGTGGCAAATGGGGCCTGAAAGTTGCAGGGTGCCTGCAGGTCCCTATGGGCCAGGCTGACAGACCGTCACGCTGCTGTCTGCACAGGGACATCGGGAAGCGGCTAGAAGTGCGGAAGAGGGTGACCCGATGCATGTGCGAGCCGACCGCATGCCTGGGCGAGCCCAACCACATCACCCGGCTGGAGCACGCGCAGGCGCGCCTCACCCTGTCCTATAATCGCCGTGGTGACCTGGCCATCCACCTAGTCAGCCCCATGGGCACCCGCTCCACCCTGCTGGCTGCCAGGTGCTTGCCCTCGCCCTGTTCCACCTCCTGCCCTCACCTCCCCAGCTCCTCTCCCTCACTGCCATGTGCTCCCCATGTGCCACTCACACCCCCGTGCCCATCATCAAATGCTGTGGGCACCTGTGACATGCTGGGAAGGATAGCTTTGTCCCGTGGGACTGCCCCATATTGCAGGAACCCTGGCTTCTGTCCTCTTACTGCCAACCCTTGTGTAGTACCCTTGCACCATTCTAGAATTCCCTGGTTGAGAACACTCGGCCTCGGGAACAACCAGGCCAGCAGGCACTCCCCGCCCAGCAGGGTTGGGACTGCAGGAGAAGCATCTGTGGTCCATATGTTGTAGGTCAGATGTCCCCTGGCCTAGGGTACCCCGAGGTCTGAGACGATGATGTGCAATCCCCTCCCCAGGCCACACGACTACTCCGCAGATGGCTTTAATGACTGGGCCTTCATGACAACCCATTCCTGGGACGAGGACCCCTCTGGCGAGTGGGTCCTGGAGATTGAAAACACCAGCGAAGCCAACAACTATGGTATTGGGAGTGCTCAAGGGTGGGTGGGCAAGGAAAGCTGACAGGGTCCGTGAGGCTGGAGGTGGTACCCGTGCCCTCTAATCCTGCCTCCTCTCCACTTGGGAACAGGGACGCTGACCAAATTCACCCTTGTGCTCTATGGCACGGCCCCTGAGGGGCTGCCCATGCCTCCTGAGAGCAGCGGCTGCAAGACCCTCACGTCCAGCCAGGCCTGTGTGGGTCAGTAATGGGTGCTGTCGGGGACTGGGGCTGAGGCTGTGGGGGGATGGAGGGTGCCTGTCCTGAAGCCCAGCTCTAGGAGGAAAAGCAGTCTCCAGGGACCCTGGGGTTCCTGGAGTCCTTGAGTTAAACACAGTTTGGGGGCTGAACGCTCACGTGGCCCTGGGGCCGTGGCTCACTCAGCTGACCCCAGCCACCTCTCTCATGCCGGCAGTGTGTGAGGAGGGCTTCTCGCTGCACCAGAAGAACTGCGTCCAGCACTGCCCAGCAGGCTTCACTCCCCAAGTCCTCGATACGCACTATAGCACCGAGAACGACGTCGAGACCATCCGGGCCAGTGTCTGTGCCCCCTGCCACACCTCGTGTGCCACATGCCAGGGGCCGGCCCCCACAGACTGCCTCAGCTGCCCCAGCCATGCCTCCCTGGACCCTGTGGAGCAGACATGCTCCCGGCAGAGCCAGAGCAGCCGCGAGTCCCCACTGCAGGCGCAGCCGCCGCCGCCCCGGCCACCCCCAGAGGTGGAGGTGGAGCCGCGGCTGCAGGCCGGGCTGCTGCCCTCGCACCTGCCTGAGGTGGTGGCTGGCCTCAGCTGTGCCTTCATCGTGCTGGTATTCGTCACTGTCTTCCTGGTCCTGCAGCTGCGCTCTGGCTTCAGCTTCCGGGGAGTGAAGGTGTACACGATGGACCGGGGCCTCATTTCCTACAAGGGGCTGCCCCCCGAAGCCTGGCAGGAGTGCCCATCTGACTCTGAAGAGGACGAGGGCCGGGGCGAGAGGACCGCCTTTATCAAAGACCAGAGCGCCCTCTGACGAGCCCACTGCCTGCCCCCTCGAGCCGATCCCCTCCTCGGGCACTTTTTAATTCACCAAAGTATTTTTTTATCTTGGGACTGGGTTTGGACCCCAGCTGGGAGGCAAGAGGGGCAGAAACTGTGTCCCACCCTATCCTTGAGTCCATCTGGCTGCCAGAGGTGGGGCCCCAGGACTAGCTGGGGCAGGGGAGGGCCTCTTGCACCCCAGCACCCACTCCACATGGAGAAAGGAGTGAACCCTTTAGGGCAGCTTTCCGAGGCCCAGGCCCCAGGCCCCAGCCAGTCTGCCTAGTGCC
>NW_006159855.1:1874940-1875149 GCF_000334495.1 Tupaia belangeri chinensis | reverse complement strand
TAAACCAATAATGGTCCCCATCCAGGCAGCAGGGAGGCTGGCCTAGGAGGTACTCGAAGGAGGCGGCCACCTCTCCAAGGGCTTTTGCATCCTTGATCCCGTCCCCCATCTCTGCTGAGCCTCGGCGGAAGCGGCGATCACAGGAAGGGACCAAGGCAGGGCAGGTGGCTTGCAGGTGTGTACGCATGGCGTCTCTTGGCCCGCCTGGC
>NW_006159855.1:1856224-1874838 GCF_000334495.1 Tupaia belangeri chinensis | reverse complement strand
GATCCCGTGGCGGGGTGGTGGTGAGGCGCGGGGGCCCTGCCGGCCTCTCCCGCCTCTCACCCAATGCTGCTTTCCCCTGTGGGGATCTCAGGGGCTGTTTGAGGATATATTTTCACTTTGTGATTATTTCACTTTAGATGCTGATTTTTTTTTTTTTTTGTATTTTTTAACGGGGGTAGCAGCTGGACCACCCGCCTTCTCATACCCACCGTCCACCCCGCCCTTCCCCTGGCTGCCATGGCCCTGAGTTGTAGGGGCTGCAGCAGATTGCTGAGGCGCAAGGAGCAAACCGTTGAGCCCCCCAGTCCTGAAGAGGCAGGCCAGCCAGGTGGGCTCAAGGAAAGGGGGTCACAGTGCGAGGAGCAGGCTACATCCGTGTTTCAAACGGGACTCATCGTGCCAAGGGCTTGTGGGTCACTGGCTTTCCAAGTGCCGGGGGTAGGTGGGAGGTGGCACTGAGCCCCCTGTAACACTGTGCCCTGGTGGAGAAAGCACTGACCTGTCATGCCCCCAACCCCCTCTTCCGACGTGCCTTTTGCACCCCTCCCGTTAGGACAATCAGTCCCCTCCCATTTGGGAGCCCCCTTTTCTTTCTCCTAACCCTTCCTGGTACCTAGTCACCTGCCCAGGGGTGCCCCCTTGTCTCCACCCGCCCCATCGTGGCCAGCCCGGCTGGTTTTGTAAGATACTGGGTTGGTGCACAGTGATTTTTTTTTCTTGTAATTTAAACAGGCCCAGCATTGTTGGTTCTATTTAATGGACACGAGATAATGTTAGAGGTTTTAAAGTGATTAAACGTGCAGACTATGCAAACCAGGCCGGGTCTCCAGTGTGGTGGTATTGCTCTTCCCAGGACCAGGAACCACGTCAAACCTCCTGGGGAGAAGGCCTGGGATTGCAGGGACTGGTGTCCTGCCTGCCTGGTGGCCTATGTCAGAAGCCAGAGTCTTCTCCAAGAGCTCCAGGGACCCCTGCAGGGAGCAGATGCACTGGTCCCAGTAGGAGCCAACAGTGGGGAGCAAGCTGGGGGTGGTGGTGTCAAGTTACCCCCTGGGCCTCAGTCCTGGTGTCCTGCAGAGTGGAAAGTCGTTGGGCCTAGTTGCATTATTCAGTGTCTTCCTGGGCTCAAGTGTCCTGGCCACCAACTTAGGGCTGAGGCTGACTGGGCCTGGTGGGACCAAGATGATTTTCGCAGAGGAGAGCCTGAGTCCTACCAGGGAAACTCCCTCTCCACTGGCCCACAGCCCCAGCCCCAGATTGCCCTTGGGACATTAAGTTCCTTTCTGGGGTAGGGCTCTGGGACTGTGGTGTCAAGACTGGTGCCTGAGAAACGGGCCTTTGCTTGCGTTATTTACTGTTCTTGGCGATTTTATTCAAATGATGCTGGCGCCTGAGCGCTCCTTAGGGAATCTGATGGGGTGGGGACGGCCTGGCCTAGGCGTCCCCCTTCCTCTTGTCCCTGGCTGGGAGCTAGGCTTGACTCCAGCCCCTGGATACCCCAGGTTTCCCGGCCTAACACCTGCCAGGGTCTCCCCCGCCTTCCCCCACGGGCTCCTTCCCAAAGTCCCAGGGTGCTGCGGCCCAGAGGAGTGCCGGGGCAGGCCCTCTGCACGGCCATTCTTTCCTGGCCCCCTCCTCCCTTCCGTTTCCGTGGCCGCTCAGCCGCCCAGGCTGCGGCCCAGCGCCGGAGGGGGGCCGGCAGGCTTGGGGGGGGCCCACCTGCCAGGGTCTCCCCCGCCTTCCCCCACGGGCTCCTTCCCAAAGTCCCAGGGTGCTGCGGCCCAGAGGAGTGCCGGGGCAGGCCCTCTGCACGGCCATTCTTTCCTGGCCCCCTCCTCCCTTCCGTTTCCGTGGCCGCTCAGCCGCCCAGGCTGCGGCCCAGCGCCGGAGGGGGGCCGGCAGGCTTGGGGGGGGCCGGCCGCTCCCTCCTCTGGCCCGCCCCGGGTCTGGCCAACTGAAACCACCGGAGGAGGAAGCGCGGAATCAGGAACTGGCCGGGGGGGGGGGCGGGGGCCGGGTCGGTTCGCCCCAGGAGCAGCTGCCTGCACGGGTAACAGCTTCTCGACCCAAGAGGCAGTGGGCGTGGGGCGCGGGCGCGCGGGCGCAGGCCGGGACCGACAGACGCTCGAGAGCCTGAGATCTGACCGGGTGGGGTAAGGGCCACGGAAGGGTGGGACGGCCACAGCGGCAGGACTAGGCAGCGGCCCTGGAGCTAAGTCCGGGCAGCTTCGCCCTGTTGGGGACCAATGGGTAACAGCTTCTCGACCCAAGAGGCAGTGGGCGTGGGGCGCGGGCGCGCGGGCGCAGGCCGGGACCGACAGACGCTCGAGAGCCTGAGATCTGACCGGGTGGGGTAAGGGCCACGGAAGGGTGGGACGGCCACAGCGGCAGGACTAGGCAGCGGCCCTGGAGCTAAGTCCGGGCAGCTTCGCCCTGTTGGGGACCAATGTGGGCGCCCTGTTGTAACATCGGGTATTGGGTGGAGAGTCCGGAAGCAGGCTTTGCGCTAGGTGTTGTTCCAGGAAAGGGAAGGCGACCCCCTGGCACAAGGGTTCTGAAAGCGGTGAAGGCCAGTTCCAGGCTCCAGGCTGCCCTGTGTTCCTAGGCTGCATTTTACCAGGGCAGAACCACTCTCCTGTCAGTCTGCACCTCCGTTTCAGGTGCTGCCTGGCCCCGGGTCTTAGCCTCTTCTCTGTCTGCAGAACATCAGGCACTATGGGCTTCTCATCGGAGCTGTGCAGCCCCCAGGGCCACGGGGCAGTGCAGCAGATGCAGGAGGCGGAACTTCGCCTCCTAGAAGGCATGAGGAAGTGGATGGCCCAGCGGGTCAAGAGTGACCGGGAATATGCAGGTCTCCTTCACCACATGTCCCTGCAAGACAGTGCAGGGCAGTGCCGGGGCAACCCCGACAGCCCCATCAGCCAGGTGGGTCTTGGGGGTGAGGGGGTGCTGCCTACCTGTTCCTCTCCCAGAGCCTGGCAGGCCCAGTTTGGGAGCCACCGTCCACTACTCTCTGCCTGCCCATCCCCCTGCTGCAGTCCTGGGCAGAGATCACCAGCCAGACGGAGGGCCTAAGCCGGCTGCTGCGACAGCATGCGGAGGACCTGAACTCGGGGCCCCTGAGCAAGCTGAGCCTGCTCATCCGCGAACGGCAGCAACTGCGCAAGAGCTACAGCGAACAGTGGCAGCAGCTGCAGCAGGAGCTCACCAAGGTGGGTGGGCAGCGCCGGGCCTTTGGTCTTGTCTGTTTCAATGTTGTGCCCTGAAGGGTTGGCTTTACACAACAGTCTCTGGATTCACTGGGGGAAGTGGAAGTCCCTAACCGCTGCCTGGCCTCTACCGCAGCTTCCTCCCTGCCTCCCTCCCTCCTGCTTGGGTCATGGAGCCCCTGCCCATGTGTTGTCTGTGCCTGGGCAAAGTGTCAGGAGGCAAGGATGAGTGAGTTGGCCACTGCCCAGGAGCAGCTGAGGCGCTGTGCTCTGCCTCCTACAGCGCCCTGCCAGCCTCTGGGGCCTGAGAATCAATGAGATTCTCAGGAGTGAGGGCCAGTCTGTTTGACCAAGGTAAGCTCTTCCCAGAGCACCAGAGACAAGGCAGCAGTGTGGCCCCCTGCCAGTCAAGGATTGGAGCTGTGATGGTGGCCTGCCTAAGTTAGAATCCCACCGTGTAAAGTTCAGGGGCTGGGGTGGCCGTTCGCCCGTAAGGCAGCGTTGGTCAGCCTCTCTGTACCACACCCCTTCCACCAGCGGCTAGCCGACCCTTGCCGTGGACCCACAGCGGCCCCTGGTGGCCAACCTGGCCCCATGCCTCTCTCCTGAAGATCTAACTCAAAGGTCTGCTCACTTTTAAAAGCTTACTAGAACACAACCATGGCTGCCATTTAGAGCCACAATGGCAGAGTTGAGTAATTGCAACAGAGACCCTGTAGGCCTACAGACCTAAAATACTAGCCTGGCCTTTTAAGAACAAGACCAGTCTAGTCTAGGCATTTTGCTCAGTTACAGATGGGGAAACTGAGGTTGAGATGAAAGCGGTGGAGCCTGCCTGAGGCATCCAAGCATATAAACAGAAGATGTGGGATGAGAACTCTGATTCTGGACTGATGTCTAATGTTTTCTGCTGCCCGGAACATAATTTGTAGGACCCAGTGCAAAATGAAAATGTGGGGCCCCTTTTGAAACTATGAAGAACTTCAGTTAAGAGCCAGGCACAGGGCCCTTCCACATGTGGAACTCTTGTGGCTGCACAGATAACACAGACCTGAAGCTGGCCCTCTCTCCCACCAGGGTAGGACCTTTGTAGCCTGCCCAGCCTACCTCCCTGCTTTCCCCAGGGACCTGCCCTGAACTCGGCTCCTCTGACCCTAGCCTCTGCAGCCAGCTTCTTCAGAAGCCTCCGGGCCATTCCTGGAGCACGATCCTAGATCCTGGACAGCGGGACCTTTCCAGGACTGCTCCTCGGGCAGGACTTCCCACGCTTGGGGACCCGCTGTCTCACACAGGCCTCTCCTCTCTCCCCAGACCCACAGCCAGGATATCGAGAAGCTGAAGAGCCAGTACCGAGCCCTGGCCCGGGACAGCGCCCAGGCCAGGCGCAAGTACCAGGAGGCCAGCAAAGGTTTGTGACTCCCCTTGCCGGCTGGGAGGGAATCCCAAGCCAGTGCAGACCTGTCCATGAGTGTCCTGGGAGCAGGGACTGCCCAGCCCTCCACTGTCACCTCTACCCCTCCCCTGCTCCCACCTGGCAGACAAGGACCGTGACAAGGCCAAGGACAAGTACGTGCGCAGCCTGTGGAAGCTCTTTGCCCACCACAACCGTTATGTGCTGGGCGTGCGGGCCGCGCAGCTGCACCACCAGCACCACCACCAGCTGATGCTCCCCAGCCTGCTGCAGTCACTGCAGGACCTGCACGAGGAGATGGCACGCATCCTGTGAGCCTGCAGCCCTCCCCTGTCCTGTAACAGCCCCAGCCCTGCCACCAGGCCTCCAAAGAATTCAGTCCTATAGGGCTACCCAGTTTGTGGCTAGATCCCACATGGCCAACCGCATGGTTTGTGTCTCAGACCTGGCAGCTTGAAAAACTCGCCTGGTGCAGGTGCGTGTGAGGCCAAAATCACAAAAGAAGACATGGAGGAGAAGGGATTGTGGTGTGACCATCTCCCAGGGGGGATGATTTCTCACTCTACCCCTTTTTCTCTAGCTCTGTCTGGTGAGCATGCACACTCTAATGCAAGTTATTAAAAAGAAAAGAAAAATCGAGTTTGGTAAAAGTGCCAGCTGCGTAAGCTCGTGAGAATGGGACCTGACTGGCCCCTGGAATCGACCTACTTACACCCAGATTTCAGGATTCCAGGGCCCTCACCCCAGGGTTTTATTACACTATCCTAGGCTCTGGGCTGCAGCGGAGAACAGTGTAGACAAAAACCTCTGTCCCCAGGGATCTTTTTCGCTAGTAGAGAGAGGTCAGAAAGTAAATAAAGCCGATTACAAGCAATAAGTGCTCTGGAGGAAAGGAAGGCAAGAGAAGGGGGGTTGGGAGGGCCTTGGGGCAGGGAGGAAGTCTGGGGAAGCCTCTGAGAAGTGACCTTCCAAGAGAGACCTGAGAGGGCAACCCCTCCCCTGTGGGCTGGAGGTTGAAAGCTGGATCTCACATGGTCAATCTCAGTTCAAATCCTAGCCCTGGGGTCTTGAAAAACACAAGTTGGTGTGTGTGTCCCAGATCCTGACAGGATGGAGAAATGGAGGAGAAGGGAATGTAGCCTGACTACACCCTGTGGGAGGGGTGCTTTCTCCCTTTCTTCCTGTCTCTTTCTCTCTCTCTGATGAGCATGCATGTTCTCTGGCATTAAAAAGAGAGCCCTGAGAGTGGTATGAGAGTGAGCCATGGGGTAAGAGAAAGATCATTCCAGAAAGAGGGACAGCCAGTGCACAGGGAAAGGATTGGGGGACAGCAAGAAGCTGTGGAGTTCCTGCAGAGCCAGGAAGGGAGAGAGTCAGAGACAAGGCTGGAGGAGTCAGGGTCGGGGTTCTGAGCCTCGAGGGTCTGACAGGCCATTGTGCACATTTTGGCTCTCGGTGAATGAGAAGTCACGGAATCAGACCTGTTCTCATAAGGCTACCATGCTAAGAACAGGCTTCAAGGGCAAGGACAGAGACCAGATAACAGGCCCTTGCTGTAATCCGGACCAGAGATCCCGGGCACCTGGACTAGGGTGGTAGCAGCAGAGGTGAGGCGTGGTCAGGTTCTGGGTATATTTGGAAGGTAGAGCCAGCGGGATTGGATTGGAAGTGGACTGGGAGATAGAGGGTTAAAGGACTCTGAGCATGGAGAAGATGGAATTGCCGTTACTTTATACAGAGAAGGCTAGGGAGGAAGAGGTTTCCGAGATGAGAGTAGGAGTTCGTTTTTGAACTGGTAGAGTGACGGTGTGTGAGAGATGTGTAGTGGGACATTTCTGTAGGTGGATGAATAGATGTGACTGCAGCTAAGGAGGGGACCAGGACTGGGAGATCTAGACTCGGGAATCAGCAGCACTTCGGTGGCTTATATATGTCAGGAGCCCGGCTCCCCAGTTCTTAGGCTGACTGGCCAGGGCAGGGACGATTGTGGCTCCCACTTACAAGTACTTTCCGTAATCCAGACACACTGCGTGTGGGTTCTCAGAGGATTCTTAGTACAATTCCAGCATCCTCATTATACAGATCCGGGAATAGAAGAGAGGTCGAATAATTTGCTTGCAGTTACCTGACCTGCACAGGAGGGCAGGCTGGGGGGCCAACTCCAGCCCTGACTCCTAGCCCAGTCTTGAGCTACCCTGCCTAGCCCAGCCTGAGACCGCTCTGACCGGAGTCCCGTCTTGGTGGGCAGGAAGGAGATTCTGCAAGAATACCTGGAGATCAGCAGTCTGGTGCAGGACGAGGTGGTAGCCATCCACCAGGAGATGGCTGCAGCTGCTGCCCGCATCCAGCCTGAGACTGAGTACCAAGGCTTCCTGCGACAGTACGGGTAAGCACATCCCTGCCCCTGCTGGGCACCAGGGCTGCTGGCCTGTTTACTGATGGCACACTGTCCCCCCACAGCTCCACACCGGACGTCCCCCCGTGCGTCACCTTCGATGAGTCCCTGCTTGAGGAGGGTGAACCGCTGGAGCCTGGAGAGTTGCAGCTGAACGAGCTGACCGTGGAGAGTGTACAGCACACGTGTGTGGTGGCTTGTATCTGGTCCCAGCAGACCACTGGGGTTTCTGTGGGCAGGGCTGGGGAGTGGACCCTGTCCATGCAGAGCCAGGGTCAGGCTGCCACACCTGCTTGACCCTGCATGGATACATCTGCGGACATGGTTCTAACACTGCCCTGCTCTTGGGTGTAGGCTGACCTCAGTGACAGATGAACTGGCTGTGGCCACCGAGACGGTGCTCAGGCGGCAGGAGGTGGTTACCCAGCTGCAGCGTGAGCTCCAGAATGAGGAACAGAGCATCCACCCTCGTGGGAGGTGAATGGGCTCGAAGTGCAATGACCTCTGGTCCGCCCTCCCTCCCGCAGCTCACCCTCCCCCTGCCCACCCTGTGCTGGCTGGAGCTGCAGATGAGCCCTCTCACACACTCTCCCCACCCCCACCCCTGCCTGCAGGGTGCAGTTGCTCAGCAAGAGGCAGGTGCTGCAGGAGGCGCTGCAGGGGCGGCAGGTGGCACTGTGCAGCCAGGCCAAGCTGCAGGCCCAGCAAGAGCTGCTGCAGGCCAAGCTGGAGCAGCTGGGCCCTGGCGAGCCCCCACCCCTGCTGCTGCTGCAGGATGACCGCCACTCCACATCGTCCTCGGTGAGCTGTCCCACCCGCCGCTGTCGCCTGCCAGCGTGCTCGCCTGGGGCCGCGCTCCTCATTTTTGCCCTCCCCCTCCCCAAGCCTGGCCACCCGCTGACGTCTGTCCCTGGCCTCAGGAGCCCGAGCGAGAGGGGGGAAGGACGCCCACACTGGAACTCCTCAAGAGCCACATCTCGGGAATCTTCCGCCCCAAATTCTCGGTGAGTGGCACCCCACCTGGGTCCCTGCCTCTGCTGGGGGGGTCTCCAAGATGCCCCCGGCTGACCCTCTCACCACAGTGTTGAGGTTTGGTCACTGGGGCTGCTGGAAGGGAGGCTCTACCCACCCTGCTTTTATCGGAGCTCCCTCTTTTCTGGGTACCATGCTGCAGATGGACCCCCTTCTTCCTCCTGCCCGTGTGCTGTAGTGACCTGCAGTCACCCCGTGGCTCTCCCTGCTGTGGGGGTGGCGGGGAACCTACCTTTCCCCGCCACCAGCTGGAGGAAGGCACCAGCTGAGTTTGGGATCAGGGGCCTGGGTTTCTAATCCCAGCTCTGTCTAGAGCATGTCCAGGCCAGTCCTCCACCTGCCCCTGGGACCTGGAGACGTGTCACTGGCCGGTCCGTGGCCTTCCCCCACAAGCTAGCCAAATGACCCTCCTTGCTCTGCTCTGCCCCTGCACAGCTGCCCCCACCGCTACAGCTCGTTCCCGAAGTGCAGAAGCCCCTGCACGAGCAGCTGTGGTACCATGGGGCCATCCCACGGGTGGAAGTGGCTGAGCTGCTGACGCACACCGGGGACTTCCTGGTGCGGGAGAGCCAGGGCAAGCAGGAGTACGTGCTGTCGGTGCTGTGGGAGGGCCTGCCCCGGCACTTCATCATCCAGTCTTCCGACGTGAGTGAACCCCTCTCTTCCCTCCCCAAGAGGATGGGCCCTAGCGGAGCTGGAAGGGGCCACGAGACCACCGAGTCCTTGCAAGAAGGGGCTCTGAAACACATGTCCTTCCCTAAGGCTGGGGACAGCTGAGTCGTGGTGCACAAGCAGAGGGCACCATCCTGAGGCCTCCCTGCCTCTGTCCTGCAGCTCTTCTTCCCCTTTCCCCTGGGCTCTGGTCCTCAGCTGTGGAGTCTGTTGACCCCAGGTCTCCCTGCCCTGTAGAACCTGTACCGACTGGAAGGGGACGGCTTTCCCAGCATCCCCTTGCTCATCGACCACCTGCTGTGCTCCCAGCAGCCCCTCACCAAGCAGAGCGGTGTCGTCCTGCGCAGAGCTGTGCACAAGGTGAGCCAGACCCAGCCTAGGCATGCTCCTGTGGTCTGGCGAGTGTGGGGCAGGCTTGCCCAGGACCCACAGGAAGGTATTCCGGTCCTGATCTACATACAAGGCCACGATGCCCCTCACTCCACAGGGTTCTGGAATGTCAAAGCCATTCTTATTCTATGGCCTGCACACCAGGGTGGTGCTCGCTCAGGGAGTCCCCGAGGTCACCCGTAGCCTGTTTGATAGACCAACACACTGAGGCTCCAATAAATGAAAGACATAGCTCCAGTGGGAGAGCTGTTCAGGCTTTTGCATGGCCCCGCCCCCCTTCTCTTCACTGACTTCGAACCCCCCAACTCCTCCTCTTCCTCAGGACAAGTGGGCACTAAACCATGAGGACCTGGTGCTGGGCGAGCAGATTGGGCGGGTGAGTGCACCTCCTGGCTGCAGCCTTCCAGCCCACAGCCCTCTGAGGCCCCACCCCAGAGATCTGTTGGGCCTCCGGCCTCAGTCTGACTCCCTGCTCAGTCACTGCCAGGAAACAGGGAGTACCTGCCCCAAAACTCCCAGGAGAGGGCTCTGCTGCCAGCACGCTAGCCCAGGCCCTGCGCCCTTGGGGATTTGTGTGTGCACAGGGAGACGCATGTCCTGTTGACTTAAGCTGCAAAATACCTGCTTAGAGAAATCACTTCCCTGAAAATCGGACTGCTTTCCAAACCCAAGGGAAGGTGGTCTTTGGATTTCCCATCATCTTTCAGTGAGCATGGCTTCTCTCATGAAGGGGTGGCCCGCCCACCCCATGGGCACTCTTGCCCCGACAAGGTAGCAAACTCCTAGAGAGCCAGGGTGAGCCCAGCTGAGCTCCAGGGCTGAGGAGAGCAAGGGGCCGAGACAGGCTACAAGAGGACAGCACCCCAGGGAAGGCTTTGGCAGGAGCCACCTCCATTTCAGGGGAATTTCGGAGAAGTGTTCAGCGGACGTCTGAAGGCCGACAACACCTTGGTGGCTGTGAAGTCTTGTCGAGAGACGCTGCCCCCTGACCTCAAGGCCAAGTTCCTGCAGGAAGCAAGGTGCGCCATGAATAACCATCACGATAGGTTCCACAGACGCAGGTTCCCTGACCGAGGCCCGGTGTGAGCTGTGGTGGCGGTTAATCCTCGAGGCCCCCCACCTCTGCAGGTGGCGCCCTCCCCCATAATGCCGAGGAGTAGAGGCTGCTAGGGCCCTGGCCAAGGTCACACATCCCGTCTCAGAGATCAAGCTCTTCTCTCGGTGCCCTTTCTCCCATCCTCCCTGGGTGCCCTGAAGGGAGGCGGGAGGCAGGCCCGGGCCACTCGTCACCTAAGCAGCAGCCCCTCCAGAATCCTGAAGCAGTACAGCCACCCCAACATCGTGCGTCTCATTGGCGTCTGCACCCAGAAACAGCCCATCTACATCGTCATGGAGCTCGTGCAGGGTAAGCAGAGGGGTTGACCTCTAGGGATGGGGAGCTCAGCCCAGCCAGAAGGCTCAGCCAGGCCCTCCACTGGACAGGGGGCGACTTCCTGACCTTCCTTCGGACGGAGGGAGCCCGCCTGCGGGTGACTGCTGCAGATGGTGGGGGATGCAGCGGCTGGCATGGACCACCTGGAGAGCAAGTGCTGCATCCACCGGTGAGCAGACGGCCCTGCCTGCACCGTCCCCAGGCCAGTCAGGAGGAGCCGCCACCTCCAGGCCCCCATCATCGGCGCCCCTGCGGTTTTGCCCATGGCTTTGCCTGGAATGCTTGACCCAGGCTGGGCTGGCGACATTGGCCAGATGAGCCCCTGCCCTGCTTCACCCAGGGACCTGGCTGCTCGGAACTGCCTGGTGACAGAGAAGAACGTCCTGAAGATCAGCGATTTCGGGATGTCCCGGGAGGAAGCCGATGGGATCTATGCAGCCTCAGGGGGCCTCCGACAAGTCCCTGTGAAGTGGACTGCACCCGAGGCGCTTAACTACGGTACCTGCTTCTTGTTTATCTGGGTGACTGGGGCTGGCCCCACGGGAGCACAGGGACAGTCCGCTCATGCTGCCACACCACCTCTGCAGGCCGCTACTCCTCTGAGAGCGACGTGTGGAGCTTTGGCATCTTGCTCTGGGAGACCTTCAGCCTGGGGGCCTCTCCCTACCCCAACCTCAGCAATCAGCAGACTCGGGAGTTCGTGGAAAATGGTAAGACGACCCTTGGGACCAGCCCTCTTCCCAGGGCTCCAGTGAACTCTTCCTCCTCTGTTAACCCCCCAGCCTTCCCACTGGGTAGAAGAGGAATAACGGGCCAGCCCATGGCCTGGTGGATAAGGTATCTGGATCCCACATAGCCAACTGCATGGTTCAAGTCCCAGACCTGGCAGTTTACAAGGCATGCTGGTTTCATGTGCCTGCTTGCCCAAAATCCCAAGAGGAGGAAAAAATGGAGGTGAAGGGATTGCACTGCGACCATCTCCCAAGGGGAGTGCTTTCTCACTTTCCCTCTTCCTCTGTCTTTCCCTCCCTCTCTGGTGAGTACATGTGCCTTCTAGCAAAATTGAAAAAAGAAAAAAGAACAAATAACCCTGTTGCTACTGACTGGGCACTTGTTCTGTGCTGCTTCATTTACTCTTCCTGACATGTAAGGTGGGGATTAATACACCCCTTTTATAAATGGAAAAACTGGGATTTTCAGAGGATACTCGACAGACACATGGTAGGATCAGGATTAGAACCCCGGTGTCTGTCCTTGGGGTCTTTGGTAAAGAAGAGTGGCTTCCTGGAAGCAGCGCATCATAAATTGCTCCTGTTGCTCACAGTATGCCCCTGGGGCCACAGCAGACACTCAGACTCCCTGCTCATGCCCGACATGCCCTGCCCGTCCTCACAGGGGGCCGCCTGCCCTGCCCAGAGCTGTGTCCTGATGCCGTGTTCAGGCTCATGGAGCAGTGCTGGGCCTATGAGCCTGTGCAGCGGCCCAGCTTCAGCACCATCCACCAGGAGCTGCAGAGCATCCGGAAGCGGCATCGGTGAGGCCAGGACCCCCTTCTCAAACTGGCAACCTCTGCAAGCCAAAGCGCACCTGCTCTGCAGCTCCAGTTCACACCGTTGGACAGCTCGTCACCATCCTGGATGCTCTGCATCCCCGCTCCACCATGGCCTCCTTTCAGGCAGAAATAATAAAACCACGTGTGCCCACTGAGTGCTTTTGGCATGTGCGCTCCTCCAGAGGGCAGGTCTTAGAAGGCATGTAGGGCTGTGCGGTGGCCATGGGGCAAGAGGAGGGCAGAGCTGACATCACTTGGAAGCGGGTGGATGCGAGACCAGAGGTGGGTGTGAAATAGCGCTATATAGGCATTGGCCGGATGGTGGTGTCCTTCTCTGAACTAGGCTCACAGGAGGAGGGGCAGAGTGGCAGAGAGGATGGATGGTGAGTTTAGAGACCATACATTTAGGGTGCCTGTGGAGATATGTGAGTGAATAACTCTGGAAGCCCAGATGGAGGTAAAGGCTGACAGAGCTTTGAAAGTTATTGGTGGGACCAGCAGGTGATGTAATGGTTACATTACATTGCTAGACTCCCATGTAGTCGACTGTGGTTTGAGTCCCAGACCCGGCAGCTTAAAACTCATGCTGAGGGACCAGAAGTTGGTGAAATGGCTATGTCGCTTGAACTGCCATGTAGTCGACCGCGGTTCCAGTCCCGCACTTGGTGGCTTAAACTCATGCTGGGCACGTGTGTGTGCGTGTCCAAGATCCCGAGAGGAAAATGGAGGAGAAGGGATTGCAATGTGGCCATCCCCTCTGGGGGGTGATTTCTCACTCTGTCTCTGTCTCTCACTGTGTGTCTCCAGCGAGCACACGCGCCCTATAACAAAAACCTCTCAGAAAAAATAGACGTGTATTTTAATTCTAATTTTCCATGGATTTTTTGAAGTCCCCTCACATAACAGTCACATAAAACTCAGGAAGAGACTAGAAGAGAGTCAGTGAAAGTGAGGGGAAATGATGTGGCTAAAGAAGAAAATGCTTTGTACCAAGTTCCTCTGAGCAACGAGATAGCAGATTAGGGAACCCTCACTTCTTCCCCTAAACCCACTGAGATCTGTAAAGTCATCTGAAAAATTGCCAGCAATAACAGCAATGATCAAAAAGGTAAGGAAGTGTAACAAGCTGAAAAACAAAAGCAGAAAAACATATAATACAAAACAGCAAAGCAGTGAGAACCTTGAAAAATGGTTATCCCTCAAGAAAGTTCAGGAGGAACCAGCAGGTGGCACAATGGTTACTTCATTCCCACGTAGTCGATCATAGTTTGAGTCCCGGACCCAGTAGCTTCAAACTCGGGCCGGGCACATGTGCGTGCGTGCCCAAGATCCCAAGAGGAGAATGAAGGAGGAGGGGTTGTGGCGTGGCCATCCCCCTTGGTGGGGGTTATTTCTCAGTTTCTGTCTCTCCAGTGAGCACATGTGCCCCATAGCAAAAGTTTCTCTAAGGAAAAAAAAAAAATTCAGGAAATAGTTGACATTTATTTCAAAAAAGATAACCCTGTAACTCATTTCAACAAGAGGAAGTCATATTGGAGTGTGATTAAATTAAAATATTATGAATCAAGTAAGATCATGTTTCCAATAGAAGTGGTAAAAAGCAGAAATGAACTTCTGGGAAGGATGTGGTCGGCCTCTGTAGGCAGGCCCCTCTCCCATCACAACCACGAGGAAGAACAGATAAGATGAAAATGCCTCCCCACCCCCCCCTTTTGGCTAAGGGCATGTGTGCTCACCAGAAAGGAGCAGGGGGAGAGCGAGGAGAAAGCACTTCGTGTGGGGAATGGTCATGCTGCAATCCCTCCTCCATCTCGCTCTCTTCCCGGGCTTTTGGGCATGCACACACATATGCACCTAGCATGTTTCTCAAGCCACTGTGTCTGTGTAGTCAACCACGGGATCTGGCTTTCTTAACCACCAGGCCATAGAGCTGGTCCAGAGAATTATTTTTAAAGAGAATGGAGTGTAGTAGAAAACAGACTAAATGAAGTAAAATAAGCATCTGTGTAACAGCCGTCTGAATCTTTCCGGGCTCCCTGTCCCCTCACTACCTGCGTCCCTGCAAGTGTGTCAGCCAGCCCCACTTTGTGGCCCTGTTTGCCACCAAGCTGTACTTCAGGACTGCAGAACCACTTGCCCAATCTGGAACATAATGTGGGACCAACAAGGTCACAGACCTCCCCCCACTTTTAAAAATTTGTCAGAGGACATGTGCACTCACCACAGAGAGACGAGAGACAGCACCTTCTGGGGGAGATGGCCACACCACAATTCCTTTTTTTTTTTTTTTTAAGCAATTATTTTATTTAACTTATTTTAATTTGACCAGAGAGAGAGAAAAGTAAGCCACCAGGTCCAGGACTCGAACCAGTTGGCCTTGTGGAAGTCCAGTGCCCTAAGTCACTGTGTCACCTGCCGGCTCCCACAATTCCTTCTTTTCTCTCTCCTCTTCCTTTGAGGATTTTGGGCACACATGTGCCCTGGGGGTATTTTTTAAGCCATTGGGTCTGGAACTCAAACTGCACAGTTAGCCATGTGGGATCCAGCCGCACTTAACCATGCCACCAGCTGGCTTCACACACACACCCTTTTTATTTTTAAAGAATTATTTCATTTTATTCATCATCATTATTATTATTTTAATTTGACCAGAGAGAGAGAGATAAAGGGAAGGTGAGAAAGCAAGTCATCAGGTCCAGGACTTGAACTATGGTCAGCTATGTGGGAGTCCAGTGCATCCAACCACCATGCCTCCTGCTGGCCCCCATAATTCCCTTTTAAAGAAGAGACGGGGTAGTAATAATAATTTAAGCAAAAAAAAGGAAAAAAAGAGGGAGAGACAGGGTCCCGTGGGCTGTCTGGCCAAGTATAGGATTGAACTCTGGTGGGCAGCAGAGGACTCCATCCATGTCTGCCGAGTGACCACTTAGTGTTGAGGTGTGTGATGACAGCAGAGATGAATGGTCTTTGACCACTGACCCGGATCCCCAATGAGTTCCATTAGTGTTTAGAGTTGGAAATCAGGGGCCAGCAGGTGGCGTAGTTAATGTGCTCGACTCCCACATGACTGACTGTGGTTCAAGCCCCAGACCTGGCAGCTTGCTTTCTCACTTTCTCTCTCTGTCTCTGCTGAGCACACATGCCCTATAACAAATTTAAAATAATAATAATTATTTCTAAAAAATAATTAGAAATCAAAGAGGGCATTGGGGCTAGCAGTAGCATGTTGGTTCAGGCCCTGGAATCCCACATGATCAACCACAGTTTGAGTCCTGGACCTAGCAACTTGAACATCACACCAGGTGCATGTGCATGCATGCCCAAAATCTTGGGAAGAGAAGGAAGAAGGGACTGCAGTATGGCCATCCCCCTTGAGGGGTGATTTCTCACTTTCCCTCTTTCTTTCTCCAGCAAGTACATACTCAGTTTGGTTTTGGCAAAAAAAAAAAAAAAAAAAAATCAAAGAGGGAGTCTCAGAACTGAAGAAACCGTAAGGTGGCAACTGTTTATTCTCTTGCTGCGACCACAAATACAATGCCACCTGTGGATGCAGGTACAGTGCAAGGTCTGTGGATGAGGAATGGAAGTCACTCAATTGCTTAAAGACTGCCCCCGTTAGGACCAGCAGTTAGCATAATTGCTATGTCTCTGGACTCCCACGTAGTCGACCCTGGTTTGAGTCCTGGACCTGGTGGTTTAAACTCACGCTGTGTGCATGCATGCCCAAGAAATCCCCCCTGGGGGGTGATCTCTCACTTTCTGTCTCTCTATCTCTGTCTTTCTGGCGAGCACATGCGTCCTACAAACCACATTGGCCACCACCACCCTGGCTAGTGACACGGGTGGAGGAGATTGTAAGGCTAAATCAGGGTGGCTGCTGTAACTCTTTACAGCTTAACTAAACAGTGGACTCTCCTGCCATCCTGTCAGCACCCGGGGACAGTCCTAGGGAGGCTGTGGGCCACTTTTAGCCCACTGTGACGTCAGCCTGAATTCACAATGGAGAGCCCAGGTGATGAAATAGCCACCTGAAGTCAGGTTGCATGTTCGAGCGATAGACCAGGCTATGGGAGGAAAGTGAATCTTTCCTCGCACTCAGGACATAGTTTCCGGGAAGCTATCCAGCTATTAGCAATAAGTTTCCCGGAATGGAAGGCTTGGTAAAGGCCAAGATAATACACTGGAGCCCAAGGTAGGGGAGCAACAAGGCCACACGGGCCTGGCTACTATGCCAGGAGTTCCCAAAAGATGGAAGGGATGGCCTGTCCATGAGGGAAGAGTGTCTCCTGATATAGAGCTTGGGGAACAGGTGTCATGGGATTTAAAGATTTGGACTCTAACTGAGCCAGCTTTGGCCTTTCCAGTGGGCAGACAGGAGGGACACCAAGAGTATCTTGACCTCCCAGTTGAGATTTGGCTATTAGGATAAATGACCCAACACTTTGAGCACTACCCTTTTCCCATTCACAGGTGAGCAGGACTGGGTTGGAGGCCTAGGTCCTTCCGATCGCAGGGAAGACTAGAGGTCCCATGCAGTGGTCCAGGTGTTTTGGGAGCTGACAGCTACCAAGTTGCCAAACCGTCTGTGCCCTCCTAGCCACTGTGGCACTGGCCGCTTTGAGTCTGAGACATGCCCACAGGCTGGCTAAAAGCTTACTCTTGGGCCAGCAGGTGGCATGGTAGTTAAGGCACTGGATCCCACACGGCCTACTCTGTGGTTCAAGTTCTGGACCCAGTAGCTTAAAAAATATACCAGATGCATGTGCATACGTGCCCAAACCCCAAGAGGAGAATTGAGGAGTAGGGATTACAGAGTGGCTGTCACCCCCTTGGGAAGGTTCTTTCTCACTTTCTCTGTCTCCGTGTCTCCCTGGTGAGTGTACGCATCCTATGACAAAAATCTAAAAAGCACAAAAGTATATTCTTACTAGATTTTCAAGTAACTGAAATTGGATAATGGATTGATGTAGTTTGGGGGCAAGCAAGCCCTTTTGAACCAACATACACCCAAGTTGCTGTAACCTTTTTAAAAATTATTTAACTTTATGTACTTATTTGAGTTGGACCACAGAGGGGCAGAGCGAGAGAGTCAAATGGAGAGAGAGAGAGAGAGAGAGAGAGAAGGAAAGTGAGAAAGCAAGTCTTACCTGGGTCCGGGACTGGAACCACAGTTGGCCATGTGGGAGTCCAGCACCCTTAGCCATCATGCCATCTGCCGGCCCCTGCTCTAACTATTAATAACACTGTTGAATATATTGCAGGAATGATGTTTTAAGTATGTGTCATACTATCAATTGTAAGGCATGTATACATTCACCAAAAGTCACCAAGCTTCTATTTAAGATGTGTGCATGGTGCCAGCAGGTGGCATGGTGGTTACAATGCTGGTCCCTTCCAGCTGTTATAAAAACATACCAGAAAGTGAGTAGTTTACAAACAACAGAAATTTTTTGTCCTGGTTCGGGGAGCTGGGAAGTCCCAGATCAAGCAGGAGCAGATTTGGTGTCTGGTGAGGGCCTGAAAGGTTCAGAGAACCTTCTGGCTGTATTCTCAAGGGATGAAAGGGGCTGGTTAGCTCTGCAGGGTCCTTTTATTAGGGCACTGATCTCGCTTGATCTAATCACCTCCCAAAGGTTTGGCGGGCTTCCTAGTGCCATCATTTGGCGGTGAGGATTTCAACATGTGGGGAGACACAAACATATGAACTAATAAGAAAAATGCGGAGGGTCCAGCAGATGGGTAATGGCTAGCTACTTCTCTGGACTCCCACGAGGGGACGGATGTGGGGAGACACAAACATATGAACTAATAAGAAAAATGCGGAGGGTCCAGCAGATGGGTAATGGCTAGCTACTTCTCTGGACTCCCACGAGGAGACGGGAAGAGACTGAGGCCTGGTCATCTCCCTAGGGGTGATTTCTCGTTGTCTCTCTCCAGCGAGCGCAAGAGCGCTATAGCAAAATCTCTTAAAAAAATAAATAAATAAAACTCCCCAAAACTTAAAAATGTGGATTTCACAATGTTCGTGGCAGTGTAACTTCTCGTGCAGCAAAATTATAAGCAAACGAAATGTCCAATAACAGGAGACAACCAGGAATTGTTGGATACGTCTTCCTCACTGGGTGTCAGGGAATTAAAGCGAGCCCGGAAAGAGATCTGGATTAATGCACCAACAGGAGGCAGCACCCCTTGGCCCGAGCACCTAATTACATAAAACTAAGGCGACCTAAACCAGAACAGGACGGGGCCGCGGAAAATGCACTCCACTGTCGGCGGGAGACATGGAGGGGCAATATTTCCACTACTGCTTGATAACGCGCTTTCTCTGGTAAAATGCAGAAAAATTAAGTTGCGCGCCCCTCCACGAGCTTCCGCAGCGCGCAAGGCCGGGTCCTGGCTGCGGCTGCGCACTGCGTACTCGTTGCCGGCACGGGGCGGGGGGTGTCTTCACGCGGAGGGCGCCGGCGGAGGGGTCGGAACCCGCGCGCAAAGCCGGGCTGGCCCCCGGCGCAGAGCCGGAG
>NW_006159855.1:1853952-1855882 GCF_000334495.1 Tupaia belangeri chinensis | reverse complement strand
CGTTTTGGTCCCGGGGACCAGCGGAGTCAGAGAGGGCCGGGAGGGGAGTTGGGCCGGCTGGCGGGCGACCGAAGATCCAGCGGCAGGTGCCTGCCCTCCTAGGACCAACTCTCTCTCCCCAGCTCCTCCCACTTTGGCCTGGACGCAGCCTCCCAGGGTTAAAAATATTGCCCGGGGGCCGCTAAGCGGAATCAGATCGTGCTAAGTAGAGCACGCAGAGGAAACAGAGCTCCTTGGCCCCGGGGCCCTTGTAGCCAGCTCCGGAGCACGGTCCCGCTCACACTGGGCCCAGCAGCATCCTCCCTCCCCAGAAGGCAAGTGGGGCCCACGGGGTGGCAGCGGGCATTGGTCCTTTGAAGTTGTTTCTGCCAAGCAGTCGTGCCAGCCTTCTCCTTACCCAGGGGACCTTTGGCATCACCGCTGGCTTCCCAGAGGTCTCCTACGTGCAGCTGAAAGTTTCTTGCTGCAGGAATCAGTACTAACAGGGCAGACATGGAGGACTGGCTTTGTTAGGAACATAAGCGCCTTTCTTCTTTTTGGAAAGAGAAAGTCACTGCTGTGTCTGTTAGAGAGGGTCTGTACCAGGCGCAGAGTCTGTGAGTGCCAGTCTGACCCAGGAGAGTGGGGAGAAAGGCTTTACTGCCAGTCTCTTTGGACTCTGGCTTTACTTTCAGATGACAATTAGAGGCCAGTGTGTTCATCAGAGACCAGGAGGACATGACCAAGGGGCCTGGGCGGGCACCTCCTGGAGGCAGGCCCTCTGGGAAGCTGGTTGTCCTCAGGAAGTTGCGCATGGGCCCTGGAGTGAGAACTGGGGTTCCCTCATCCTGTCCCCGTGTTGTAGCATCAGCCTAGGGAGAGCTGCTTCCCCACGGTCAGAGCAGAGCTGCCACCAGGACCAGGCAGGGGCAGCTCGAGACGTGCTGCTTCCTTGTCCTTTCACATCTCAGCCAAGAGACGGAAATCATAGCTGGCCAGCATCCCCGGGCAGGGCTGGGGTTGAGTGCTGAAAAGCTTCTTATTAGTGTCGGGCAGAGGTGTTCCTTGGGAGCAGCCCTCAGGTGCCCACTGGGACATGCAGTGGAAAGTCCCTTGAATGTTGGAGCTACAGAGGAATATCCATCCTGCCAGGTGCATGAGGAAGCCAGCATGAAGCTGAAAAAGCAGGTGACAGTGTGCGGCGCCGCTATTTTCTGCGTGGGGGTCTTCTCGCTCTACCTCATGCTGGACCGGGTGCAGCACGACCCCACCCGACACCAGAGCGGTGGGAACTTCCCCCGGGTGAGTCATCCCTGGCTGCCCATCGATCTCTTCATCCCCAAGTCATGTGGGCTCAGCTTGCCACCTCAGCTGGAGAGTCATGTCAGCCCAGGACAAGACCGTGCCTTCTCAGTAGGCAGGTTTTCTAGAAAGCCAAGGCTAAAAGCAGTGATGGCATGAAGGAAGGAAGGGAAATGGCTGTGTGTGTGTCTGCTCCATCTTCCTGTGTTCCGGGCAGACAGTGCTAATTGATTGCAGCACTCATTCCCACTCAGTCCTCAGCACAGAGCTCCAGACAGGCGACACCGACTGGGAAATAGGTTATGGGAGATGAAATCTCTGCCGTGCGGGAGCCAGAGTGATGGCACGTCCCATCCGAGTGGATTGAGGTGCTCAGCTCCCTAATCTGACCAGAGGGAAGGCCATGGAGCTTCGTGGTCCAGCTTCGACTGAGACAAAAGACTCATGGCCAGGCCTCCGGTGGACCCCGAGCAGAGGCCTTCCCCGTGACACAGGGAGCTGGGGGTGATTGCTTTCTGGTTTTTTGGCAGAGCCAAATTTCTGTGCTGCAGAACCGCATCGAGCAGCTGGAGCAGCTGTTGGAGGAGAACCATGAGATCATCAGCCACATCAAGGACTCCGTGCTGGAGCTGACGGCCAACGTGGAGGG
>NW_006159855.1:1832747-1853595 GCF_000334495.1 Tupaia belangeri chinensis | reverse complement strand
GCGGGCGACCGAAGACCCAGCGGCAGGTGCCTGCCCTCCTAGGACCAACTCTCTCTCCCCAGCTCCTCCCACTTTGGCCTGGACGCAGCCTCCCAGGGTTAAAAATATTGCCCGGGGGCCGCTAAGCGGAATCAGATCGTGCTAAGTAGAGCACGCAGAGGAAACAGAGCTCCTTGGCCCCGGGGCCCTTGTAGCCAGCTCCGGAGCACGGTCCCGCTCACACTGGGCCCAGCAGCATCCTCCCTCCCCAGAAGGCAAGTGGGGCCCACGGGGTGGCAGCGGGCATTGGTCCTTTGAAGTTGTTTCTGCCAAGCAGTCGTGCCAGCCTTCTCCTTACCCAGGGGACCTTTGGCATCACCGCTGGCTTCCCAGAGGTCTCCTACGTGCAGCTGAAAGTTTCTTGCTGCAGGAATCAGTACTAACAGGGCAGACATGGAGGACTGGCTTTGTTAGGAACATAAGCGCCTTTCTTCTTTTTGGAAAGAGAAAGTCACTGCTGTGTCTGTTAGAGAGGGTCTGTACCAGGCGCAGAGTCTGTGAGTGCCAGTCTGACCCAGGAGAGTGGGGAGAAAGGCTTTACTGCCAGTCTCTTTGGACTCTGGCTTTACTTTCAGATGACAATTAGAGGCCAGTGTGTTCATCAGAGACCAGGAGGACATGACCAAGGGGCCTGGGCGGGCACCTCCTGGAGGCAGGCCCTCTGGGAAGCTGGTTGTCCTCAGGAAGTTGCGCATGGGCCCTGGAGTGAGAACTGGGGTTCCCTCATCCTGTCCCCGTGTTGTAGCATCAGCCTAGGGAGAGCTGCCACCAGGACCAGGCAGGGGCAGCTCCAGACGTGCTGCTTCCTTGTCCTTTCACATCTCAGCCAAGAGACGGAAATCATAGCTGGCCAGCATCCCCGGGCAGGGCTGGGGTTGAGTGCTGAAAAGCTTCTTATTAGTGTCGGGCAGAGGTGTTCCTTGGGAGCAGCCCTCAGGTGCCCACTGGGGCATGCAGTGGAAAGTCCCTTGAATGTTGGAGCTACAGAGGAATATCCATCCTGCCAGGTGCACGAGGAAGCCAGCATGAAGCTGAAAAAGCAGGTGACAGTGTGCGGCGCCGCTATTTTCTGCGTGGGGGTCTTCTCGCTCTACCTCATGCTGGACCGGGTGCAGCACGACCCCACCCGACACCAGAGCGGTGGGAACTTCCCCCGGGTGAGTCATCCCTGGCTGCCCATCGATCTCTTCATCCCCAAGTCATGTGGGCTCAGCTTGCCACCTCAGCTGGAGAGTCATGTCAGCCCAGGACAAGACCGTGCCTTCTCAGTAGGCAGGTTTTCTAGAAAGCCAAGGCTAAAAGCAGTGATGGCATGAAGGAAGGAAGGGAAATGGCTGTGTGTGTGTCTGCTCCATCTTCCTGTGTTCCGGGCAGACAGTGCTAATTGATTGCAGCACTCATTCCCACTCAGTCCTCAGCACAGAGCTCCAGACAGGCGACACCGACTGGGAAATAGGTTATGGGAGATGAAATCTCTGCCGTGCGGGAGCCAGAGTGATGGCACGTCCCATCCGAGTGGATTGAGGTGCTCAGCTCCCTAATCTGACCAGAGGGAAGGCCATGGAGCTTCGTGGTCCAGCTTCGACTGAGACAAAAGACTCATGGCCAGGCCTCCGGTGGACCCCGAGCAGAGGCCTTCCCCGTGACACAGGGAGCTGGGGGTGATTGCTTTCTGGTTTTTTGGCAGAGCCAAATTTCTGTGCTGCAGAACCGCATCGAGCAGCTGGAGCAGCTGTTGGAGGAGAACCATGAGATCATCAGCCACATCAAGGACTCCGTGCTGGAGCTGACGGCCAACGTGGAGGGCCCGCCCGCCCTGCTGCCCTACTACACGGCCAATGGCTCCTGGGTGGTGCCGCCGGAGCCCCGGCCCAGCTTCTTTTCCGTCTCCCCCCAAGACTGCCAGTTTGCTTTGGGGGGCCGGGGCCAGAAGCCAGAGCTACAGGTAAGAGTCAGAGCAGCAGGGACTTGCAGGGGCTGCGGACGGGACCCTGAGCTGCTCTCCTGCCTGGCAGGTGCTGGCCGTGTCAGAGTGGCTGCCGTTTGACAATGCGGAGGGCGGCGTGTGGAGGCAAGGCTTCGACATCACCTACAGCCCGAACGACTGGGATGCCGAAGACCTGCAGGTGTTTGTGGTGCCTCACTCTCACAATGACCCAGGTGAGGGCCCTGCAGAGCTCTGCACCTGGGCAAGGGGTGGCCATAAGGGAGAGACAGTTGGAGAAGGCGGTCGTGTCCTCAGGGGACCCTGTGCTGGCTCTCCAGGCTGGATCAAGACCTTCGACAAATATTACACGGAGCAGACGCAGCACATCCTCAACAGCATGGTGTCCAAGTTGCAGGAGGACTCCCGGCGGCGCTTCCTCTGGGCAGAAGTCTCCTTCTTCGCCAAGTGGTGGGACAACATCAATGCCCAGAAGAAGGCGGCAGTGCGAAGGCCAGTGCCAGGCGGGGAGGCTATGGGGGGTGCTGGCGGGCCCCGGGCTCAGTGAGGAGGACACGCTGTCAGCTGCAGGTGCCACCAGGGCAGAGAGAAGAGGCACAGGGACCCCTGGCAGAGGCAAGGGCATGACTGTTGCAGGTCACTAGCATCACTAGCATCAGGAGAAACTGAAGGCGTGCGAGCATCAGCGAAGAGAAGGCACAGGCCCTACCTGAAAGAAGACGCCCCCGGATAAGGCAGGCTAGGATAGCGTGGAAGTGGCCGGGGGGAAGCAGGGCACGTGTTCATTTCTTGGTCCTGGGTTCGGGTGAGCTGACTCAGTGAGGCCTGTGCACACAAGCCCTGGGCTTCTGGCGGGCAGGATGGAAGAGACAATCCCACCCGGGGCTGAATGTGAGTCCTCAACTGCAGGCTGGTGGGAAATGGGCAGCTGGAGATCGCGACAGGAGGCTGGGTCATGCCCGACGAGGCCAACTCTCACTACTTTGCGCTGATTGACCAGCTCATCGAGGGACATCAGTGGCTAGAGAGAAACCTGGGTGAGTCCAGGCCTGGGGTGAGGCTCTGTCCCTATGGTTGGACCCAGCATGCTGTGGCACAGGGATTGGCGGGGGGCAGTTCCTTTCGAGGCTGATTCCCCTGACCGTGTGTGCCTGGTGGGTGGCATCCGTTCTCTGCCTGCCAAGGTAGGAACTAAGGGCCCAATCCCTGGGAGGCCAAGAGTCCTCAGGCCTCTGGCCTGCATGCATTGCTCTGCAGGTGTGACCCCACGCTCGGGCTGGGCAGTGGACCCCTTTGGATACAGCTCCACCATGCCTTACCTGCTGCGCCGTGCCAACCTGACCAGCATGCTGATTCAGAGGGTGCATTACGCCATCAAGAAGTACTTTGCTGCCACCCGCAGCCTGGAGTTCATGTGGAGGCAGACATGGGGTAAGGCCAGGTAGGGCTGAGGGAGCCAAGGCACATAACCTTCACCGGGGATGAGGGGGACATCAGAAATGAGACCCCCATGGGCGCTGGTGAGGATGTCAGCCTCTAGCCCCATGGGTCCGGCTGACTTCCAAGGGCCTAATCGTGCCCTGTGGGCACTTCCCCAGAAGGAGCCATGTCCTGTCCCTTGACCTGCATGTCCTCTGAGCCTTGTGTCTATCAGGGCTGCTTTAACCAAGCCAGTCCCTGCCCTCTCAACATCCTGGTCCCCAGCCACAGGGACCACCTGCCATGGTGACTGTGGCATGTCTTCCCCAGACTCAGACGCCAGCACGGACATCTTCTGCCACATGATGCCCTTCTACAGCTATGACATCCCCCACACCTGCGGCCCGGACCCCAAGATCTGCTGCCAGTTCGATTTCAAACGCCTGCCCGGGGGACGTATCAACTGCCCGTGGAAGGTGCCGCCCCGGGCCATCACAGAGTCTAACGTGGCAGAGAGGTATCTGCTTCAACCCTGGCTGTTCGGGCTCACAGAGGAGTCCCGAGGTCTGGCCTCTGTTCTGGGCACTGCCACGTGGAGCTGTACGACGCAGGCCACATGAGGAAAACATGGTGGATGCAGATGGTAGCCTGGAAAACTGGCATGGGCCCCGGGAGCCCCTTCTTCCAGGATGCTTTTAGTTTCCCAGATGAGCTTTGCAAATGTTCTGACAGACTGTCAGAGCCAGTTGACTAACGGAGGTGAAGGATTCTCGGATTAAGTGTATTTGTGCCAGCCGGCTGTGTGGTGGGTAAGGCCGTGGATCCTACATGGCCGACTGCACAGCTGAGTCCTGGACCTGACGGCTTGAGAAGCTTGCTGGGCACATGGGCTTGCATGCCCAGAATCCGAAGGGGAGAAATGGGAGAGAAAGGATCGTGGTGTGTCCATTCCCCATGGGGGATGCTTTCTCATTTTCTCTCTCTCTGCCTCTCTCCTACAAGTGCATGCACCTCCTGGGAGATTTTTTTTTTTTTTTAAAGTTAATTTCTTACAAACCTCAGGCTAACATGCCTTTGTCTAGCTCAGGCAGTCCGACTTGACTCTAAATTGACCAGGATCCTCAGTGTTCACTGGACCCCAAATCCCACTTCAGATCCACAGCCCCACCAAACTGCTTCTACCCCTGCAGCCTTGGAGTCCCCTTACAGCCACTGAGAAAATAAGCCCGGTCTCTTTGAGAAAATCATGTAGGGACCCCTGAAAATGTCACTATTGTCGGGCCAGTCCACGGCCTGAGGGTTAAGGCAGCTGGAGCCCATATGGCCTACCACGAAGTTCAAGTTCTTGACCTGGAAACAACCAGGCCCGAGTGCCTGCATGTCCAAAATCCTGAAAAGAGGAAGAGGAAGGAAAAGAGATTATGGTGTGACCACACCCCATGGTGGTGTTTTCGCGCTTTCCCTCTCTGTCTCTCTGACCAAAAAAAAAAAGTCACTGTTGTTGAAATCAAGCCTCTCCTGGAAAATGCTTAAGAGTTGCCTAAACAACCATTTAGCCAGAACCTTAAGAACATAACAAGTTGAACTGGTTTTTTTCCTTGCAATGCTCTGATTTCCATGATGTCCAAGAGGTGAAACCTGACCAAAACGGAGAGAAAATAGTCTTTTGTTCACAGAAATATAAATGCAGAGTCCAGGCAAGAATCTAGGGCTGTTGAGATCACGTGCTCACTGGAGAGAGAGAGAGAAAAAAAAAATGAGAAAGCGCTCCCCATGGGGGATGGTTGAACTGCAACCCACGCCCCCTTCCCCATTCTCCTCTGGGGATCTGGGGCATGCACACACAGGCACCCAAATGTGTTTTTCCAGACCACCTGGTCTAGGACTTGAACCACAGAATTGGCCGTGTGAGTCCCAGCACCTTAACCACCACACAACAGGCTGGCCTGTGAGCCCATCTTCGCTATAGTCCAAGGGCAGTCCTGGGGAAGGACTAATCTGCCAGAGGGCCCACGTGGGGTCTGAGAATGAAAGCCGTCAGTTGCTGCCTAGGATTCGGAAGAACTTTCCTGTTAGCACCGTCCAGAGAATACTGGGTTCCACTGGGACAGATTTCCTGTCCCTGGAGATCTGCCAGGCACAACCCGACTGCCCCTTGATTGGGTATCTCGAGGGGCTGCCTTCAGGGTGGCTCTGCTTGTGAATTGACCTTTGAGCCCTGAGGCTTGTGGTGGGCCCACATCCCATCTATCCTTTTCCTTCTCCTTCTCCTTCTCCTTCTCCTTCCCCTTCCCTTCCCCCTTCCCCTCCCCTTCCCTTCCCAGGGCAGCCCTCCTCCTAGACCAGTACCGCAAGAAGTCCCAGCTATTCCGAAGCAACGTGCTCCTGGTGCCGCTTGGTGACGACTTCCGCTATGATAAGCCCCAGGAGTGGGATGCCCAGTTCTTCAACTACCAGCGGCTCTTTGACTTCCTCAACAGCAAGCCCGACCTCCACGTGCAGGTGTGAGGGGTACGTGGCTGGGGAGGGGGCACCCCCTGCAGTGCTGCGGCCCAGCCCTTGTGGGTGGGGGGTGAGGGACCCTGCCCCCACGTCACTGGCTGCAAAAAAAGCTTTATTTCAAACTCTTAGGCGGCCCCCCTCTTACATAGGCGTCCGTCCCCAGGGTCCTAAGGGTAGGTGGATGTTGGCTGCCCTCTGCTGAGGCCAAACCCTGCCCCTGCCCTGGCTGTAGCACTGTGGGTTGGAATCCCCAGAAGGTTGGGGACCTGACAGGAGCTGGTCTTTGGGCTCCCCGCAGGTCCAGTTTGGCACACTCTCCGACTACTTTGACGCTCTGTACAAGAGGACAGGAGTGGAGCCTGGTGTTCGGCCCCCCGGGTTTCCCGTGCTGACCGGGGATTTCTTCTCCTATGCTGACCGCGAGGATCACTACTGGACAGGCTATTACACTTCCCGGCCTTTCTACAAGAGCTTGGACCGTGTGTTGGAAGCCCACCTGCGGTGAGACCCCCAGCCCCTTCCAGGCTGGGGAGAGTAGAGCTAGCCTTTAGTGTTTCATAATGGCTGGATTGGCTCAGGAGGGGATGGACCAGCAGGGAGGCCAGCCCCGTAGCCTAGTGGTTAAGAGAGCCTGATCCCATATGACCAGCTGAGGTTCAAACCCTGGCCCTGGTGGCTTAGAAACATGCCGGGCATGTGCGCCTGTCTGCCTAAAATTGTGTCAGGATGGAGAAATGAAAGAAAAAAATGGCAGCGTGTCTGCCCCATTGGGGAGTGCTTTGTCCTCTGTCTCCCTCCCTCTCTCTCTCTGGCTAAGGCTTATGCCCTCTAGTAAAAAAAAAAAAAAAAAAAACGAAAGAAAAGAAAAGAAAATCAGTGCAGGACTAGCGATGGTGTAATGGTAATGTTACTAATGTTACTGGACTCCCACATGGCCAATTGTAGTTCAAGTCCCAGAATCGGCGACTTGAAGCTCAGGCTGGACGCATGTGCATACATGCCACAATCCTGAGGGGAGAATGGAGGAGGAGGGATTGCAGTATGGCCATTCCCCCGGGGGGTGATTTCTCACGCTGTCTCTGCAGTGGGCAGCAAAAATCTCTCTTAAAAAAGTAACTGAGATAAATAAACGAAGTGATGGGAGCAGTGGTGAGGCTTGCAGCACATGGGTGGGGCCTGGGTCTCGGGTAGGCAGCTGACTTTTCTCTCTGGGCAGGGGGGCAGAGATTCTGTACAGCCTGGCAGTGGCTCACGCCCGTCGCTCTGGACTGGCCCCCCAGTACCCGCTCTCGGACTTCGCCCTTCTTACTGAAGCACGGCGCACACTGGGGCTCTTCCAGCATCACGACGCCATCACGGGCACCGCCAAGGAGGCTGTTGTGGTCGACTACGGGGTCAGGTCAGCTCTATGTTCCCCACCTTGCCTGGTGTCCCAAAGAAGGGGGCTGGGTAGCCAGAGGGCAGGCCTGCTGAGGGCCGTCCTGCTGGCATGGTGACAGCCTCTCGCAGCTCATCCGTCCCTGTCCTGCCCCCACCCCTAGGCTGCTGCGCTCCCTCGTCAGCCTGAAGCAGGTCATCATTAATGCAGCTCACTACTTGATGCTGGGGGACAAGGAGACCTACCACTTTGACCCGGAGGCCCCCTTTCTGCAAATGGTAAGCCCCTAAGTCTGCTGGGGTGGCCATCCAGTGCACAAGGGTCACATCCACAGAACTGCTGTGTGGGGGTGTCACTCCTCTTCCCCTTCCCCATCTGAGAGCACCACACCCAGCCAGGCTGGCCGTCCACACCCAGGACAGGCAGGGCAGCGTAGGGGCGGGATGCTGAGGCAGACTGAACCCACCATGGTCCTCTGCCCACTCGATTCCAGGACGAGACCCGCTTAAGTCAAGATGCCCTACCTGAACGCACAGTGATCCAGCTGGACTCTGCACCCAGGTAAGCAGGCCAGGCGAGTGCAGAGGCGAGGCCCCTCTGTCCCCCCGCTACGGTGCCTTGCCCTGGCTACTATGCCTACTCCCGCTACCTGCTCGTGTCAACCTCTTACTTCCACCTACAGGTTTGTGGTGCTCTTCAACCCGCTGGAACAGGAGCGCTTCAGCGTGGTATCCCTGCTGGTCAACTCACCCCGCGTGCGCGTTTTTTCAGAGGAGGGTCAGCCCCTGGCTGTGCAGATCAGTGCACACTGGAGCTCCGCCACCAGCTTGGTCCCAGATGTCTACCAGGTGAGGCAGGTGCCACCCCGGGCCAGTCGCTGGCCTCTCCCCAGGGCCTCGCCCTGCCTATCAACCCCAGTCTCCCACCGCCCTGGCCTTGACCCTGCTTACTCCCAGGTTGGGGACAGGTGTCTCGGGGAAGGGGACTGCCCAGAGGACAGTCGTTCTTGGGACTTGAGCATGTTCGTGAAAAGAAAGTGAAGGTTGGTGTAGTAATAATGGAAGTAAAAGTAGTTTCAGGGTCAGCAAGTGGCATGGAGGTTAAAGCATTAGATCCTACGTGGCCAGCTGCATGGTTCAAGCCTGGTACCTGATGGCTGGAAAATCACACCATGTTAGGACCAGGCGGAGCGGTGGTTAAGGCATTGGACTCCTACATGGCCAACCGTGGTTCGTGTCCTGAACCTGGCGGTTTGCTTTCTCACATTTCTCTGTCTCTGGTGAGCATGTGTGCCCTATAGCAAATTTAAAAATAGTAAGAAGAAAGAAGGAATAAGAAAATCACACCAGGTGCATGTGCATGCATACCTAAAATCTTGAGAGAAGACTGGAGGAGAAAGGATTGTGGCATGGGTGATTTCTCACTTGTCCTCTCTCTGTCTCTCTGTTTATCTCTCTCTGTCAACACATACAACCTATAGAAAAAGCCTAATAAAAAGCAGCAGTTCTGGGAACAGTAGTTAGTGTAATGGCTATGTCGCTGGACTCCCATGTAGCCGACTGCGGTTTGAGTCCTGGACCCAGTGGCTTAAAATCACGCCGGGCACATGTGCGTGCGTGCCCAAGATCCCGAGAGGAGAATGGAGGAGAAGGGATTGTGGCGTGGCATCCCCCACAATCTCTCTTTCTATCTCTCTGTCTGGCGAGCACACTCCCCTATAGCAAAAAACTGTCAAAAAAAAAAAAAGGCAGCAGTTCTAAGACCATATCATGTATTCATTGCATAAATACTTATCAAAAGCTTACTGTAGTTTTCATAGGTTTCCAAATATTATTTGAGACAGAGTCTGACAAAGAGCTGGTCACATCACCTCTACCTCGAGGGCAGGTACAGGAGGAGACTCAAGCTCTCAAGAGGTGAATACTCAGGACCAGAGTCCCAGGCCTGTACCCAAAACTGATGCCCTACTTCCTCGCCCTCCTGTGCCTGCAGGTGTCGGTGCCCATCCACCTGCCAGCCCTGGGCCTGGGCGTGCTGCAGCTGCAGCTGGGCCTGGACGGACACCGCACACTGCCCTCCTCCGTGCGTGTCTACCTGCATGGCCGGCAGCTCCCCGTCAGCAGGCATGAGGCATTCCCAGTCCGAGTCATCGATTCAGACAGCAGTGACTTCGCCCTCAGGAACCGCTACATGCAGGTCTGGTTCTCAGGCCTTACTGGGCTCCTCAAGGTAAAGGGCCAGGGGCGGTGGGGCAGGCCGGCGGGCCGGCGGGAGGGTCGGGCCCAGGGGTGGTGTGTGTGTTGGTGGGGGTGTAGAGCTGCCTGCCAGCTCCCCATGTGTGCTGCCACCTGACTGATGGCAGCCCCGGGCTTGGGCCATATTGCCCCCCAGCCAATGGCGCAGGGAAGCTGGACTTGGTCCTGGGGTTAGTGAGTGGCGCCCTCTCGGGGCAGGCCTGACGTGCTGGTGTGGGGCCAGGGGTCAGGGCTGTGTTTCTCGGCAGAGCATCCGGAGGGTGGACGAGGAGCAGGAGCAGCAGGCTGACATGGAGTTCCTCGTCTACGGCACTCGCGCGTCCAAAGACAAGAGTGGAGCCTACCTCTTCCTGCCTGATGGCGAGGCCAAGGTACCCCAAGACTCCTCACAGACCCACAGGCCCTCAGGGCCATACTGATGGGAGTCCACAAGGAGGGCATGGGCCTTCCTCCAGGGTGATCACTGCCTACTGGGGACAGAGTGAGCGGGGCCAGAGCCTACTGGCAGTGAGCACAGACGGCCCCGACTTGCCATGCTTCCACTGCAGCTTTGTCACTTTCTAGTGATGCAAGCCATTCATATTCAGCACAGCCATTCTCTCCCGCTTTCAGTTCAGTGTCCTGTGAGCGCTGTGAGGCATTCGACACTTCATTGTGAGTAGGTCTTGCATTAGCAACTCTGCCCAACCTCAGGCTGATGCGAGTGCCCCGAGCCATCAGGGTGGTCAGGGCTCAGCCAGGGTGTTCGGTCGGTTGGTTAGTGGCATTCAGCGCGCTTTTGACCAATAATGTTTGCAGTTCCAGAGGTGGCAGAGGAGCGTCTGCACTTCTGTCTCCCAGCTCCAAGCCAGCACCTTCCTGCTTTGCTGTCTGGGCTGTGGGCTGAGCGCCCTCTTTCTCCCCAGCCCTATGTCCCCAAGGAGCCCCCGGTGCTGCGCGTCACGGAAGGCCCTTTCTTCTCAGAGGTGGTTGCATACTACGAGCATGTTCACCAGGTGGTCCGGCTTTATAACCTGCCAGGTGAGCCCCCCCCGGGCTGATGAAAAAGGGGCAGGAAGGGGGCCAGCCAGTGACTGGTACAGTGGGTAAGCAGCTGGATCCCACATGGCCAACTGCATGGTTCGAGTCCCAGACTCGATGGCTTGAGAAACATGCTGGGGGACCAGCAGGTGGTATGATGGCTAAGAGGTACTCTCTTGACTGATCTTGGTTCAAGTCCCAGACCTGGGAGCCTGCTTTCTCATTTTCTCCTCCTCTCTCTCTGTGTGTTTTTGGCTCTTTCTGGTGAGTGCACCTGCCTTATAGCAAAATTTTAAATAATAATAATAAATAAAATCATGTAAATATTATTAAAACAAAAAACTAAAAGAAAAATATGCTGGGAGTATGTGCATGCATCCCCAGAATCCCAAGAGAATGGAGAAGAGATTGCAGAGTGGCCATCCCCTCTGGGGAGTGATTTCTCACCTTCTCTCTCTCTAGGGAGCACATGTACCATATAGCAAATTTGACAAAGTTGTATGAAAATAAAAAAAGGTATGGGCTCCCTGGGCCATGCTGAGCTCATCCTTCCGTCTTGTCTGTCCCTAGCAGATGGGTCACTTGAGACAGAGATGCTTAACCCTCCTGGAGAAAAGAGCATCTCAGAATGCCCTGGGGCCCACTGAGGAGGTCAGCCTAGCCCCTTCCTCAGCCCCGATTTCTCCCCACCTGGTCTCAGGCTCTTCCTCCCGCTCTGTTTCTGTGCCAGGAGTGGAGGGGCTGTCCCTGGAGATGTCCTCCCTGGTGGACATCCGAGACTACATCAACAAAGAACTGGCCCTGCGCATCCGTACGGACATCGACAGCCAGGGTACCTTCTTCACAGACCTCAACGGCTTCCAGGTGATCCGTGAGCGAGCCTTAGAGACCCCACGGAGCAGACAGGCATGGGAGGGGTGGTCTGCCTAATGAGGAAAGAGGACTCTGAGGACTCCCAGGCAAGAGCGATCAGGGACCCCATCAGATGTTGGGGGGGACAATGTCACTCACAGTGGCTGGTCTTGTTCTACAGGTGCAACCGCGGCGGTATCTCAAGAAATTGCCCCTGCAAGCCAACTTCTACCCCATGCCAACCATGGCCTACATCCAGGATGGGCAGAAACGCCTCACGCTACACACTGCCCAGGCCCTGGGCGTCTCTAGCCTTGGCAATGGTGAGTAGGGAACGTGAGCTCTTGCAGGAAGCAAGCGGAGCGCCCCCTCCACCCTGCCTCCTTCCTGTCTGCTCATTCACAGCCCCACCAGCCCCACATAGGCACCTGCTGTCACCCTCTCCCTGGTGCCGGCAGTTGGTTAGTGAGGGCGTCCTCGGGTGCCTGCAGGAAGCATCAGAGTGTTGAATGTTGATTCTCAGTGGAGACATGCAACCCCCTTCTCCTGTCCAGGCGTGAGAGTAGATTCTGTTTGGAAAGTACATGACATGCTATGTAGGTTTTTGTTTTTTGGTTTTTTTTTTTTAAGCTTACTATTTTTAAAAATTTCCTGTAAGGCACATGCACTTGCCAGAGAGAGACAGAGAGGGAAAGTGAGAAATCACTCCAGAGGAGGGGATGACCACATGGCAGTCCCTTCTCCATTCTCCTTTTGGGATTTCGGGCATGTTTTTCTCTTCTTTCCTTTTTTAAAAATAATTATTTTATTTATTGTTATTATAGTCCCAGACTCGATGGCTTGAGAAACATGCTGGGGGACCAGCAGGTGGTATGATGGCTAAGAGGTACTCTCTTGACTGATCTTGGTTCAAGTCCCAGACCTGGGAGCCTGCTTTCTCATTTTCTCCTCCTCTCTCTCTGTGTGTTTTTGGCTCTTTCTGGTGAGTGCACCTGCCTTATAGCAAAATTTTAAATAATAATAATAAATAAAATCATGTAAATATTATTAAAACAAAAAACTAAAAGAAAAATATGCTGGGAGTATGTGCATGCATCCCCAGAATCCCAAGAGAATGGAGAAGAGATTGCAGAGTGGCCATCCCCTCTGGGGAGTGATTTCTCACCTTCTCTCTCTCTAGGGAGCACATGTACCATATAGCAAATTTGACAAAGTTGTATGAAAATAAAAAAAGGTATGGGCTCCCTGGGCCATGCTGAGCTCATCCTTCCGTCTTGTCTGTCCCTAGCAGATGGGTCACTTGAGACAGAGATGCTTAACCCTCCTGGAGAAAAGAGCATCTCAGAATGCCCTGGGGCCCACTGAGGAGGTCAGCCTAGCCCCTTCCTCAGCCCCGATTTCTCCCCACCTGGTCTCAGGCTCTTCCTCCCGCTCTGTTTCTGTGCCAGGAGTGGAGGGGCTGTCCCTGGACATGTCCTCCCTGGTGGACATCCGAGACTACATCAACAAAGAACTGGCCCTGCGCATCCGTACGGACATCGACAGCCAGGGCACCTTCTTCACAGACCTCAACGGCTTCCAGGTGATCCGTGAGCGAGCCTTAGAGACCCCACGGAGCAGACAGGCATGGGAGGGGTGGTCTGCCTAATGAGGAAAGAGGACTCTGAGGACTCCCAGGCAAGAGCGATCAGGGACCCCATCAGATGTTGGGGGGGACAATGTCACTCACAGTGGCTGGTCTTGTTCTACAGGTGCAACCGCGGCGGTATCTCAAGAAATTGCCCCTGCAAGCCAACTTCTACCCCATGCCAACCATGGCCTACATCCAGGATGGGCAGAAACGCCTCACGCTACACACTGCCCAGGCCCTGGGCGTCTCTAGCCTTGGCAATGGTGAGTAGGGAACGTGAGCTCTTGCAGGAAGCAAGCGGAGCGCCCCCTCCACCCTGCCTCCTTCCTGTCTGCTCATTCACAGCCCCACCAGCCCCACATAGGCACCTGCTGTCACCCTCTCCCTGGTGCCGGCAGTTGGTTAGTGAGGGCGTCCTCGGGTGCCTGCAGGAAGCATCAGAGTGTTGAATGTTGATTCTCAGTGGAGACATGCAACCCCCTTCTCCTGTCCAGGCGTGAGAGTAGATTCTGTTTGGAAAGTACATGACATGCTATGTAGGTTTTTGTTTTTTGGTTTTTTTTTTTTAAGCTTACTATTTTTAAAAATTTCCTGTAAGGCACATGCACTTGCCAGAGAGAGACAGAGAGGGAAAGTGAGAAATCACTCCAGAGGAGGGGATGACCACATGGCAGTCCCTTCTCCATTCTCCTTTTGGGATTTCGGGCATGTTTTTCTCTTCTTTCCTTTTTTAAAAATAATTATTTTATTTATTGTTATTATTTTTTCTTTTTTTGGAGAGGTTTTTGCTACAGGGCACATGCGCTCACCAGACAGACAACAGACAGGAAAAAGAAAGCGAGAAATCCCCCCCCGGGGGGATGGCCATGCCGCAATCCCTTCTCCTCCATTCTCTTCTTGGGATCTTGGGCACACACACACACACGCCCGGCATGAGTTTTAAGCCACCGGGTTCGGGACACGAACTGCGGTCAACTATATGGGAGTCCAGTGACACAGCCATTACGCTAACTGCTGGTCCCAGTTATTATTATTTTTAATTTGACCAGAGAGAGAGAGAAGGTAAGTGAGAAAGAAAGGTGCCAGGTCCAGGACTCACACTGCAGCCAGCCACTTGGGAGTCCAATGCCTCAGCTACCATGCCACCTGCCACCCCTCCCCACCTGTATCCCCCTGGCATGTTTTTCAAGCCACCAGGTCCAGGACTCAAACCACACGGTCAGTAATGTGGGACCCAGCCACCTTAACCACCATGCCACCAGCTGGTCCATAAGCTTATTCTGTTTTCCATGCACCCACGTAATTGAGAGGCAGATAGTACCCCCAACAGGGGCCCAAGTCCATGATCCACCCCGCAGCCTCAGCCAGCTGTGGGACCTGGGCACATGTGCATCTCGCCGACTCTGGGAAGTGTCTACATGTGAATTGGCAACCTTCCCACGTGGGTCGGCCTCGCAGTGTCGAGTTTGCCACGGCACCTCCGTCCAGCCCCAACACTCCATGTTCAAATGAAACACTTAGGAAAGGAGAAAAATACATCTCGCTTCATACTAATGGTCATTAGGAGGGCCGTGGGCGTGAGAGCGCTGGCCTGGAAGCAGGTCTGGCCAGCCGCTCACTAGGAAGGCTCAGGTAGCCCCATGTCCTCAGGGCACGATAAATGGTTCAGTCTGGGCGGCCCCTGAGGCCATTGAGATCGGCCTGTGGAACGGAGCCTGTGAGGACTGAGCTGAGGGTGCCCTGCCGTGGCCGAGCATGGGCCAGGGTGAGTGCAGGCCGACTCTGCAGGGAGGAGTGTGGCCTCTCTGCTCCTTTCTGCAGGAGCAGCTTGGAGTCTCTCAGCCTTCCGCCTCCTGATTGCAGCCCAGTGACCCCGCATGTCATCTCTGTCCCTCTGGGAAGCGGTGTAGAAATGGGAATCGTCTTGGGTGTTGGGGCCCCCTCCTGTGACTGCGCGGGGATGGAGGGCCACGGAGCTGCGGAAGGGAGAGCCAGGGCTGGGAGACAAGGGCAGATGGGACGTCTGAGTGGGAGACACTGGCCTGGGCTCCCCTCAGGATCCTGTGGGAAAACAGGATGGGCAAATGCCATCTGACCTGTGTCAGCTTAGCAGTGAGCCCCTTCCCTGGGCACATTCTGGGAACTGGGACCCAGCAGTTACTCACCTGGACCCCCACAGGAAAGGCTTGGGGGTGCCTCCTGCGGCCTCCCTTCCCTTGGGCACTGGGGAAGGGAACTGGGACCCAGCAGTTACTCACCTGGACCCCCACAGGGAAAGGCTTGGGGGTGCCTCCTGCGGCCTCCCTGAGTGCTGGTCCAGTCAGCCGAGACCCTGTCCAGGTGCCCTACCCTCCCTCTCTGCTTCCCTCTTTCTCCCTCTCCCTCCCTACCCACTTCCTTCCTTTCTCTCTTCTACCCTCTCCCCTCTCCTCTCCCTTTCCTTCCCTTTCTTTTATCTTCTCTCCCTCTTTTTGTCTTGGAAGAAATACATACAGTCTTTTTTTTGGAGGGGAGAGTTTTTTGCCATAGGGTACGCACACTTGCCAGAAAGAGACAGAGACAGAAAGCGAGAAATCATTCCCTCCTGGGCGTGGGGGGGGGGATGGCCACACCCCACAATCCCTTCTCCATTCTCCTCTTGGGATTTGGGGCATGCACGCACACGAAACCTGGCATGTGCTTAAGGCACTGGGTCCAGGACTCCAACTGCGGTCGACTACATGGGAGTCCAGCGACGTAGCCATTGCGCCATCTGCTGGTCCCCACTCTTTTTTTGTTGTTGTTGTTTTATTTAAGAATTATGTTATTGGTGCTGGCAGATGGCGTGGTGGTTAAGGGCACTGGACTCCCACATGGCCAACCATGGTTCGAGTCCTGGACCTGGCGGCCCACTTTCTCACTTTCTAGGGAAAGTGAGAAAGCAAGCTACCAGGTCTGGGACTCAAGCCACAGCCAGCCATGTGGGAGTCCAGTGCTGTAACCACCATACCATCTGCTGGCCCCACTAAATTTTTTTTTTTTAAAGGAGTTATTTTATTGAACTTTATTTATTTTTAATTTGACCAGAGAGGGAAAGCAAGAAAACAAGCTGCCAGGTCTGGCATTTGAACTGCAGCGGGCCATGTGGGAGTCCCGTGCCCCTAACCACCACGCCACTTTAATTAAAAGTGAAAATAATGTGGCCAGTCACATGATCTGGTGGTGAAGGGATCCGAATCCCACAGGGCTGACTGCGTGGTTCTGGTCCTGTCCCTGGTGACTTGAGGAACACAGTGTGTGTGTTTGTACTGCACATGTGCATACCCTGAAGAGGAGGTCAGGGAGGGAACTGCAACCTGACCGTGGCCCATTCAGGGGTGCTTTGCCCACTCCCTCTTTCTCTGTCTTCGCCTCTCTGGTGAGCACATACATTCTCTGGCAAACTAAAAAAGTGTGGGACCAGCAGATGGAGTAACAGTTATATCGCTGGACTCCCACGTAGTCGACCACTGTTCAAGTCCTAGACCTGGCAGCTTAAAACACGCAGAGTGCGTATGCCTGCCTACCCAAAATCCTGATAGCAGAATGCAGGAGGAGGGATTGCTATGTAGTTAATTCCCCCCCGGGGGGAGGGTGATTTCTCGCTGTCTGTCTGTCTCTGTCTCTCTGGCGAGCACACGCGCCCTCTAGCAAACATCTCTTGATTTTTCTCTCACAAGAGAGACAAGTGAAAAAGAATGCAAGCAGAGTGCGTATGCCTGCCTACCCAAAATCCTGATAGCAGAATGCAGGAGGAGGGATTGCTATGTAGTTAATTCCCCCCCGGGGGGAGGGTGATTTCTCGCTGTCTGTCTGTCTCTGTCTCTCTGGCGAGCACACGCGCCCTCTAGCAAACATCTCTTGATTTTTCTCTCACAAGAGAGACAAGTGAAAAAGAATGCAAAGGTGGTCATCCATCACCTCTTTTCCCTGGGCGACATCAGATGACCCCTAACTTGGGCCTCTGCATGCTCTGCCATGGCAGTTCTGTCCACAGCTCCACATTCAGTGGATGAGGCTGTCAGGGATTGGATCTGGGCTTTCAGTCCCTGTTAAAACAGTACAGGAGAGCATGTGTTTCTGCCACACTAAAATCCGCCCAGGGGCGTAGTGGTTAAGGCAACTGGATCCCACATGGCTGACCAACATGATTCGAATCCACCCAGGACTGGTGACCCTGCCCCATGAGGGGTGCTTCTCTTCTCACTCTCAGTCTCTGGCAAGTGCACGCACCTTTGATCTAAAAAAAAAAAGAGAGAGAAAACAGTCTGCCCAACCTGGTGAAGCTGCCCTTAGGGAGTCTGCAACAACACCAGACAGCTGTTGATCTCCGTGTTCTGCTGGCTGGTTTGTATTTTGAGGTGGGGAGTCCGTCTGGGTGTGGTTTCCTGCCTGGGCTCCCAGCGAGCCTCACCCCTGGGCCACAGAACACGGGCCATAGATCCACCCCAGGCTCAGCCTTCCCTTCCTGGGCCTCTTGTTTCCTGGCCCTCAGCGGCCATGCTTCTCTGGGATTCTAACATCTTTCTCACCGGGTGGCCAAGCTCCTGTCCCCCTTGCTGGGCCCGTGGTAGGGATTCTGTTCGCAGGGCACTGTCTGCCTGGGGTGGGGGCGGCAGGCTGGGGCTCACAGTCCCTCTCCCCAGGCCAGCTGGAGGTGATCTTGGACCGGCGACTCATGCAAGATGACAACCGCGGCCTCGGCCAGGGGCTCAAGGACAACAAGAAGACCTGCAGCCGTGTGCGCCTCCTGCTGGAACGGCGGACCTCAGGCAGCGAGGTAAAGTCTGGGCCTGGTGCCCAGCAAGCCAGGTCAGGCGGGTCCCTGGGCGGCCCTCGGGTTCTAGCCGAGGGCTCGAGAGGGATTGCAGCCAAAGGTGGGCGAGGGAGAGCAAGCAGGGCTTTGTTCCTGGGCCACAGGGAGGCCGGGGCGTTGGCCAGCCCTCTCCGTGGCCCAGCACCTCCGTCTCCCATGGCACCCTGTGGCCGTGCCCCTCACCTGCCTTCCTCTGTGCCCTGCTCTGCCCTCCCCCCTGCGCCTCCTGTCCATCTCCTCCATGCCCGCTCATATGGCTTTCTCTGCCCCCACTAGCCTGGCTTTTTCTCCAAAATGGCAGCCATGTTTAGGGGCTCGATCTTCCTCAGCAGCAGCCAGAGTGACCAAGAGGTAAGGGTCAGTGATGGGCAGCCACCTGGTGTGAACCAGCTGTGGCTGCAGGGGGCGCCTGTGGTAACAGAGCCTGCCACAGCTCTACCCACACCTGGGGCTCAGCCCCTCCTCAGTATCTACACGTACCTGCTGAGGCATAGGGACCAGAGGGGCAGAGATGCAAACCACACCAGCCCTACCAGGAACATCCTCTTGGGCGGGTCTGGGGGTCCACTTAGTGTGTACGAGGACACAGTAGAAAGGACGTGTCTCACTGGTCCTGAGTAGCAGGACAGCATTGTGGACAAGGGGATCAAGGACAGCTTCCTGGAGGAGGTGTTATTCAAAGCTCTGCCTGGATGAATGAGAATTTTTTTTACATTTTTGTCATGGAGCATATGCACTTGCTAGGGAGAGGGAGAAAATGAGAACCCACACAGGGAGGAAGGCCACATCCCAATCCCTTCTCTGTTCTCTTGGGATTTTGGGGGCGACACACATGCACATACATCCAACGTGTTTTTCACAGCCCTGGGTCTGGGACTGAAACTGTGAAGTCAGCCATGTGGGATCCAGCCACCTGACTACTGCGCCACCTGCTGGCCCAGGGGTGTGATTTAAACACGTGAACCGGGACCAGCAGTTGGCGTAATGGCTGTGACGCTGGACTCCCATGTAGTTGACCGCGGTTCGAGCCCCGGACCCTGTGGCTTAAACTTAGCCGGGCATATGTGCATGTGTGCCCAAGATCCCGAGAGGAGAGTGGAGGAGAAGGGATCGTGGCATGACCATCCCCCCTGGGGGATGATTTCTCGCTTTCTGTCTCTCTGTCTCTCTCTGTCTTTCTGGTGAGCTCACACGCCCTATAGCAAAAACCTCTCCCCCACAAACAAAATAAATAAACATGTGAGCCAGGGCACAGGGCAGGAGGCAGGAACGAGTATGAACGGAATAGCCGTGGGTTCATTGCGTCAGAGGAGAGCCAAGACCGGGCTGTCCAGTGTGGTTGCCATGAGCTGCAAATAGCTAAGAAGATATAAAGTGAAAGACTTGGTTTTTCCCCCTTGCTGGCCACGTGTTGAGTAGTTGCTTGCCGCTGGCGACTACTGTGGTAAACAGTTTGGATGCAGTGTCCTCCTTTTATAGCAGAAAGACCCTCTGGCCAGTGCTGGGCCCCAGTGCAAAGAGGGGTACGAGGCAGACCACAGGGGCCACGCATGTCTGGCCAAGTTTGAACTTGATTCTGGAGCCCAGGGAGGTGTCTGGGCTGTTGGGACTCTGTCAGTGTGACAGCAGATAGCAGGCTGGGTCTAGCAAAAGGAGCCTAGAGACAGATGACAGTTCAAAGCTGGTCAAGCCGGAAGTGTGGGCGGGAGAAGCCGAGGTGGCTGTGAGGGTGTGGCAGGGGTGGGCAGAGTCGGAGTCAGAAGATCAGAGTGAAGGAATGGATTCTGGGCATTTGGGAGGAGAGTGGCACGCGGGGCAGAAACCCAGAGTACAGATACACAGCAGTTTTGGGGGACAGTGGCACTTGGGCCTCTGAGTGCCAAATCCAGGAGGGACAGCTAGTGGGCCTCAGCGGGTAGAGCCACGGGCATGCCAGGCCAGCACTGTGGAACCACAGGACTACTGGGGCCATCTGTCATAGGCCCACACGCCATGCTGAAGCCTGCGTCCCCCTGTCTACCGCTCTCCTCCCTGCACCCAGAGTCTCTGTGATGGGGTGTCACTGAGGAGGGTGTGGCACACATAGTATAATAAAAACAAAACAAACAAAAAAAAAAAACAAGGGGCGAGCAGGTGGCATGGCGGTTGAAGTGCTGGACTCCCACATGGCCGTCCGTGGTTTGAGTCCTGTATATGGTGGCTTGCCTTTCTCACTCTCCCTCTCTGTCTCTGTCTGGTCAAATTGAAAAATAATAATTAATTAATTATGGGACCAGCAGTTGGCGTAATGGCTGTGTTGCTGGATTCCCATGTGGTTGACTACGGTTCGAGTCCCGGACCCAGTGGCTTAAACTCACACCGGGCGCATGTACGTGTGTGCCCAGGATCCCGAGAGGAGAGTGGAGGAGATGTGATTGTGGCATGGCCATCTCCCTGGGAGATGATTTCTTGCTTTCTGTCTCTGTTTCTCTCTGTCTTTCTGGCGAGTGCACGTGCCCTATAGCGGAAACCTCTCCAAAAAAAGAAAAAATAAATAAATAACTAAATAAAAATAAATAATTAATTCTTTTTAAAAAAAGAAAAAAATAAAACAGGTAATAGCCTAGTGACTTAGCCCTTCCGAGGCAGGTGAGATGGTAGTGGCCACACTCGGAGGGTTGGGAGATGCAGCCCAGCTCTCCGTGAACCCAGACATGCCAGGAATGCTCCTTCCAGGGGAACTTCCAGGCTGAACTTCCGTGCAGCCCTGCCCCACCCTCACCCCCAGCCTGGCTCCCCGTGCTCACCCACATCTCGGGCCCCACTTGCAGGTCCAAGACAGCCGTGCTCCCAGCTACCCATCCCTCCTCAGCCACCTGACCTCCATGTACCTGAACACCCCAGTGCTTGCCCTGCCTGTGGCCAACAGGCAGCCACCAGGCCCTGTTCTCCGCTCCTTCCATCCTCTGGCCTCCCCTCTGCCCTGCGACTTCCA
>NW_006159855.1:1819689-1832716 GCF_000334495.1 Tupaia belangeri chinensis | reverse complement strand
TGCGCACGCTCCAGGCTGAGGTGAGTGCCCACTCGGCTCTGCACCCCCGGACCCGGCGCTCGCTGCCCCTCGCCCTCGCGGGCTCCCCCCTGCCCTTACTGCCTCCCCCAGCCCTGAAGGGCCCTGGGCCCCCATGCCCTTTGTGCCATCTGCCATCCAGGAGGATACCCTGCCTTCGGCAGAGACCGCGCTCATCCTGCACCGCAAGGGTTTTGACTGCGGCCTGGAGGCCAAGAACCTGGGCTTCAACTGCACCACAAGCCAAGGCAAGGTGAGCCGGGTGTGGGCCAGGGAGCCCTCGATAAGAGGGCAGGGATGTAGCCCCCAAGGTGAGGATGCCGGAGCCAGAGCTGAGGTCGGGCGGGTAAGGGGAGAAGAAAGGGTCTCTCCGGGCTTTCTGCTCACCTGGGTTCCAGCGTCCCCGAGGCCTGGCAGTGAGAGCTGTATCCCCAAGGAGGGACCTCTGCGAAGCACAGAGGAAAACACCAGAAGTGAAAAGCCAAACACCATCCTGCTGTTAACGTTGTAAGCTCTGTTCTTTGTGTCGGGGCACCAAGAAATGCCCCTATCCAGAGCTTTTGCTGTGCTCTGGTGCTTCACGAGTGACTCGGGCATAGTGCCCGTCCTCACAGAGCTCCCAACCCAGTGACACGGTTCCTGCCCTGAGCTTGATGATAGCCTTCGGGGTCGAGCAGATCCCAGCAAGCCCCTGAGACTGGATGCAAATGCCTATGGGTGTGAAGATGTGTTGCAGCAGAGGAAGGGCCATAGTGTTCATCAGATTTTATTTTTTAAAGAATTATTTATTGGGAACCAGCAGTTAGCGTAATGGCTATGTCGCTGGACTCCCACGTAGTCGACCGCGGTTCGTGTCCCGGACCCGGTGGCTTAAAACTCACGCCAGGCGCGTGTGCGTGTGTGCCCAAGATCCCAAGAGGAGAATGGAGGAGAAGGGATTGCGGCGTGACCATCCCCCCTGGGGGGTGATTTCTCACTTTCTGTCTCTATGTCTCTCTCTGTCTGTCTGGCGAGCGCACGCACCCTACAGTGAAAATCTCTCCTTGGCCATGTGGGAGTATCCAGCTCCTTAACCACCACGCCACATTTGGTCCCTAGACTTTTTTTTTTTCAGAGACTTTTTTTTTTTTGGCTACAGGGCATGTGCTCTTGACAGAGAGACAGAAAGCAAGAAATCACACCCCATGGAGAATACCCATGCCACCATCCCTTCTCCTCCATTCTCCTCTTGGGATCTCGGGCACGCATCCACATGCACCTGAGTTTAAGCCACCAGGTCCGGGACTCGAACCGTAGTCAACTACATGGGAGTCCAGCGACACAGCCAGTACGCCATCTGCTGATCCCCCTGCCAGATTGTTAAAGAGGTAAAGAACCATGTTATTTAGTGTACTGGCTCCTAACAGCTCTGCACCTTCTCTCCTCTGCACAGGTTGCCCTGGGGAGCCTCTTCCACGGCCTGGACGTGGCCTTCCTGCAGCCGAGCTCCTTGACCTTGCTGTACCCTCTGGCCGCGCCTTCCAACAGCACTGACATCTATGTGGAGCCCATGGAGATTGCCACCTTCCGCCTCCGCTTGGGTTAGGGCTTCTGCTGGCCTAGAGAGGATGTCCGTCACCGAGACTGCCCCTCAGCATCCAGACCGGTGTGACAGGCGCACTGGGGACCCTGTCTTCATCTGCCTGTCAGAACTGTGACCGACTGGGCTCGGCCCTCATTTTCTGTTGCTTGTTGCTTCTGTTTTCTGGGGCAACCCACAGCCCAGTGGTGGGGAGACAGGGCAGATGCTGGTGCGATCAGGGAGAGGAGCCCTGGTCGGAGGGTGCAGTGCCAGCGTGGCCTTAGCTTGTGAGTGGCCGCCCAGCTGGGCGTGGGCTCAGGTACCTGTCCTTTTCCCGTAAAGGGATGTAGGAGAAGCAGGGCAGACAGGCAAGGAGGCTAAGCTTTAGGGTCCCTGGAAGCAAGCTGGGTTTAAGGAGTCCTGGGGTGACTACAAAACTAGGAGAATACAAAGACAATTCTGTCTGAGGAGAGGGCTGGGGACCCAGAGCTGGCAGGGTGAGTGGAGCAGAAGGAATCCCGGTATCGCCGAAGAGCCCACAGGCCTTGCTGCTTTCTGTGCCAGCTGCTCACCTGCACGTCCTGGCTCGGGCTGCAGAGTGGCAGGAAGGACTCGGTAGAGACTGTCCCAGCCAGAGGTCAGAGGATTTGGTACTCCAGGTACCCAAACCCTGATCTTGAACTGGGCCCCTGGTCCGTGTGTTGATTTGTGGGATGGCAGTGGGAGTATAGGGGGGTCCTTCACCCTCCTCAGCTCCTCTGTGGTCCCTGTACCGTGTATGCCACTGTCCTAAGAGCGCCTTTCTGTCACGTGGGGTTTGGTCCTGGCTTATTTCCTTTCCTGCAAAGAAAGTGAGGTCTCTAGGACCCAAGAGCATGGGTAGCTTGTGAAGGCTCCCAGTACATGCAGCCAGGCTCACAGCCCCGCCCGTGGTCACTCCTGCAGAAGCGGTCGATCCCTGGCCCTGAGGACACGGGGTGTGCAGACTGGAGACAGCAGGGTGGCTGCTTGTAAGCCTTCCTTTCAGCTTCAATTAAGAGGGAAAATTTTAATGATAGTCTCTATAGATGCTGAAAAAAAAATCTCTGGTAAAATTTCAAATCTACCCCTTTATTAAAACTCTTAGTAAATTAAGACTAAAAAGAAACATCTTATTCTAAATAAAGTTCTCTGAGAAACCACCACTTAATGGCATTTTAAAGAGTCAGACACCACAGGCATTCTCATGAAAGTCAGGAACTAGCCCAGGGCAGGCCTGGCACCGCTAACCGCTTCCGTAAGGCGACCGAGGCAGACGAGGAAGGATCGTCGTCATCGCTATTTGTGGGGACAATAAACATGCTGACGGTGAAAGGTAGGCAAACCGGGTGAAGCCCTGTTAAGAGCATCCTGTAAGGTGGCCCAGTGGTACACATCATGGTCCTGGAAAGGTTTTGGTCTTCCCCAGATCAGCCTATCAAGTCAGTGCAGTTCCCACGAGATTGAGTACGTTTTAGAATTTGACAGGTTCCGAAGGTCATTTGGAAGAGCAAAATGAGACGACTAAGACAATTCTGTCTGTGATAATGAATCATGGGGTGGTGCTGAAGGAGTGAGAGGCGATCGTCCTGCCCCATTTCCCCGAAGACTCGCTACCGTAAACTCAGTCAGTGTAACCTGGGGGAAACAGGACAGACCAATGGGACAGAATAAAGAGGCAGATATAGACTCAGGTGTGCAGGAATTTCATGAGGATAAAAGTAATTTTTTTTATAAATTGGTTTTTTTTTTAGATTTTTGCCATAGGGTGCTTGTACTCAGCAAAGGGAAGGTGAGAAATCACCCCCCAGAGGAATGGCCACACCGCATCCCTCCCCCATTTTCTTGGGATTTGGGGCACACACGTACACGCACTGGCATGTTTTTCAAGGTGCCAGCTTTGGGACTCAAACCAGAGTCAGCCCTGTAGGATCCAGCACCTTAATCCACCATGCCACCTGCTCACCCAAAAGTAATATTTAAGAGGGGGTGAAGACATTATTTAACAGAAAGTACTTTGCAAGAACTAGTTATTAGATCTCTACCTCGCAGTTTCCACAAAAATTAGTTGGGGGGGGAATATATATATATAGGAGCCACCAGGTGGCGTGGTGGTTAAGGGTGTTGGATCCCCACATGGCTGACCATGGTTTGAGTTTCAGACCTGGTGGCTTGCTTTCTCACTTTCTCTCTCATCAAATTTTAAAAGATAAGTAAATACATAAAGTTAAATAAAATCTAAAAATATTTATATAGAGAGAAAGAAAACTACAAATGTACTCCAGAAAATATATTTTTATACTTCTGATGTGGGAAGGTTTTTTCTAAATATAAGATGAAGGTCAAAGATAATGAGGGAGATGAACAGATTTTATCACCAAAAAGGGAAGAAGAAAAAAGTTTCTGTATGATACGAAATATCAAGGTTAGAACAAAAATGTGGCAGATGGGAGAAATTTGCAGCACACAAATCAGGGAGTGCAATTAGAAAAGCTTGGTTTGAGGTTCTTAGAGAAAGCCACTGGAGGAGCTGCCTGAAGACACCCTCCAGGTCACACAAGGGTGTGCTCACATGGAAGCCTGCCGGTATCACAGGGAGAAGTGTCGAATGTGGAGAGCTGTCTGGGACGTCTCAGCGCCACCTCAGTAAAGGATGTACTTGCTAGTGGAGTACCTGTGAGCCCCTAGGACGTTAGCAGAATAAAGGATAATATCTTCAGAAAGGTCTTAGATGTGCAATGAAATTATTTGTCTGACAGGAACTATACTGTTTAATCCTATGCATTAGCTTTTTTTTGCTATAGGGCATGTGTGCTCACCAGAAAGGTACAGAGAGAGTGGGAAAGTGAGAAGTCATCCCCCAGGGGATCGGCCACACTGCAGTCCCTTCTCCATTCTCTACTTGGAATCTGGAGCACACACACATGCCTGGCATGATTTTTAAACTACCAGCATTACTCGAACCACGGAGTTGGCCATATGGAATCCAGTGCCTTAACTTGCACACCAACTGCTGGCCCCAAACATCAGCGTTTTAAGACCACTTGAGGCACTGTTGCTCAAGGTGTGATCCAGAATCACCAGATTGCTGGTGAAATATACAAGGATTTTGTTTTATTTCTTTTGTGAGAGATGAGAGAGGTAAGCGCCCTAGCAGGGTCTCGCACCACCTTCCCCCTGCCCCTAGCCAGCCAACCAGGATCCTGGGTACACACACCTTCTGTGTGCACGTTGACTGGTGAACAGAACCTGGTATCTTCCACACGAGCAGGTGTCACTGCTGCACCAGAGTCAGCCCTGAGGCTGACACAGGAACAGAAGAAAAGCTTATGTTCATGAATAGGAGAAGAGGCTGATTTCTGGGTACAGCCTCTGAACCAGTCTCTGCGCTAGGGGACAAAGAATTTGCATTTTTATTTATTTTAAATTTTTATTTATTATCATTATTCTTCAACTTTGACCAGAGAGAGGCAGAAAGGGAAAGTGAGAAAGCAAGCCACCAGGTACAGGACTTGAGCCATGGTTGGCCATGTCGGAGTCCAGCGCCTCAACCACCATGCCACCTGCCGGCCCCAAGAATTTGCGTTTTTTAAACAAGCTCCTGGGTGATTCTTGTGCATGCATATTTTGGAAATGGGTCTACCTTTTTCTTTTTTTTTTTTTTTTAATTTGTCAGGGGGCCCATGGAGAAAACACTCATCATGGGGATACGACCATGCCCCAATCCCTTCTCCTCTATCTTTCCCTCCTTTCAGGATTTTCGGCACGGATATACATGTATCCAGTGCCTGGTATGTTTTTCAGGCTGCTGGGTCCTGGACTAGAACCACATGGTTGACCATGTGAGACCCAGCTCCCTTAAACACCAGGCCACAGACTGACAGATGGTGTGATGGTTAGGGTGCTGGACTCCCACATGGCTGACCACAGATTGAGTCCTGGACCAGGTGGCTTCCCTTTTCACTTTCCCTCTCTTACCACTCTGGTCAAATCAGAAAAATAATAAATAAAATAATTTGTTAAAGAATTATCTATTATCATTTTTCAATTTTGACCAGTGAGTGTGAGTGAGCAAGCCGTCAGATCTGGGACTCGAACCACGGTTGGCTATGTGGGAATCCAGCACCCTTAGCCACCATGTTACCTGCCAGCCCTTAAAATAATTTCTTTTCAGTTTTTTTATAGAATATTTTATTTATTTACTTAATTTCATTCATTTATTTTTAAAATTTTGACCAGCGAGAGACAGAGCAAGCCACCAGGTCTGGGACTTGTACCGCAGTCGGCCGTGTGGGAGTGTCCAGTGCCTTAACCACTATGCCACCTGTTGGTCCCCCTAAAATAATTGTTACATACACACACACACACACACACACACACACACACACATACACACCAGGCCATGATTGAAAACAGGCCAAACTTCCAAGGTAAACAGAATCCCTTTACCACAGAGCTTACCCTGAGGTCTCATGGCTCTGAGAGGTACACTTAAACCAGGAGACAACACAGAAGCAAGATCCAGCTCTGGGAATTGATGGACTTTTTTCCCTCTCTGCATCCCTGCACCTCCTGGGAGGAGAGGCATTGGACCCCAGAGTTGGCACCTATATCCAGATTCCACGAAGAAGGAAGGGCAGGGGCCAGCTGGGACCGAGAAGAGCAAAGCAGACTCGGCAGCCTAAAGAAGCAGGCCTTTCCAAGCACAGCCAGCCAGCCCCAGACAGTGTTCTAACGTGGCCTGCCTACAGGGTGAGTATCACCTTGACCTGTGCATAGAGAGCATCGTTAATGAAACCTTAACTTCACCTGCTTGTTTTGCTCTGTGTCACTGTGGCGAGAGAAAAGACTTGTGCACTTTAAAAAAAATTTTTTTTTAATTTTATTTAACTTCATTTATTTATTTAAATTTGAGGGACAGAGTGAGAGAGGGGGAGAGAGAGAGAAAGCCACCCCAGGTCCAGGACTCGAACTGCATTTGGCCATTTGGGAGTCCAGCGCCCTTAACCACCATGCCACCTGCTGGCCCCAAGACTTGTGTACTTGTTGAAGGGAAATCAGGGTGATAGGGATGAGACTTGCCATCCAGAATAGGGGTCTCCAAACTGAACCTCTTGTTTCTTCAACAGAAATGTGTACGAAGGCCAAACATTTCAAGGGGCCAGTCTCACAGTAAGAAGGGATGATGGGAAAGAGACTAGACACTTCATGACAGACTTCAATTTTAGTGGGGCTAGTGGGGAATGAATTAGGATCCTAACAGTTGACTAGGCCCAAGTGGGTCTGCATGGAGTCTCCACCCATTTTCGCTCCTGACTTTGGTCATTGAAAATAAACCTGAGTTGAAAGTGAAATCCATGAAATTTGGTTGGTCTAGGCACAGGAAGCCCACAGGGTTGGGGACCTGGTGTCACGAATGAGGGCTCCTTGGCATTTGGAATGTGATAGTTGAAAACATGACATAGCATTAAGTTGGTAGGCCCTTAGAAGGCCACTCAGTAGAGAGGACATGGCATTTCCATGCAGTGTACCTGGTGCTGAGGTTTAAAAGTGAGAGCCGCATCAACATTCTCATGGAAACTTCATCTCCAGTGCTCTCCTGTTATGAGCTGAGGCCTACGGGAGGCGGGAGGTGATGAGTCATGAGGGCTTCTCTCATGGGATTAGGCCCTTCTAAGGCTTCATGGGTCACTCATGTCTTTATTGCCCTTTTGTCCCTTTCACCATGTGGGGACCTGGCGTTTATCCCCCCAAGGACATAGCAGCAAGGCATCTTCTTGGAAGCTGAGAGCAGCCTTCAGCAGACATCGAAACTGCCGGCCCCTTATCTTGGACTCCTCAGCCTCCAGAACTGTGAGAACATGCATTTCTGTTCTTGAAAACTTACCCAGGGTTGGCTATTTTGTTCTAGCACATAAACAGACCAAGACAAGCAGGCATTCTACCTAGAAAAGCAGGCACACCTATAATCCTGCCCCCTTGACTCCAGGACGTAGGAATCCTGAATAAATCTTAGAAACGTGAAAACATAGTCAAACTCAAAAGGAAACCTTTAACTGAAAATAGAACAGCTACAGGCATGAGTAGAGGCCGAAGCTATTACTTCAGGAGCAGATCAGTTCAGGATAGTAGGTACTGGGACTTCCAAGTCCATATGGGACAGGTAAGCAGGCATGACCTAGGGATGCCAGGAGACCAGAACCAGTTCTCTGAAGAAGAGTACAGGGGAAATATAGGCACCTAAAGAATCATTTAAAAAATATGGGCCAGCTTGGGGCCTGGTGGTTAAGGGAGCTGGATCTCACGTGCCAAGTACACAGTTCTAATCCCTCCCTGGTAGCTTAAAAAATATGCCAGGTGCACGCATGCCCAAAGTCCCAACGGGGTGGAGAAATGAAGTGATTATAGCATGACCTGTCCGGAGGAAGCAGAGGAGTTTCTCTCTCTCTCTGGCAAGCACATAAGCACATATACCCTCTGGCAAAAACAAAACAAAACAAAACAAAAACCTTTAGATTTATATTTTTTAACTTAAAAAAAATTTTTTTAATGTATTTATTTATTGTGATTTTCAAGCCATAGGACTTCAACTACAATCGGCTATGTGGGAATCCAAGGCCTTAACCACTATGCCACCTGGTGACTCCAACCTTTAGATTTTTTTTAAGTGTATTTTCTCCTTTTTACAATTATTTTTAAACTTTATTTATTTATTATTTAAATTTGACCAGAGAGGGACAAAATGAGAGAGAGAGGGAGAGAAAGACAGAAAGTGAGAAAGCAAGCCACCAGGTCCAGGACTCAAACCATGAATGGCCATGTAGGAGTCCAGAACCCTTAACTACCATGCCACTTGCCAGCCCCTAGATTTATTTTTAAAGTTTAATAATATGTATATTTCTTAAGTGGGAGGAAGAAAGTAAAAAGTCCTGTAATCCTATAAAGCGTTTTTTTTTTTAATTTATTTAAAAACAAAATATTCCAAACGTACCATACCCTGGTTTGCCTTTAATGGAATGCACTGAATTTGGATCATTCCTTTATCTGGGACCATCCTGAAAGTCGTTTTCTATAACTTTTTTTTTTTTATTCCCTTCCTCTAGTGTTTCACAGTCCCACACTGGGGACTTACGCAGGTAAATAACTAGAGTGATCCAATAACAAGCAGCCAGTCACCTAACAATTTCTCTTTCCCCAAACAACAGCTTTTCAGCTTTTCAAGGCAGCCCGGAAGCCTCAGCTGCTTAGAAGGACTCAATGAAGTCCTCCAGCCAAGCCTCTCCTGGGCGGGGCCAAGCAATTCCAGGCTCTGCCCACTGCTGGTCTCACTGGGCAGGGCCTTCTGGGGCCACTTCCAGGTTCCCGGAAGTCCTGTTGCCTGGCCACCCAAGGTCCTCGCAGTGGTGGGCCCAAGGCAAGGCTGCAGTTTGTGGTCTGGGGCAATCCCCCACTGGCTCTTTCATATTGGTGCTGGGGTCTCTCTATGCCCAGCAAAAGTTGCCAGGAGTAGGTGGGGCTCTTTTCCAATGCACCCATCATCCCAGTTTGTTTGTTTGTTTATTTATTTCTCTCTCTCTTTTTTTTTTTTTCTTAGAGAGACTTTTGCTATAGAGCACATGTGCCCACCAGACAGACAGAAAGTGAGAAATCGCCCCCACCCTCTCCCTCCATGGTTGGTTGGGGGTGGATGGCCACACCACAATCCCTTTTCCTCCATTCTCCTCTCTGGATGTTGGGCATTTACATACATGTGCCTAGCATGAGTTTGAAGCTGCCGGGTCTGGGACTCAACCCATGATCGACTATGTGGGAGTCCAGTGATGTAACCATCACACCATCTCCTCGTCTCCCTAGTTTATTTCTTGAGCACCTACGCATCAGGCTCCATCAGGCACGTAAAACCTAACCGGAAGCGTACACCACAGATCTTGATTAGGAGGCCAGGCTTGGAGAAGTTGAGGCACTCAACTTGAGGAAGCCAACTTAGGGCTCATACACCTGGACCCCTGATGGAGGGCAGGCAGGTAGCCAGCCTACCAGCCCCCCATTCACGCTGGATGAAGAGCAGTGACAACCTCAGCTTTTACCCCAAATGCTTTATTTTCCACAATGATTCATAAACTATGTTATACAAGCCCAAGTCTTTGAGGAGCCAGAGACCCCACCATGCAAAACCAGCAAACAGACCCACGACTTGGGGAGAGGCAGTGAGTACACCGGAAATGAATGGGGCACATCCGATTCCCACAGCTGGGGCTCAGTTTAGTTGGTGGGAGACCTTCCGTGTGAGGAAATGGAAGTGTCTTTGGCCTGAGTGAAGGACAGAAGGAGGTCAGGAGGAGGCACCACAAGGTTGGAGAATGAGCTCCGCCTGGCCTGGGCCCGGTTGGCATCTGTGCCACTCTGGGGGTGGCAAGCACTGCTCAGAGTGTCAGCCCCCGCTCCCTGAATAGCTGCTTCAGAGCCTCTTCCAGCTGCTGGTTTGTTCCCTGAAGCCCCTTGACCACCTGTGCTGCCCACTCGAAGTACTCCTGGACCCGCTGTTCTGACCATCCTGCAAAGAGTAGACAGAAGCCTGCTCATGTGACATCCAGAGTGGCACTGCCTTTGGCCCCCTTCCTGATGGGCATGGGGCAGGGCCAAGGAAAGAGTTCCTGATATGTCCTAAAAACCTCCCCCTGGCCCAGCTGGGGATTTTTACCTTGGAAAGTCGACCAGAGAGTGGTCAGTCTAGAAGGATCAGGTTGGGGAATTGACAAGAACAGTCAGGCTTTTTTCCAGGGGAACTGACCAACCTGTGTCTTCAAAACACGGACATCCCTCCCCTTGCCCATAGAGGCGATGGGGGAGCGTACCCTCTGGGGCGCAGCGATTCAGGTCCCTCAGATTATACAGCTTGTCTGCCAGCTTCACCAGCTTGGCCCCGGGGCTGCTGTGGGGCGCCCGCTCCACCTGCAGCCGCTTTCTCTCCAGCTTGGGCAGTGTCTTATCATCTGTCACTTCCTCCACCAGGCGCCGCACCTGTGTCCCAAAGTGCAGCTCCACCTCATCCAGGGTGGTGTCTGTGTCCTCCACGGTGTCATGGAGCAGGGCCGCCTGGGGACAGGCTTCTACTCAGCCCTACCATGCCAGCCACGGGGTGCCCATTGAACGGGATCCCTGCTCCCCACCCTGGCCTCCTGGCAGAGAAAATGGAAAGTTACCTGCAGCACCACCGTGTCAGTGATTCCCGCCTCATGGGTCAGGATCCGAGCCACACCTGATAGGGTTAGGGGTGGGGGGCAAAGAGCAGTCAGACCAGAGGGAGCCCTGAAGCGACGTGTGGTGGTGGGTTTTGGAGACCCAGATGTGGCCCCTCAATAGCTGGGTGACCTTGGGCAAGTCTTTAACCCTCTTTGGGTGTCAAACGTACAGAGGGTACACTTATGCCTACTGCACCTGGCTGCAGTGAGACTGGAGCAGCACATCACAGGACAGCGCCTGGCTCAAAGCTTGGTACTACGTAGGCGCTCAGAGGTGCACACCCTCCGCATCCCCTTCCCGGTCCCCACCCCCTCAGACGCTGCAGCGGTTGCTCCCTGCCCGGCGCGCCCACCGATGGGGTGGTTGATGTAGGGAGTCCCTTCGGGATCCTTTCGTCGCTGCAGTCGGTGCTTGCGAGCCGCGAAGTCTGCTGCCTCCAGCAGCTGGGCCGCCTCGGAGCCCATCGCGCCGTGGGGCTAGCGACGGCGGTCCCGGGAGGCCCAGGCGGAGCGTCTCCAGCGCCCCCTAGCGCTTAGGAGGCCTGGGGGAATCTTGGTGTCCCTAATTCCAGCCAGCTGCACCTGTATCTTACCCAGACGCCTTCCTTGTGTGGGGACCTGCCTTCGGCATCGCAGGCCCTGGTCCAGTGTGCTCTGCCGGGGATGCAGGAAGAACATAGTTTGGCTCTCTGGGAGCCTTAGGATGGGGGAAGACAGACAAGAAATAAGGCAGCGACCTCACAGTGTGCAGGGTCGCGGCCAGATGGCTCGGGGAACTGTGGGACTGTGGATAAAGGGCACTTCATCTCACTTCAGAGCCAGAGACAGCTCTTTCCCAGGAGGAGCTTCTACGCCCCATGAAAGCTCTGAAAATTCTCAATGTGCTCTAAAGACAGCTGTGCCTACAGGGACCCGCCAGGTTGCGATGGGCACAGGCAGCCTACACTAGCAGCCCTAACCGCTTGAGATTTAGGCTCGCAGGGAGCAGTGGTATTTCTGCAGAAACAGCCTTCGTTCTCAGAGCTGGGGTGAAGTTTGCATTGCAGTCTTGTGCGGGAAAAGTGCTCCTGCTCCAGTCCTCTGGCACCTGCAAGGACCTTGGGCTGTTCTGGGAGCACGGTGTCAGGCCTGGGTAGGTACTGGAGTAGTGTTTCACCCTGCTGGCCTCGGGCCTTTTGGAGAAATTCACTGTCCTAAGGATGGTAGCTATTAGGTCTGAGGAGCGAGAGATCTGGAGACTTCCCAAAGAGCTTCCCTGCGAGATGGGGTTAGCTAGTTGCTAAGTAGACTCCAATTAGACAGGTAGCGTTTGTGTTTTGGCTGCGAGCTGAGGAGACAAGGCTCAGGGGAAAAGTTAGTGAAAGGACTCACACTTGGTTTTCAGCTAGTCTTGGTGGTGGCCACGTTGCCGGGGTTAAGGAGGGAAGCTCTGTACGCTGAAACTGAGGTTTCCAGAACCTGAAATGGAATGGCCAGGATTCCCAGGCCTCCCCGGCAGCCTGCAAGTCAGAGAGGAGGTAGAGGGAGAACGTTTTTGGCTCGGAATACTCTGTTCTCGGGATACTGGCTCAATTTCTCTCTTATCCCTCATTCTGTCCTTGGTCCTCCTGAGTCTTTCCCACTTTGGATCAGAAAACCGCGAGCAGTTTGGAGCCACAGTCTCCAACGTTTTCCAACAGCAGAAGAAACGCCATCACTTCCATCTCTCTCTTAAAAAATAAGAAGCTTCAGGTTTGTGGTAATTTGACCTGAGGGTGGTTTTGATTTTTATTTCCTTACTGTCCACAGTGATGGTTCAGAAAGAGAGATGCCAGGGTTCCTAGGATCGGAGTCGAGGTGGAGGTGACCTCTGATGGGTTTCCAGAGGAGGCCAGGACCCTTGCTGGCAGGCCCATGCCTGGGGCTACTGCTACTCTCCAGCTGGGGGGCCCTTGGCCTGCCGGTCTCTCTCTCAGGTATGCCCACTCCCTGTGCCCTGCAGGTGCTAAGGGTTTCTAGGGAGCCTGCTCATCCAGTTGGGGCTGATTCTTTTTATTCTTCAGAAGGGGCTGGGAGGATGTGGACAGACCCATCTGCTTGTCTCCAGCCCCCTGGCCTCTCTCTTCAGCATTGGCTCACCACCCCCACTTGTGCGAGACCAGCCGGGATGCTGACGGCCGCCACTACCCAGGTTTCTTCTGCCCGCGGC
>NW_006159855.1:1797721-1819228 GCF_000334495.1 Tupaia belangeri chinensis | reverse complement strand
CCCTCCTGCGCGCGCCCCGGCGGGGGTGCGCGCGCCCGCCACTACCCAGGTTTCTTCTGCCCGCGGCTGTCTGACACTCCGGAGGACGCCTACTGCTGCCACCTGGAGGCCAAAGGAGGCTCCTGCTGTTCCCGGGCTGAATTCGAGGCTTTGTACCAAGTCAACCTGTCTGCTCTTCCGCCCCCGCCCATCCTCAGGTGAGAACCCTGGCCCCAGAGCCACTGGGAGGGGATCTGGTTCTCGGGGTTCTGTTCTTTTTTTTTAGAGAGAGATTTTTCCTATAGGGCGTATGTGCTCGCCAGAGAGACACAGAGAGACAGAAAGTGAGAAATCACCCCCCCAGGGGGGATGGTCATGCCGCAATCCCTTCTCCATTCTCCTCTCAGGATCTTGGGCAGGTATGCACACGCGCCCGCGCCCGGCGTGAGTTTTAAGTCTCCGGTTGGGGACTCAACCGTAGTCAGCCACGTGAGAGTCCAGCGACTTAACTATTACACCATCTGCCAGTCCCCTGGGGGTTTTATTCTTAAACAGGGTTGGGAAGCTTGTAGCTTATAGCAAGGGAAAGGAGACGGACTGCAAATGGAAAACCGTGGTTTGTCAGCCGCGAAGGGAAAAGTTCAGGAGGCTATGAAGGCTGGTAACTGGGCGCCCTTGCCTCTGTTGTGGGGAGGACGAGCAGGGGCGTTGTTAAGACTGAGAAGAACCTAGTAGTTCGTGGATGGCTTCAGGGTACCCGTGGGCCCCTAAATTTGTATGCGCGTGTGTGTATGCTTGTCTACATTAATGCAAGGAGGGGACCCCAAGCTTCCTCTGGACTCTCGGTGACTATAACCGACAGACCGTAGCAGTGACAGCGCGCCTGAGGCCTAGATCCCTACACTCTCCCCTCTCCCACAGGGGCCCGGGGCCGCTCATAGCGCTAGGACTCTACACCCTGCTGCTCGTGGTCCTGATGACCATAGACCTCTTGCACTTCTGCCGCAGTCGGGGCCGAGGACCCTGCAGGAGCCGTCAAGGGCCTCCCTGCAGCGCGCCCCCTGCAGGCCTCCGCGGGGACAGACTAGGCGCGCCTGGGGCTTCTCTGCGCCTGCGTACCAGAGCTCAGCGCCGCGTCCCTGCCCGGAGGCGCTCGCTCCTTGGCCACGCCCCATCTCTGACGCAAGGTGGGCGGGGCGGCTCCCGGCAGCTTTCCGACTCTAGACTCACGCCGGCTGCAGAGGCTGCGCCTGCGCGGGTACGGGACGACTCCGCGATGACTGTGAGTGGTCCCGGGACCCCTGACCCCAGCCTGGGGTGCATACCCTTCCCCCCTCGCCGTCACCCTTTGAACCTGCCCTTACCATTGTCCACCAGTCTTAACCCTCCACGCGACTCGCCCGCAACCCCCACCCTCCTCTTTTCCTAGCTTCTGGGCTTTGCCCGGAGCCCTCTCCGACGCTTCCACCCGTTTTCTCCTCTAGGCCAGCTCAGTGGAGCAGCTGCGGAAGGAGGGCAACGAGCTGTTCAAATGCGGAGATTACGAGGGCGCTCTGACGGCCTACACCCAGGCCCTGGGCTTGGGCGCGACGTCCCAGGACCAGGCCATTCTACATCGGAACTGCGCCGCCTGCCATCTCAAGCTGGTGAGGGAGCCGGCTGCTCCTCTCCCTGCCTGCTCCGCCCGGGTTTGACCACCTCGGCGGCTGCTGGGACTGGGCATTGGCTTTTCCAGGCCACTTCGCTTGTCATATGTCATTTGGGCCTCGGGGTGGTGGGAGATGGGCGTGACTTCGGAAAATGGGAACACCCCAGCCCCCGGGTTCTTGCTCCCTAGAAGGAGGTGAGCATTCTCTGAAGGCCCCTGTTCTTTCTCTTACAGGAGGATTACGACAAAGCAGAAACAGAGGCGTCCAAAGGTAGGAAATGTGGGCCCCGTCTGGGCTCCTGTGGGGGGCAAGGACTCTGGGACCGCTGCACCGTCACATTCTTTTCCTCCAGCCCCTTAAACACATCTGTCTTCTTTCTTTTCTGCTTCTTCGGGCATCTTCTTTTCTGCAGCTACTCCCTCTATTTCTGAGGCCGAAGTACTGAGTCCCCATCCGTCCCCCCACCTTCCTCTGGCCCTCGAGATCTTCCCCTACTGCTCTTGCCTGGAGACGGTGGCCTCGCGGGTGCTGACAGAGCCCCTGTTTGTGCTCAGCCATTGAAAAGGACGGCGGGGATGTCAAAGCACTTTACCGGCGGAGTCAAGCCCTGGAGAAGCTGGGCCGCCTGGACCAGGCTGTCCTGGACCTGCAGAGATGCGTGAGCCTGGAGCCTAAGAACAAAGTCTTCCAGGAGTCCCTGCGGAACATCGGGGGCCAGATTCAGGAGAAGGTATGTGAGCGGCGGAGAGTGATCCAGGCACTGATGGGCGGTCAAAGGATCTGAGTCGAGGGGGTGGACACAGTGATAGGAGAGGAAGTGCTGAGAGCAGGTGAAAGAGAATGATGCTCACTCAGCTTTGCTGGTGGTCAGGGGAAAGCAAGGTATAAGAACAGCATAATACCACTTGTTTTTGGTGATCTGTTTGACCAACATATGTCCACTTTGCGAGTCGGAGAGAGGCGGATGTTTTAGTGGTGAGGTTGAGGAGACGTGAGTACTCTCATGGCTGCTACAGGGGGTATAAATTGGTCCACTTTTTTGGAGAGTACTTGAGCATGTGAAAATTTTAGGTGAGCGTATTCTGTGATCCAGTTACGTTTACTTCCTTTTTAAATTTTTTAACTTTTTTTAAAAAACCATGCGTTTATTTATTGGTTGTGACTTTTGCGCCACTGGGTCTGGGACTTGAACCATAGTTGGCCATGTAGGAGTCCAGCACCTCAACCACCATACCACCTGCCAGCCCCTGTTATGTTTACTTCTTTTTTTTCTTTGAGTCTTTTTGTTTGTTTAAGAATTTTAATTTAATTTTTTTTTTTTCAGTTTGGTATAGGGCACATGCGCTCACCAGTGAGAGACAGAGAAAAAGTGGGAAAGCAAGCTGCCAGGTCTAGGACTCAAACTGCGATCAGCCATATGGGAGTCTAGCGCCCTAACCACCATGTCACCTGCTGGCCCCTGTTATGTTTACTTCTTGCCATTTCACCTAGGGAGACCTTACTCATGGGTGAAAATAAACATGTGTGTGTTTATTTCAGCCTTGTTTGGGGTAAAGGTAACTTGACACTTGCCTAAATGCCCAGCAATAGGGGAATGGCTAAAAAAGGGTGATGTCCTTCTTAAAGTTTTTTTTTTTAATTATTATTATTTTTAAAATTCATTTAATTTAATTTATTTATTTTAATTTGACCAGAGAGGTACAGAGTGAGAGAGAGTGAGAGAGATGGAAAGTGAGAAAGCAAGCCACCAGGTCCAGGACTTGAACCGTGGTTGGCCATGTGGGAGTCCAGCACCCTTAGCCACCACACCTCCTGCCAGCCCCAAAAGGGTGATGTCCTTCTTACAGACTCCTGTGTTGCATTTACTGACAGTAGGTAGATCAATACCCATCAGCATGGAAAGCCTTGATACTTGTTAAGTGAAAAAGTAAAGTACATATTTACACATAAAGCATCATACCATTTATGTTAAAATAATCCCCCACGTACATACCCAAAGCACCTATGTTTTTCTGTGGGTATTGTTGGATATGTAATACAAAGAAAATAATCTTTACATTTATTTATTTTGTTGGACTAGTTGGCATGGTGGTTGAGGTGGCTTAATCCTGCATGGCTGACCACACAGGTCAAGTATTGGATCCAGGTGCATGTCCATGCATACCCAAAATCCAGAAAGGAGAACTAGAGGAGGAGGGATTGCAGTATGTCCATTTCTCTCCCTGAACTGAAGTGCTGAGCCCCACACCCAGCACTCCAGCACATTCCCACCTCTGGGGTAAAGTACGTGCTCACTTTCCCCCTGTCTGTGTCTCCTTGGGGAAATGCACACACCCTCTAACAAGCCTAAAAATAAATAAACAAATAAATAAGGAAAAAGTTACAATTCTGTTTAAAAAAATAAAATTTTGGGGGGCTGGCAGGTGGCATGGTGGTTAAGGGCACTGGACTCCCACATGGCCGACCATGGTTCGAGTCCTGGACCTGGTGGCTTGCTTTCTCACTTTCCCTCTTTCTCTCTCTATTTGTCTGTCTCTCTGTCCCTCTCTGATCAAAATAAAATGAATGAATGAATAAGTAAAAAATTAAATAAAATAATTATTTAAAAAAAAGTCCTTTAGTCACGATAGATGCTTACATGTGTACATGGGGAAGAGAGAGCGGGAGAGAAGCACCCTCCACAGGTCAGGCCATGCCAAGATCCACTTTCCCTAGTGCTCTAACCCATCAGATCCTGGGCACTTGTGCGTGTGCCTGGCATGTGTCAGACAGAAGGGGTTTAACTGCAATCACCAAATGGGATCCAGCTTCTCTTCATTGTTGCTGTGCCATAGAGCTAGCCCTGTTTATTTATTTCAAAATTTGTTTCATTTATTTCACGAGGAGAAAGTGTATTTGTGTGCATGCAAGAGGAAAAGAGAAAAACAGGCATCCCTGACAGGGTCTCTTAACACTGCAGTCCCCTTTGCCCACCCCTCCAGCTAGTTAGGATCTTGGGTATGAGTGCCTGATGTGTTTCAGGTGCATGGGGATCCAAATCCATGGTTGACCATGTGGCTTCCAGCTCTGCCTGTGCCACTAAAACCAGGTCAAATATATATAAACTTTAAAAAGAATTATTTACTTAATTTTTACCTATTATTAGTATTTTTGATAATTCCTCAGAGAGGGAGAGAGGGAAAGTGAGGAAGCAAGCCACCAGGGCCAGGTTTTGACCTGTGGTTAGCCATGTGAGTCTGGCAGCATAACTACCACATCACCTGCTGGCCTCCACATAAAATATTTTAAGAGATACACAAGGGAGGGCAGGCTTTGTGGTCTGGTGGTTAAGAGAGCTGGATCTCACCCACATGGCCATCTGCTGCCCCTTGTGAAGCACCAGGCACGTGTGTGCGTGTCCAGAATCCTAAAGGGAGGAAGAAATGAGGCAGAAGGGGTTGAGGAATGCTGTCTCTTTCTGACAAGCGCATGCACCGTTTGGTTTAAAAAAAAAGAGAAGGAAAAAAAAATATTCGAGACACAAGGAAGCGAATAGCTTTGCTCTGGGCTCTGTTGGACTTGCAGCTACTGCCTAGAGGCCCACATTGAGAAGGATTAGGATGCAGGTGGCCTGGACTCAGCAGGGGAATGTGCCGAGATGGATTGGTCACGTGTGCCATGGAAGTGAGACCGGGAGGGAAGAGTGGGAACATGCTGGGCTTGTGCCGCCGTCGGGGCCGAGGACCCAGAGGTGGCGAGGGTGGGTAAGCCTGGGATGATCTTACTGATTCAGAACATTTTCAAAAACTGTCAAAAAGAGAATTCGAGAGGGTCGGCCCTATAGCCGAGTGGTTAAGGAAGCCAGATTCCACATGGCCGGCTGTGCAGTTCAAATCTCAACCCTGGCAGCTTGAAAAAGACACTGGGTATCTGTGTGCATATGCCCCAAATCCCAAAAGGATAGATGGAGAAAGGATTGTAGAGTAACCGCACCCCATTGGGGAGTTGCTTTCTTCCTTTCTCAGTCTCTGGTAAATGCACATGTCCTCTGGCCGTTAAAAAGAGAGAGAGAGAGAGAGAGAGATGGGGCCAGCAGGTGGTGTGGTGAAGGCACTGAACTCCCCCAACTGTGGTTGTAGTCCTGGACCTGGTGGCTTTCTTTCTTTTTTTTTTTAACAATTATTTTTATTTAACTTTACTTATTTATTTATTTTAATTTGACCAGAGAAGGACGAGCGAGAGGGAGGAAGAGAGGGAGAGAGGGAAAGTGAGAAAGCAAGCTGCTGGGTTTGGGACTCAAACTGCAGTCAGCCCTGTGGGAGTCCAGCACCTTAACCACCATGCCACCTGCTGGCCTGCAGCTTGCTTTCTCATCCCCACCTCTGCCCCCAGATTCTCTCTGGTGAGCACATGTACCCTATAGCAAGTTAAAAAAAAATTCTTTTTAAATAAGGACGAGCATAATGGTTATGTCACTGGACTCTTACATAGCTGACCACAGTTAGAGTCCTAGACCCGGAGGCTTAAAACTCATACTGGGCATATGTGCCCAAAGTCCTGAGAGAAGAATGGAGGAGAAGGGATTGTGGCATGACCATCCCCCCAGGGGGTGATTTTTCACTTTTTGTCTGTCTTTCCTGCAAGCACACACAGGCTATAGCAAAAATCACTCTTAAAAAAAAAATAAAAATATAAAACTAAATAACAAAGGAGAGAGAAAATTGCGAAGCTAAAGGGAGTCTTAGCAACTCCCTTACGATCTACCAGCTTCCTTGTAGGAGTAGTAATGCTGGGCTCAGTGCCATGGGCCGCATGCTCATGTCACTGTGACATTGATGGCACCCCTGAGAGCAGCTGCCTCACGGCTGCCTCCCCTTCTGAAAGGCACTGCCCTCGGCATCTGCATCGGCATGGGAGCTGCCCCTGCTGGCCCAGCAGGAAGTGGCTCAGTTAGGAAAACAGCCGTGGGATGTTTAGGAGGAACTGCCAGGCAAGTCCCTGCCTGCCGGAGGTGGAGAGGTGCTACCTGAGCCCCACATTCTCACTGCTTCCCAGAGACAGGAGTGCGGTCCTGGGAGCAGCTGCGGAGAACAGGGGATGGGCCAACGCCATTTCTGCCACGCCTGCTGGTTTGTTGTAGGTGCGGTACATGTCCTCCACAGATGCCAAGGTGGAACAGATGTTTCAGATACTGTTGGACCCAGAAGAGAAAGGCACGGAGAAAAAGCAGAAGGTGGGGACTGATGCTGCCAGAGCTGCCATCCATCGAGCCTTCGGTTCCCTAGTGTTGGGCCCAGAAGCCTCCTGGTGGTCTGGTCAGCTGCGTGTTGGTCTTCAGATCACAAAGCTGGGCTCCCAGGGTTTGGACGGGAGCTCCAAGACTTGGAGCCTTAGTGTGAACCCAGGAGAGGGACTGTGTGTTCGCATGTGCCTTGTTGGCCAGGCCCGTGTCAGGAGGTGTTCAGGGGTGTACGGAGGTGACCAAGACACTGTCCCTATGCTTCAGGCTTAGCTGGGGACCCAGGGTCCCATTAACTCTGAATGTCAACCCTGAGAGCAGTCTCTTCTCTCTCCTCTCAGGGCTCAGTGCTCTACCTACAGGGAAGGAAACTGAAGTTCAGAGAGGTTAGGTTAATGGCCGAAGTCAATCAGCAGCTGAGGGGAAGCAGTGAGGGCCACAGTTCAGGGCCTCTGCTTGCCTGTCCCATGCTGTATGCAGTGTCATGCATTACTGTGCTTCCCTTTACAGGCTTCTCAGAACCTGGTGGTGCTGGCCCGGGAGGATGCTGGCGCTGAGAAGATCTTCCGGAGCAATGGGGTTCAGCTCTTGCAGCGCTTGCTGGACACGGGGGAGCCTGACCTCATGCTGGCTGCTCTGCGCACGCTGGTCGGAATTTGCTCTGAGCACCAGTCACGGGTAGGTGGGGCGGAGGGGCTGATTCCTGTTTCAATATGTCTGTCCTCGCACCTACCCACCCACGCTTCCGTCCTCTTCTTGTCTTATTCCATAAAGAACTTCAGGCAGAGTTAAAAAGAGAGAGACATAGGGACCAGCAGTTAGCGTAATGGCTATGTCGCTGGACTCCCATGTAGTCGACCGCGGTTTGCGTCCCAGACCCGGTGGCTTAAACTCAGGCCGGATGCGTGTGCGTGCGTGCCCAAGATTCTGAGAGGAGAGTGGAGGAAAAGGGATTGCGGCATGGCCATCACCCTGGGGGGTGATTTCTTGTTTTCTGTCTCTCTCTCTGGTGAGCGCACGCGCCCTATAGCAAAAACCTCTCAAAAAAAAAAAAAAGGACATTAAAAAAAGAGAGGGAAAAGTAAGGGTGACATAACAAAGACCAATGTGAGGGACGGACCCAGGTGGAAGGTTCCAGATTGCATCCGGAGATCTCCCTGAGTATACAGACAGACACGCATCCATGACCCAAGGCTGGCTGAGGCCGGGGGTGGATCGCAGCATAAAGACCCTGCGGGGGACTCCTCTCTCTCAGTTACCTATGGAGGAAATAAATAAATAAACTAAAGAAAGGTGGGGGAGACCGTGGTGAAGTAGAGCCAGGAAGAGCAGCAGCCGTGCACTGAGCACCTGCTAGGTGAGTTCCTTGTTAGCTTGGCCGTCCTGCACCCAGTAGCAAGCTTGTTGCCCAGAAGGGGGCCCCTGTCCTCGCTCTGAAGTCCAGCCTGGCCTTTCTGTCCTTGTCACAGGCGATGTGGTCTGCGATGCTGTCCACAGTGTCTTCCCTGTTGAGGCAGTGACACAGATGCAGAGCTTGACGCCGGCACAACTCAGTGGAAACGGCCGTGTGCCAGCATTGATGGTGCTGCAGGATCTGACCTGTGCCTGGGCCTCTGAAGTCTATGCTCTGCCCCCTGCCTTGATCCTGAGGACAGAGACTTGACCACGGCTGCTTTTAGAGGAGCCCGCAAAATCCTGGGTCAGGAGTAGAACCTTAAAATATTTAATGACATTGCTCTCTCTCTCTCTTTTTTTTTTTAAGAGAGATTTTTGCTATAGGGCACATCTGCTCATAGGAGAGACAGAGTTACAGAAAGCGAGAAGTACCCCCCCCAAGGGTGATGGCCACGCCGCAACCCTTTCTCTTCCATTCTCCTCTTGGGATCATGGGTGCACACGCACACATGCCTGGCATGTTTCCAGTCACTGGATCTGGGACTTGAACTGTGATTGTCCATGTGGGAGTCCACTGACATAACCATTATGCCATTTGCTGGTCCCTTCAATGACATTTCTTTAGGCCAAGCCTGGGCTATATTTCTGGGTCTCCCAGGGCTCAGAATGGTAAAACCATGTGAATTCTATCACTTCCCTCCGCCTTCTGCCCTTCCCAGTTTAGAAATGAGGTGGACAGGAACTGGTCCTGTAGTCTAGTGGTTAAGGGAGCCAGATTCCACATGGTTTGCCATGGTTTAAATCCCAGCCCTGGCAACTTGAAGAGCACATCCCGACAGGATGGAGAAATGGAGGAGAAGGGATTTTGGCATGACCTGTGTCATGAGGGGGCTGCTTTCTCCCTCTCCTCCTCTCTTCTTTCTAGTTGGTGCACATGCCTTCTGGAAAATTTTTTAGATGGTATGGGAAGACCATATAGACCCATTTGTGCATGTCCACATGGACAGATCCTCAGAGTTTGGCTCAGGGAGGAAATAGGCGTCCATGGTCCTGGTTGTCAGCATCTTCGTGTCTGTGTGTTTCCTTCCTGGGAAGCATCCCTTGTCTTCTCTGACGAGAGGAGCGGAGAGGAGAGGTAGTGGTTGACTCCTGAAATTATCCCAGCTTTCCTGTCAGACAGACCCACTTTGTTTTCCCTTGGAGCTGCCATTTCCACCCAATGTCCTCTCACCTTGGCCACGCTCTCTCACACATAGTTAGGGTCTCTGTAGCTGTCCTTTATCACCCAGAGGCTCGTGTCCTGTCTCCCACCCCAGACCGTGGCAACCTTGAGTGTGCTGGGAACTCGGCGAATGGTCTCCATCCTGGGCGTGGAAAACCAGGCCGTGTCCCTGGCTGCCTGCCACCTGCTGCAGGTGATGTTTGATGCCCTCAAGGAAGGTGTCAAGAAAGGCTTCCGAGGCAAAGAAGGTGCCGTCATCGTGGGTGAGTAGAAGCAGGTCTGTGGTTCTTCGTTGTTGCCGACACCGGGTTGTGGGGTGGGACCTAGCTGGTCCAGACCTTTTGGGGCAGAGTTCAGGAATGTGGCGCAGCGACGGTGTTCCGCTCTGCATTCCAAGCAGCTAGGGTGCCCACAAGGGAGGGCGGGAGCTCAGGATGCTGGTGCCCCTACCCCTGTGTCCCCCTGGTTTGTGGGAAAGTTCAAGGGTCACGGAGGGCTGGGCCACTGTGTAACCCACTGATGTCGTCTTGCCAGACCCTGCACGGGAGCTGAAGGTCCTCATCAGTAACCTCTTGGAGCTGCTCACTGAAGTGGGGGTCTCGGGCCAAGGCCGAGACAATGCCCTGACCCTCCTGATTAAAGTGGTGCCCCGGAAGTCTCCTAAGGACCCCAACAACAGCCTCACCCTCTGGGTCATTGACCAAGGTTGGTGATAACAGTTTACAAAAACATGCTTGGGTCACTGGGGCTTGCTTATCCCCTGGAGCAGTAAGAACAGTGACAACTGTGCCCAGCCAGGGTCCACAGAAGTGCATCCCGTGGCCTGTGTAGGACCTTCTGGAGCTCTGAGTTAGACCCTTCCGACATGCATGTGTACAAATGCACACGCAGCAAACACATAGGCTTGCAAGCAGGCTGGATTAACGTTCTCTTTCTGAAGGGTTTTTAGTGAGCGTATACAGTCATCCCTCCGTATCTGCAGGACATTGGCTCCAGGGTCCTGCCAGGGATCCCGAAATCTGCCAAGTCCCTTGTATAAAACAGCATGGTGTTTGCGTGTAAGTGGCACACCCTGCTGTATACTTTATGTCCTCTCTGGATCTCTGTAACACCTAATACTGTGCAAGTGCTATGTAAATCTTTGTTGTAGCCTGTTAGGGAATAGTGATGAGAAAAAAATTCCGTACATGTGCAGCCATTGTCAGGCTAACTACATGGTGCTTGTCAGCAAGGATAGAACTTTGTTGTCCATGGTTGGTTGAATCTGCAGATGGAGAACCCAAGGATATGGGAGTCTGATTGTATTGCTTCTAGACTCGGAGAAAAAATTTTTTTTTTCTTTCTTGCAGAGGAGGAGAGAAAGAAGGAGGTATTTTGACAGGGTCTTGCTATGTCACGATTCTCCGGCCCCAGCCTCCCAGTTAGCTTTTCTGTGCATTTCCCAGGAGGCCCCTCCTTACCTGTCGGGGTTGCAGCTGTCATCCTACTGTCTAAAGGGGGTGCTGGGCCAGTCCCATAACACAGCAGTTAAGTTCTGTGCCTTGGGAGCCAGGTCCCACGTGACTGACCCCATGACTGACTTTGAAATCTGGCCTCAGCAGCTGGAAAATAACATGCCAGATACGTGTGTGTGTGTGTGGGTGTGTGTGTGTGTGCACAAAATCCCAACAGGATGAAAAACTGAAGAAGAGATTGTGGCATGACCATGCCCCATTGGGGGTGCTTTCTCCCTTTTTTCTTCTAAGGTGTTACAGGGCATGTGTGCTCACCATAAAAAGAGAAAGAGAAAGGGAAAGTGAGAAAGTGCCCGCCATGGGGGATGGTCACCCTGCAGTGCCTTCTCCTCCTCTGGACTGTACCAGGTCCGGGACTCCAACCGCACATTTGGCAGTGTGGGGTCCAGCTGCCTCAGCCACCACGCCGCCAGCCGGCCCTCGCTTTCTCCTTGTCTTTTTCTTTCTCTTTGGTGAGCAACTAAAGGGGAAAATGTTAAAATAAGTATATGGGGTATCTTTTCAGGTCTGAAAAAGATTCTGGAGGTGGGGGGCTCCTTGCAGGACCCTCCGGGGGAGCTCACAGTGACCGCAAACAGCCGCATGAGCGCCTCCATTCTCCTCAGCAAGCTCTTCGATGACTTGAAGTGTGATGCCGAGAGAGAGAACTTCCACCGGCTCTGTGAAAGCTACATCAGGTAAGGGGGTCTGCCCGCGTCCCTGCCAGGGTTCCCGCACAGCAGCTCCGTCTCCTCGAGGAGGGGTGGCTAGAATAGCCTTGAGGAGGACTAGCTGGGGCGAGACACTTCTTACTCCAGAGTGACCTCACGGTGAGGGTTCTTCCTCAAGCCCACCTTCCAGTAATGCTGCAGGTGTCACCAGCACGCCCCGTGGTGACTGAACACGTGTGAGTCTGTTCTGATACAGAAGAGAAACGTGACAGCCTTTCCCCTAAGGACGCACAGAGACTGATGATACATTATGAGATAAACAGGCCACCCCTGACCCTCAGCATGGGAAACGAGGGATGCTGGGTGGCGCGAGTGAGTAGCCCGTTAGGTGTTGCGTGCTCCAGGGGGCTGAATGGAAGCGTAAGGAAAATCAGTGGCTGTCAGCTGGGTGGAAACAGCCCCGGTCTTCTTGTTGGCAGCTTTTCTTGCTCTTTCTGCCCAGGTGCCTGGCCACGGGAGGGAGGGGAGGGCAGGAGGGTCTCTTTCTGTTGGCCTTGGTGTGACAGCTGTCACCTGTACCCGTCAGGAGCTGGTTTGAGGGCCAAGGGCTGGCCGGAAAGCTACGGGCCATCCAGACGGTGTCCTGCCTCCTGCAGGGCCCGTGCGACGCTGGCAACCGGGCCTTGGAGCTGAGTGGTGTCATGGAGAGTGTGATCGCTCTGTGTGCCTCCGAGCAGGAGGAGGAGCAGCTGGTGGCCGTGGAGGCCCTGATCCACGCAGCCGGCAAGGCCAAGCGGGCCTCATTCATCACGGCCAACGGCGTCTCGCTGCTGAAGGACTTGTACAAGCGCAGCGAGAAGGACAGCATTCGCATCCGGGCACTGGTGGTGAGGCGGGCCGGCCGGGGGGGGCAGGCCGGGGTACTGGACTGGCTGCTGCCCCAGCGTTGGACCCCCACACAGTGTACAGGAAAATAGGGATGGTCAGAGTCCGGGGCTCTGGGCCCAGTTTCTCCCCACAGGGTGATAGTCCGGTCAGAAAGGAGAGGCAAGTGGAGAGAGGAGCCCGGGACACGTAGGGTGGCAGAAGCTGTCCCCTGCTGGGCAGAGGACTGGGTGGAAAGGCTAGGATTGCAGGGGTCATACAGCATCTCCAGGAGCGAGGGATGTCCCGGGTCTGGGGACAGTCTGGCCCTATACAGCCATGCACCTCGCTAAAACTGGTCTTCCCCCTGGGGCACTTGGTCCTGTATTTCTGTGTCCCATAAGGGTTCTGGCTTTGGCTTAAGCACCTGTCTTCTCCCCACACATGCTCACCTGTGTGATGTGGAAGGGGCAGAGCCATTCTCAATGTAGGCAGGGAAGGGCTGGCCCAGGACAGTGCAGTGCCTGATGTGACAGTCTCTACCAGATGCCACACCACGTGGCTATCCAGCCGCTAACTTTGCTGCCTGGCAGGGAGGATGTGAATTTGTGTGTGTGCCATTGTACCAGGGAGAGATCCTGAGCCAGGTGCCCAGCGGACAGCAGCTGGTCTCATCCCTTTCCTCCAGGGACTCTGTAAGCTTGGCTCAGCCGGAGGGACTGACTTCAGTATGAAGCAGTTTGCTGAAGGCTCCACTGTCAAACTGGCCAAGCAGTGTCGAAAGTGAGTGGTTTGGTGTAGCTGCGGCTCCCACCTACGGGGCAGACTTCAAGAGAGGAGGGTCTAGGTGGAGGGGGGCGACCTCCTCTCTGTCGGGCTCTCCCCCAGGCAACCCCTGCTGTATCCTGGCACATGGGCTGTTGCATGTTAGAGGGATGCTGAGGCCTCTGGCTATTCCCCTTGGTCCTGCTGTGTCCCTTCCCCTCCCTCTGTTCTGATGGCCGTCCCCTGCCCTGTGTGTCCCCAGGTGGCTATGCAATGACCAGATCGATGCAGGGACGCGGCGCTGGGCGGTGGAAGGCCTGGCTTACCTCACCTTCGATGCCGACGTGAAGGAAGAATTTGTGGAAGACGAGGCTGCTCTGAAGGCCGGGCCGGCCGGGGTGGGCAGGCAGGGGTACTGGACTGGCTGCTGCCCCAGCGTTGGACCCCCACACAGTGTACAGGAAAATAGGGATGGTCAGAGTCCGGGGCTCTGGGCCCAGTTTCTCCCCACAGGGTGATAGTCCGGTCAGAAAGGAGAGGCAAGTGGAGAGAGGAGCCCGGGACACGTAGGGTGGCAGAAGCTGTCCCCTGCTGGGCAGAGGACTGGGTGGAAAGGCTAGGATTGCAGGGGTCATACAGCATCTCCAGGAGCGAGGGATGTCCCGGGTCTGGGGACAGTCTGGCCCTATACAGCCATGCACCTCGCTAAAACTGGTCTTCCCCCTGGGGCACTTGGTCCTGTATTTCTGTGTCCCATAAGGGTTCTGGCTTTGGCTTAAGCACCTGTCTTCTCCCCACACATGCTCACCTGTGTGATGTGGAAGGGGCAGAGCCATTCTCAATGTAGGCAGGGAAGGGCTGGCCCAGGACAGTGCAGTGCCTGATGTGACAGTCTCTACCAGATGCCACACCACGTGGCTATCCAGCCGCTAACTTTGCTGCCTGGCAGGGAGGATGTGAATTTGTGTGTGTGCCATTGTACCAGGGAGAGATCCTGAGCCAGGTGCCCAGCGGACAGCAGCTGGTCTCATCCCTTTCCTCCAGGGACTCTGTAAGCTTGGCTCAGCCGGAGGGACTGACTTCAGTATGAAGCAGTTTGCTGAAGGCTCCACTGTCAAACTGGCCAAGCAGTGTCGAAAGTGAGTGGTTTGGTGTAGCTGCGGCTCCCACCTACGGGGCAGACTTCAAGAGAGGAGGGTCTAGGTGGAGGGGGGCGACCTCCTCTCTGTCGGGCTCTCCCCCAGGCAACCCCTGCTGTATCCTGGCACATGGGCTGTTGCATGTTAGAGGGATGCTGAGGCCTCTGGCTATTCCCCTTGGTCCTGCTGTGTCCCTTCCCCTCCCTCTGTTCTGATGGCCGTCCCCTGCCCTGTGTGTCCCCAGGTGGCTATGCAATGACCAGATCGATGCAGGGACGCGGCGCTGGGCGGTGGAAGGCCTGGCTTACCTCACCTTCGATGCCGACGTGAAGGAAGAATTTGTGGAAGACGAGGCTGCTCTGAAGGCCCTGTTCCGGCTCAGCCAGGTAGCTCCAGGGGTTCCCGCTGTCATCCTGGGGACACTGGCTAGGACTGAGCCTTCCAAGCCTGCATGGCAGGTCGTGGCCGGTGGGTCTTGTGACTCCAGGAGGAAGGGCTTGTAGCCTGCGTGGCTGTCGTGTGCATGGGCTCGCTGGCCCGCACCCACGGTGTCAGGATGGAAGACTTGGAGGAGGTGGGGAGGTCAAGTTTGGGAGCTCCCAGAGTCATCCTGGCACAGGTAGTCCAGCTGTGGGTAGACCTGGGCCGGGGCCTGGACAGCATTCGTCCTGGTGCCACTCTGGCCCGTGGGATGGCCACCTGATGCCCTTCTGCTCCGGGCAGTCCGAGGAGAGGTCGGTGCTCTTTGCGGTGGCCTCGGCGCTGGTGAACTGTACCAACAGCTACGACTACGAGGAGCCTGACCCCAAGATGGTGGAGCTGGCCAAGTACGCCAAGCAGCACGTGCCCGAGCAGCACCCTAAGGTGAGGGGTCCCCGTCACTGGGACCAGGCAACCCAGGGCATCCAGGTCGAGAGAGCCTTCCAGCATAGCCTGTTTCTTCCCATTGTTTTGGCTGCCATTGCTAAGTTCAGTGGTCTCTGCGGTGAGAGGGTCCCTCCCCTGTCTAGCAGCCGTAGCCTCTTAGCTCAGCCGCCTCTTTCCTCAGGACAAACCCAGCTTCGTGCGGGCTCGGGTGAAGAAGCTGCTGGCAGCCGGCGTGGTGTCGGCCATGACGTGCATGGTGAAGACCGAGAGCCCGGTGCTCACGAACTCCTGCCGAGAGCTGCTCTCCAGGTGAGACTGCCCGGGTAGGGTCAGTCCCTGAGCCTTGGGCTGCCCGTGTGAGTTCAGAGGGCACAGGTTCTGGTGCCTGGACCTCTCAGAGCTTGGGGCCACCACCCAGGAGCATGGCATGGGCCTGCCAGAGCCTTGGTCCATGCCTACCTCCAGCCTTCTCCCTGCAGGGTCTTCCTGGCTTTGGTAGAACAGGCGGAAGACCGTGGAACCGTGGTCGCTCAGGGAGGCGGCAAGGTAAGCCAGTGTCCAGACTCCACTGGGCTATAAAATGTGACTCAGTGGCTGCCAAGTCCGAGCTTGGCGTTGGCTGTCAGACGCGAAGGGATAATTAATGACCAGAAGGAACGACTTCCTGTTGTGCGAGGTCCAGGCCTTGGGCTGGCGCCTCGGGGACCCTGGTGCTTTGTGCCTGTAAAGGTCCAGATGTGCCTCTTTTGCCCTCATCTCATTGGCTCCACAGCCCTAGGCCCCACATGGTCCCTGGGGAGTCCTCGTAGGTGTCTAGGGCAATGTTGGGGTAGCTTGCTGAGAGCCCTCAGGGGCAGGAAGAGGGTGTGAGTGGAGACCCTCACCCCTAGCAGGATGTGGTGGCACAGCAGGGCCTCAGATACCCCAGGGTACTGATAAGGCTGTCTTGCAGGCGCTGCTTCCTCTGGCCCTGGAGGGCACTGAGGTTGGGCAGACGAAGGCAGCCCAGGCTCTTGCCAAGCTCACCATCACCTCCAACCCAGAGATGACCTTCCCCGGCGAGCGGGTGCGTGTCTTCTTGCCCCAGCCCTGGTCTCTCCCCCACCCCTCACTGGGCCCTGACAGCCTCTGGTCTGGGCTGCAGCTCCTCACTGGGACAAGCAGCAAGTGGCAGCTTTGCTGATCCTTGGGTGGGGAGGGCAGCCCTGGAGAGTGGCAACCTCTCAACGGGTGGAATTGTCCTGGAGGAGTCCGCGGGGGGCTTGAGGCTGTTGCGAGCAGCCCTGACAGGTGGCTGCACATCACAGATCTACGAGGTGGTCCGGCCCCTTGTCTCCCTGTTGCACCTCAACTGCTCAGGCCTGCAGAACTTCGAGGCGCTCATGGCCCTGACGAACCTGGCAGGGATCAGCGAGAGGCTCCGGTGAGGTCCTGGGGTGATGGGGCCTGGGACAGGTGTTAGGATTTGGATTATCAGCGCAATACTTCACAGTCTGGGAAACACTTGGGGGCACTGAGACAGGCCAGGAGAGACAGCAAGGTGCTATGGGGTACTTACAGGCTCCTTAGACAAACTGCCCGGAGTTCAAATCCCGGCATTGCTAGTAACTAATGTAGAGCCTCAAGCAAGTTACTTAGTTATTGATGTGCAGCAAATTACTTAACCAGTCTGTCTCAGAGTCCCCCTGTGTGAAATGGGGATTCCAGTACCCATCTCATAGAGTAGTGGTGAGAACTGAAATGAGAAGATCCGTGTCAAAGCACTCCGTTTCCAGGCGCCTGGTCTCTAGCATATACTGTCATATATGTTGGCCATTACTGTTGGCTGTGACCTTAAGTTCTTTACTTACTGCTCAGCCCCAGTGCCCTTCTCTGAGGCATGGTGATGATAATCACATCTTCACATTAAGGTCATGGTGAGGGTTCAATATGACAGTCCAAGTGCCTGGTAAGTGCTCAGATGTTAGGGGTTAGCATCGCCTTTACCTGATCTCTAATCTCCTAGTTTTGAGCACTTTTCACAGTCCAGGGCTAATTTTCAGACCTAGTTAGAAGGCCAGAAACCACTGCCATCTCTACCTGGTACAGATTGCCAAGGGAAGTCATCAGACCAGGGCTTGATTGCGCAGGGGTGTGAGAGCAGGGTTAGGATGGATGTAGACACTCTGATGAGGCAGACTCTCCACCTCTGACCCTGCAGACAGAAGATCTTGAAGGAGAAGGCTGTGCCCATGATTGAGGGCTACATGTTTGAGGAGCACGAGATGATCCGGCGGGCAGCCACAGAGTGCATGTGTAACTTGGCCATGAGCAAGGAGGTGAGAGTTGCTCCAGGTGGTAATGACAGACCTAGATGTAGAGGGACCTGTGCCTGGCTGGGCTTTGCATCCAGCTGACTCAGCCACGGCCCCATCTGGCCACAGGTGCAGGACCTCTTTGAGGCCCCAGGCAACGACCGGCTGAAGCTGCTGGTGCTGTATAGCGGAGAGGAGGATGAGCTGCTACGGCGAGCAGCTGCTGGGGGCCTAGCCATGCTCACCTGCATGCGGCCCTCGCTCTGCAGCCGCATCCCTGAAGTGGTCAGTGCCTCTTTGAGGGAGAGGAGGGCTGAGCCAGGATCTCCCAGCATGGCAGTGGTTGAGGGAGGTGTTATGGTGTGTGGATGTGTGCCCCGTGGAGGTTGAGCCTGTTGCTCGATGGTCACACCTGCTCTTGTTCCCACAGACCACTCACTGGCTGGAGATCCTGCAGGCCCTGCTTCTGAGCCCCAACCAGGAGCTGCAGCACCGGGGGGCCGTGGTGGTGTTGAACATGGTCGAGGCCTCGAGGGAGGTCGCCAGTACCCTGATGGAGAGCGAGGTGCTGGAGATCCTGTCAGTGCTGGCTAAGGGCGAGGAGGGCCCTGTCACAAGAGCAGCTGCAGCCTGCCTTGGGAAAGCGGTGGAATATGGGCTCATCCAGCCCAACCGTGATGGGGAGTGAGGTGGCCCCTGGGCCCGAGGCTCATGCACATGCCGCCCACTGCAGCAATGGGAGTGAGGACAGAAGCAACCTCGGCTGGAGGGGGGCCGGGAGGCCTCTCCTGCCTGGCTGCTCTGTGATGTCCTCTTCTGAGTCAGGAGCATGTTCAGTCACATAGCCCCGCTCGGCTAGCACCGCTCCAGCCGCTCTCAGAAGGGCCCCTTTTCTGTACTACTGTAGTCAGCTGGGATCCGGGAAGGTGCTGTTTCAACTCAGCCTGTGGATTTAGGGGTATCACGAAGGGCACACCAGCAGCCTCACCAGCTGTGAGCATCACCCAAGCCTGCTAGTAAAACTGCCCTTGACACTAATAAAGTGTGTGAACACAAGTATGTGGTCTGTTGTGGGCAGTGAGACCGTGTCCAGTGGGGGTCTTGAGCAAGCGCTGGGCATGGGTGAGGGTTTATCAGAGACCTCTAGGCGAGGAATCCAATAGGTTCCTTACCCCAGGGCTTACTGAGTTGCTTCTAAATCCTATTTGCAAGACCAAGGGTAGGCCTAGAAAGATGGTAAGCTATCCAGTTTCACGGAATAATGGTGTTAAGGCACACACTCCTATTTGCTGGCCCTTAGATGCTTTCATCTTGTGAGTTCTTGGTGCTTGAGATTTGGGCTAGTCGCCAGGACATTAGCGTCCCACCCAGGAAAAACTGGGCCCCCCAGGTTAGATACTGAGCCTGGTCGCAGGAATGGTCTGAATAGCGGGACAAGTTTCCCACCTGCTAGAGGCGGGCCCTTCGCGGATCCTGTTTCCGCCCTGCGAGCTGAGCTTGAAGTTCATTGGCTCAGCAGAGACAAGTGACGGGTAGCTAGCCAACCAGTGAGAGGTAGGGCTAGCGTGCAGAGCTGCTTCCTGCTCTGTCATCAATCCTGCGCCTGTGCAGTAGCGAGTGGCCTAGATCCCATACTGCGGCCTGGTGGGGTTCGCCCGTCTGTGGGTGTCCGTTCCTCCAGTGGGTCTATCCGAGTTCCGCAGCCCCACCGCGGCGGGTTCGTACGGCCCAATTAACACGCTACTTAAGTAACGTGGGCCTGAGGGCCACAACCACCGTTTCCGGCCCAATTCACAGACGCGGCCGCAGTCCTGCTCAGCGTAAGCCTCGGGACCAGCTGGGGTCCTGCTTGGACCCGACCGGCAGCCGCAGAGAGGTGAGCACATCCCCGTGGCCACCGCGCCCCCGGCGCTGACGTCACGGCCCTCGCCAGCGATTGGCCCGAAGCTGTTGCTGCAGCCAATGGTCGTCCGTCTTGTCTGGCGCGCGGCTCTTCAAACTTCTTCCTGGCTGCTGTCAGTTCCGGAGGCAGCCACTCAGCGTTTCCCTAGACTGTCCCTTGGAAGGACTTGCCGGGAGAGGTGGCGGGTACAGGGTCAGGATCAAGAGGGCCCCTTGGGTTGGGAGTGGACACGCAAGAGGTAGGAGCCCGGGAGCTGTGATCACAGGAGAGACCGGAGTTCTGACTTCAGAGGCATTAAGGTGCCTGTGAAATTCTGATCAAGCCGAACGTGCCCCACGTGTTGCTGTTGTAACCACCAGAGTGCGTGCCTGCCCATTTAAGCGTGGCCCTTTGGGGGCAGCCAGCCTTTGTTCTAACTGGCCCCCAGCAAGCGCTTATTAAAAAATGCTTGTTGAACGAATAAAAGACTAGATGAGGTCTAGGTGACATTGAGCCTCTGTAGATCCCTAAAAGCTGAGATATCCAGTGGTCATTTTAGTAACTAAATTAATACTGTTACAGTCTAATCAGTGAAAAGTAAGAGGACATCCAGATAGCCAACTTTATTGGAGTTTACTGATTAAGCCAGCGGCATGGGGCATGGGGGGACTCATGTCTCAAAACCTGGCAGCCCTGAGTGAAAGGAAAAGTGTTTATAAAGGTGCTTATAAAGGCAAAGATCACAACGACAAAGGTGTGGTGGGTTGGAAGGGTAGAAGCAAAAGCGCATTACAGAAGCAGAACAAGCAGGTTAATCATTCCTAAGGGTAAGGTCCATCTCTGCTAAACACACTGGCATTTCAATGGTCTCCATGGCTCCAGGCAAGGTCCGGTAACAAGACTTTATCTTAAGGCAACTAGGAGTGGGTTTTAAAGACAGTAGGAATGCTCATCACTCTATTTACTCTTAGGCAAAAGAGAGGGCAAGTTCCTAGTCATAGGAATATAACAATTTATAACGGAGGCGCTCCTCCAAGATAGAGTCGCGCCTGCTTCAATACTACGTGCCCTGCCAGGCTGCAGAAGCACACGTGAACTCCAGCTTGTAGACACCGCCCGCCAAACGCTCTCCTGCTTTCCCCTGTCGGGTGGGAAAAGCACTGTGTGTGGCACCCTCGCCCTCTCCGTCCTGACTGTGTGATTGCGTGCGACTTTTCTTTGCAAAATGTGGCCAATTCTGCCTTGAAGATTACATTGCCGGGAAGTTGGAGTCCCAGGGAGAGGCCACTTGGTGCTTAGAACTGTGGTTAACCAGGTGGGAGTCCAGTGTCTCAACCACCACGCCACCCACACAGTTCAGGATCTTTCTAAATCTGATAGGCTGTTAGCCAAGGCTTCGGCTCAGCCAGCGTTTGCGCGAGGACGTCATTTGCGTCTGTGTTCAGGGAGGGTGTATTCTCCCCATCTTACAGAGCAGCCCTTGAGCTCGGTCCTGCGGTCACCCAGCCAGGTGGCAGCCTGCAGAGGGCGCTGCCCAGGCATGGCCGAGGAGCTGCCCGGCGCCTGGTTCGGCTTCGGTTTCTGCGGTTTCGGGCAGGAGCTGGGCTCCGGGCACGGGCGTCAGGTGCACAGTCCCGAGCCCCTGCGAGCAGGCGACGACGTCTGCCGTGTGAGCGCCAGCTGGAGCTACACCGCGCTCGTGAGCGGTGGGCGCCCCCGCCGGTCCCAATCCCAGCCCCGCCCCGGGGTAGCCTGGCCCTCTGCGTTCTGGCCACTACCCCAGATCCCTAGTGGGTCCTACTGCCCGAGAACCGCCCTCGCCTTCCATCCTGGCCACCCCACCCCAGTCTACAGTGGTCTCCGCCTCAGTCTTGTCGCGGGTCCTCGGCTCGAGAGGCGGAGAGGAAAGACGAACCGAGCGGTGAGGCCAAGCCGGCCCAGCTACCCCTGCTGCCCGGCGCCCGCGCCTATGTGAGCCCGAGTCCACCCTTCTACCGGCCTCTGGCCCCGGAGCTGCGGGCGCGCCGGCTAGTGCTGGGCGCCGAGCATGCGCTGCTGCTGGGCGCCGC
>NW_006159855.1:1776576-1797690 GCF_000334495.1 Tupaia belangeri chinensis | reverse complement strand
GGGGCCGCGTGCGTGGGCGGGGCCGCGTGCGTGGGCAGAGCCACGTGAGTGGGCAGGGCCACGTGCTTGGGCTGGGACACGTGCTTGGGCGGGGCCGCGCGCATGGGGCGGGGCCGCAGACGCGGTGAGCGCGATTAGAGGCAGGTGGAGGGGCCCTTGACGTGACTTAAGGCGCCCCTGCTCAGGCATGGACAGCTGGGCCATGGGGGCCTCGAGGCGGAGCTGGAACCGCGGCTGCTGGAGGCGTTGCAGGGCGTCCCCATGGCGGAGGTGGCGGCAGGCGGCTGGCACTCCGTGTGTGTGAGTGGTGAGTGATCCAGCGCTTCCCCAGACGAGGTGGCGGTCCTGTCTACGCTCCTACTCCCTCAGTTCTGGCGGGGGGCCCGCCAGCGCCCCTCAGTTCTGGCGGTGGCCCGGCCAGGCCTCCGTCTGCCCTCACCCCACGTCGTCAGCCCCTTCTTCAGGACTCTCAAGCGTCCCTTGCCTCCACCCTCACACGTGTAGACAGCCCCAGCCGGTTTCTGTCTGTTACTGGGCCCACCTGTTGACTCCCCAAAGGAGCCTAAGGGGTGGGCGGACGTCCAGCCGAGGAGACGGGCCACGACAGGCCATGTCTTGGGGCATGGAGTGGACACCGCGCGGCCCCGGGGGGGGATGCTGGTGCCGCCCGACGTGACTTAGGGGAGAGGTTCGCTCGCGAGGGCAGAGCCCACAGCCGGGGGAGTCCAGGTGCGGCGGGGCAGGAGCAGCTGTGGTCTTCTCTGCCTGGGGCGCCTAGGTCGCCAGGGCCTTGAGCAACTCTCCAACAACCAGTCTTCTTGTGTGGTGGGCCTGGCAGGGCAGCCGGGCTCTAGAACCCCTGGGAACAGCCCAAGGGGAACCTCGCTTAAGGTCTAGAAGGAGTCTGAGGCCTGAAGGTTGGCATCCTGGTTGCAGTGTGGTTTTATCAAGCCAGACCAGGTTGTCACATTGTCCCTGTGAACCCGGGCCTGGTATTTAATCTCTCCGCGCCTCAGTTGTCCCAGGGAGAAAATGGGGGTGTTGTTGTCATATAACCTGGAGGACTGTTGTGAGAATTAAATGATTACGCCTGAAAGTATATCCAACGCTGGCACAGCACCCGTCCTTGGCATGGTGGGTACCGGTTGATTCCGCGGGGCTGACTGCATGCTCTGAGTCCTGGTCCCAGTGGCTTGAGAGACACAGGAGGCACATATGCCTTGGTGCCCAAAATCTCTAAAGGAGGGAGAGATGGAGAAGGGATTGCAGCATGCCCATGTCCTATAGGGGGTTCTCTTTCACATGGGAGTGCACCCTCTGGCAGAATTAAAAAACAAAACAAAAACAGCCCCCAGGGGGTCAACCCAGGGTGCTGACAGGTGGTATAGTGGTTGGACTCCCCCATTGCTGACTGCAGCTCGAGTCCTGACGGTGGCAGGCTGCTTTCTCACTTTCTCTGTCTCTATGGTGACTGTGCATGCCCTATAGCAAATTAAGAAAAAAAAGATAAAATTAAATCTTAAAACACTAGCTTAGGGTAAGCACACTATAAAATTAGCTACTGTCGTTAGGGAGTTTTTTGAATTGGGGCTTTTGCTGTGACCAGATAGTATAGCGTTTTAGAGGCAAGGAAGCTGAAAACTTCGAGAAGAAGCTTTCAGCAGCACCAGTGAGTGGCAGGTGGGCTTGAAAGGAGGACCATTAGGAAAGTTACAGGGATGCTCTGTGTGGAGGTGTAATTTAGCAGCAGAAAGGAAAGAATGACAACAGAGAAGAAGGTCCAGTAAGGAACTTCAAGGGAAGCCTGGGGAACCAGCAGTTAGCGTAATGGCTATGTCGCTGGACTCCCATGTAGTCGACCGCAGTTCGCGTCCCAGACCCGGTGGCTTAAAACTCATGCTGGGCGTGTGTGCGTGCCCAAGATCCCGAGAGGAGAATGGAGGAGAAGGGATTGCAGCATGACCATCCCCCCTGGGGGGTGATTTCTCGCTTTCTGTCCCTATGTCTCTCTCTGTCTGGCGAGCGCACGTGCCCTATAGCGAAAATCTCTCCAAAAAAAGGGAAGCCTGGAATATCGAGGGGAAAGGGAGTTACGATAAGTCACTGGAGACACCTGGGCAGGTCAGGCTTCTGTCCCCAGGAACCAGTGGAAGGGATAGGGAAATTTGGATGCTTGTTGGCAGAAATAACCAAAGTGCTGTAGGAAATAACTGAAACCATTTATTCTACGGAGTATCAAGTGACCAGCTTGAAGAAAACACAAAAGCAGTTTCTGGGTGCTCAGGTACAGGGTTCATTTTAGTTCTCAGACCAGGTGGCACAAATCAGTTTGTGAATCAGCATGAGGCCTTACATAGGCTTGGCCCCAAAACGCAGGATACCTGGAAGCAGGGTCAGTGAGTAGGAGAGTTGTGGGGGTGCTCAGCTTATAGGTGGGTTTGGAAATTCAAGGGTTAGGGGCCAGCAGGTGGCATAGTGGTTGAGGAGCTGGACTCCCAGGTGGCTGACCGCACTTCAAGCCCCAGACCTGATGGCTTGAAACACGCTGGGCATGTGTGCATGCATGCCCAGGACTCTGAAAGCAGAATGGAGGAGAAGGGGCTACAGTGTGGCCATCCCCATCAGGGGGCGATTTGTCACTTTCCCTCTCCTTGTCTCCCTGTGTCTCTCTCTCTCTGGCAAGTACATGTGCCCTAAAGCAAAGACCTCTAAAACAGAACTTTAACTCACTTGTCATCTATTTTAAAAAACTTTGACAGACCAGCAGATGGCATAATGGTTGCATCTCTGGACTCCCACATAGTTGACAGCAGTTCAAATCCCAGACCCCATGGCTTAAAACTCACACCAGATATGTGTGCATATGAGTCCCAAATCCTGAGAGGAGACTGGAGAAGGGATTACGGCGTGGCCATCCCCACTGAGAGGTGATTTCTTGCTTTCTGTCTCTCTGTGAGTGCACATGCCCTCTAGCAAAAATCCCTTTAAAAAACGAAACTAAAAAAACAAAAAAGCTTCCATGGCCAGGTGGCATTGTGGTGAAGGTGCTAGATTCCCACGTGGCCAATCGAAGTTCAAGTCCCAGACCCAGTGACTTGAAAATCATGACAAATAAATAAGGTGCTGGCAGGTGGTGTGCTGGTTAAAGGCACTGGACTCCCACATCACCAACCACAGTTCACAGTCCTGGACCAAGCAATTGGTCTTCTTTCTTTTCCTCTCTCTCTTTCCTTTTGCTACAGGGCACGTGTGCTTGCTGGAGAGACAGACTTGCACCAAGCATTAGTTTCAAGCTGCCACGTGTGGGACTCAAACTGCATTCAACCATATGGGAGTTCAGTTCCTTAACTGCTATACCACCTTCTGGTCCCTAAGAAAATTTTTACCATACAAAATTAAAAAAAATAATAATTATTTAATTTTATTTATTTTAATTTGACCAGAGAGAAACACACACAGAGAGAGAGAGAGAGGGAGAGAGAGAGAGAGAGAGAGAAAGTGAGAAAGCAAGCCACCAGGTCCGGGACTCAAACCGTAGTCGGCCATGTGGGAATGTCCAGCACCTTAGCCCCTATGCCACCTGCTGGTCCCAACAAAATTCTTTGAGGGGTTTTCGGTATGGGGAGCCTGCGCTTGTCAGAGAGAGAGAAAGCGAGAAATTGGCCACACTGCAATCTCTTCTCCATTCTCCTCTTGGGATTTTGGGCACACATGCACATGTCATGTGTTTGTTTTAAATAACTATTTTATTTAACTTTATTTATTTTTGAGAGGTTTTTGCTATAGGGCGTGTGCACTTGCCGGAAAGACAGAGACAGAGAGACAGAAAGTGAGAAATCACCCCCCGGGGGGATGGCCATACCACAATCTCTTCTCCATTCTCCTCTTGCGATCTTGGGTATGCATGAACACGTGCCCGGTGTGAGTTTAAGCCACCAGTTTCAGGACTCGAACCGTGGTCGACTATATGGGAGTCCAGCGACATAGCCATTACGCTAACTGCTGGTCCCTAAATTTATTTATTTTAATTTGACCAGAGACGGACAGAGTGAGGGCGGGAGGTGGGGTGAGAAAGCAAGCTGCCAGGTCTGGGGCTCAGACCCCTTTTGGCCAGGTGTAGCTTCCAGTGCCCTTAACCACCACACCACCTGCTGGCTCCCCAGTATGATGTCTTTTTGTTTTGTTTTGTTTTGTTTTAAATAGAAATTATTATGTGGGAGTCCAGCAACGTAACCGTTATGCCATCTGCTGGTCCTAACAGCACACTTTAAAATAAAGTAAAATAAAATAATTATATTTTGACAAGGGGAGAGTTGAGGGGAGCAAGAAAGAAGCCGCCAGGTCCAGGACTCGAACCTGTCGGCCATGTGGGAATCCAGTGCCCTTAACTACCGTACCACTGCTGCCCTCCCCCTACCATGTGTTTAAGTTACTGGATCCTGGACACAAACTGCGGTCAGTCAACTATAGGGGTCCAGTGATGCAACTATTAAGTCATTGGCTAATACCAAAATTCTTTTTTATACCAAAACTTTTCCTTTGAATTTTTCTTACCAAAAATACAGTTTTACTCCTATAGTTTTCTTTTTATATCTCTTTTCTATTTACTTTTTTACCTTTTTTTTCTTTTTAGAAGTTCATTTTTATTTTTTAAATATTTTAAAAGAATTATTTAATTTTATTCATTCATTTTAATGTGACCAGAGGGAGAGCAAGCAAGCCACCAGGTCTAGGACTCGAACCACAGTCAGCCACGCGGGAGTGTCCAGTGCCTTAACCACCACGCCACCTGCTGGCCCCAGAAAAAAACAATTTTTTTTAAATAAAAGAATGCATTGTTATGTCTTGCTTACCTATCTTATTAGAAATACTTTAGGGCCAGCAGGTGGCATGGTGGTTAAGGGCGTTGGACTCCTACATGGTCATCTGCAGTTCAAGTCCAAGACCTGGCAGCTTGATTTCTCACTTTCTCTCTCTGTCTCTCTCGCTGTCTCGCTCTGTCCCTCTCTGGTCAAATTTAAATAAATAAGTAAAGCAAAATAAAATAATTCTTAAAAAAGCAAACTTTCATTTTCTCTAATCTCGTATGTATATAATAATCACAATTTGTGATTTTTTTTTTTTTAAGAGAGATTTTTGCAATAAGGGCATGTGTGCTCCAGAAAGCAAGAAATCACTTGTAGTCATGCCACAATCCTCCATTCTCCTCTTAGGATTTTGGATATGCATGCATGCACATGCATCTGTCAGTTACTTTTTATTTTTTTTTTTTTTTGAGAGGTTTTTCGGTATAGGGTGCGTGCGCTCGCCAGAAAGAGAGATAGCAAGTGAGAAATCACCCCCCAGGGGGAATGGCCACGCCACAATCCCTTCTCCTCCATTCTCCTCTTGGAATCTTGGGCACGCACACACGCACACGCACCCGGCGTGAGTTTAAGCCGCCAGGTCCGGGAATTGAACCACAGTCGACTACATGGGAGTCCAGTGACATAGCCATTAAGCTAACTGCTGGTCTTGACCTGTGAGTTTTAAGCTGTCAGGTCTGGGACTTGAACAGTGGTCAACTATGTGGGAACCCAGCAATGAAATCATTACGCCATCTCCTGATCCCCAAATTTCTAATGCCTAGTAACTTTAATTCTCAGGAGGCAAGTAATTTTTAATTGAAGTCATATCAAAAGATCGTGGGAGTCCAGCGGTGTAACCATTACACCATCTGCTGATCCCAGGAACAGAACAATTTTAACAGGCCACACACACGCACGCACACATAGATGTATATTTTTATTTTTTTTGAAGAGATTTTTGCTATAGGGCACGTGTGCTTGCCAGAAAGATGGCAGACAGAAAGCGAGAAATCATCCCCCAGGGGGGCTGGCCACGCCGCAATCCCTTCTCCTCCCTTCTCTCGGGATCTTGGACACGCACGCACATACGCCCCGTGTGAGTTTAAGCCACTGGGTCCTGGACTCGAACTGTGGTCAATTACATGGGAGCCCAGCAATGTAGCCATCATGCCAACTGCTGGTCCCAAATATCTTTTGTTTTTATAAAATGTAAAAACCCAGAAGAGGGCAGCAGGTGGTATAGTGTTTAAGGTGGTTGGATCTTGGATGGCAGACTATGCGGTTTGAGTCTGAGAAACCAGGGAGAATGGAAGAGGAGGGATTATCGTGTCACTCCCCCTGGAAGGTGATTTCTTATTTTCCTTCTCTCTAGCTCTCTGATGGGTATATGCACCCTGTGGGGGGGGGGGGGAGAAAAAAAAACCTTAAAAAAAAATTTTTTTTTTTTAAAGAACTAAAGGAGGGGCTGGCTGATGGCATGGTGGTTAAAGGCTCCGGATTCCTATGTGGCTGATGGTGGTTCAAGTCCCCAACCTGGTGACTTCCTTTCTCACTTTCCTTTCTCTCTCTCTCTGTCTCTGATCAAATTTAAAAATAATAACAATGGAATTAAATAATTCTTAAAACAACAACAAAACCTCAGGATAAGCGGATGGCGTAATGGTTATGTCACTGGACTCCCACTTTGTTTACCACGGTTTGAGTCCTGAACCCAGAGGCTTGAAACTCATGCCGGGAGCATGTGCATGCCCAAAATCCAGAGAGGAGAATGGAGAAGAGCTTGCAGCATGGCCATTCCACCTGAGGAGCGATTTATTTCTCACTTTCTGTCTTTCTGTCTCTGCTCTCCAGCAAGCACATGAGCCCTATAGCAAAAATATCTCTCAAAAAATGATACCTCAAATATTTTGAGTATCTATTTCTTAATTTCTGATGACTTTAAGCTCTCAACTTATCCAAGTAGCTTGTTTATAAATATGCAAGTCATCGATTTATCTTTAAACCTATTGTGTCTTGATTATCTGTGCAAATAAAAAGAAAAAAAGGGAGTTACTGGAACCAGCAGATGGAGTAGTGGTTGCATCACTGGACTCCCACATAGTTGGCTGTGGTCCAAGTCCCACACCCAGCAGCTTGAAACTCATGCCAAGCCTGTGTGTGCACAGGGTTCTGGGGTGAGAATGGAGGAGAAAGAGGGGGCATTCCCCCCCGTGGGGGTGATTTCTCGCTTTCTGTCTGTCTCTCTGGTGAGCACACGTGCTCTGTAGCAAAAATCTCTCTTAAAAAAAAAGGGGGGGGCGTGTCGATAGTGCCCTAGTGGTTAAAGGCTATGGACTCCCACATGGCCAACTGTGGTTTGAGTCACAGACCTGGCGGCTTGCTTTCTCACTTTCCCTTTCTCTCTCGGTCTCTTGGTCAAATTTTAAAAATTGTAATAACATTTGGAATTAACTTTTGTTTTATTAGAAAAAGGAAAAGTAGTTATGAATTAATTTTCTATGAACTATTTTGATACTGTCACAGTTCAGAGTAACACTCAGGAGGCATTATCTCAAGGAAAAAAGGTTTTTTTTTTTGAGGAAAAGCATGTGGGGTTTTGTAGCCAGAGATGTTTCAGGCCACCTGCTAGGGAAGAGCAGATTCTTTTTTGTTTTTTCTTTTGAGAGATTTTTTTGCTATAGGGTACATGCGCTCACTGGAGAGATAGAAAGTTGGAAGTCATCCCCTGAGAGATGGCCACGCCTAATCCTTTCTCCTTTATTCTCTCAGGATTTGGGGTATGCAGGCGCACGTGTCTGGAATGAGTGTTTTAAGCCACCGGGTCCGGGACTCAATCGTAGTCGATTACATGGGAGTCCAGTGATGTAACCATTACGCCATCTGCTAGTCCCAGGAGGGTTCTTTGAAAAAAAAAGTTTTTTAAACTTTTTATTACTATTTAATTTGACCAGAGAAAGGGAAACTGAGAAAGGAAGCTGCCAGGTTTGGGACTTGATCCATTATTGGCTATGTGGGAGTCTAGCCCTTTAACCACTATGTCACCTGCCGGCCCTGAGGGGGCTTTTGTAGGGCAACTCTGGGAGACAGTATCTGCCGGGGAGTTAGGCACAGTGGGATATGCACATTCTGAGCACAGGAAACATTGTGTGGTTTTCTTAGTTCCATCCCCGGGGAATTCGGCCTCTCAGTCCTCATCACAGTCAAGTGTGACCTTGCGGTAGCAGACCTGGGTTGTGGGCTCCGACCAAGGCCAGGTCTGTGGAGGTCTAGCCTTGGTCCTCGGCAGGCTTGGAGCAACCCCAGGTGGTGCCCAGAAGAGCCTTACTGAGTGTGACCGTACATCTCCAACCCATGCGTGTGTGCGGAAAAGTGATGGCGGTAGACATAGCTGCTCCTGCAAGAACGTTGTCTCTCACGGGATGGGGAGGGGTGTGGCCCCTCCAGGGGCAGGCATGAACACCCCATCTTCTAGAGGAACGAGGTGTGTTCAACCTGTTTGTGCAGAAACTAAGAGAAGAGTTGCAATAGTGGCCACCAGGGGAAGGCCCCGGCTGTCCGTGATGAGCACTGTGACCATCGGCCCTAGGATTCAGCATGACGTCCTAGGATTCAGATTCTGTCTTATGTTTGAGGCCCTTTTGGCTCGTTTTTTGGCCACATCTCTCACAAGGCCTGATTGGTTGATGTATAAGCAGCATTCCTCTTCTAGAAAGAGGCAGACACCCCCAATCTCTGCTGTGAGAAGGTTGAGGCCCCTTCGGTTTTGGAAGGTTACTGCAGCCAGGGAACCAGTAGTTCTTGAATCTGGAAGAGACTTTGGGATGTTTCATTCAAGCCTCATTGGAGGTCAGAGGGAAGAATTTTAAAATAGGGAAGGGACGTAGCCATGCCTTCTGCCCCCCTGCCAGTCCCTGTAGGAATTCCCTAGGCTGCCAGGAGGGGTATCGTTTGGATTGCCTCTTTGTGTGGTAAGATTGTTCTGCCGTTAAGGGGACTGGCAAGGCTGATCTTCTGGAATTAGGCTAATATTGTGGGGGAGAGACCAGGGTGCACATTCTGGTCCAGTTCGTATCGATGAGTAAACGTGGGTAAGCGAGGAGCCACAGTAGAAGATTAGGTCAGTTCCAGCCAGGTTGACGTGCGAAGAGAGAACTGGTGTTTCCGGACCTGTTTCCCGCCCTCTGGTTCTCTTTCCCAGCTCCTAAGGTGTTCATCAAAGTAACCTGGTAAGAGGTTGGCGAGCTGGCGAGTTCTGTACGGGGTCTTGGCAGGAAGATCTGTTTGTAGACTAATTTTGTGCGCGTTACCGGTTACCAGGGTGCCAGGGCACAGTGGCTATGGGAGAAGGGGACAGATTTCCATGGAAATACGGTGAAGAGTGTAGTTGGGCGTCTCTGAGAGTAAGCTGACATGGTTGGGGCAGAAATAGCAGGCAGTCCTAGGGACCAGCAGATGGCGTAACGGTTACATGGCTGGACTCCCACAGTGTCGATCATGGTTCAAGTCCTGGACCCAGCGGCTTAAACAAGCTGGGCGCGTGTCCATGCCCAAAATCTCTAGAGGAGAATGGAGTAGAAGGGATTGCGGTTTGGCCTTCCCCCCAGGGGTAATTTCTCACTTTCTGTCTCTCTGAAGAGTACACATACCCTATACTAAAAAATCTCTCCAAAAAACCAGACGACAGTGACTAGGCAGAGTGGGACTGGCTGGGAAACGGGGCCCTTAGCTTCTGGCAAGGCAGAGTAAGCTAAGCGTGGGGAAGGGTGGTCCTTTGGGGACTTATTTGAAAGTAATGTTACACTGAGACGAAGGGACCGTCCCCAGGGGAAGAGAGAGAGATGGGCAGTGGGAGTGATGAGTAGAGTGTGTGTGGTCCAGGGCTGAGGACTGGGGCTCGGGACATAGAGCTGCTCCATGAGTGAGAGAGGATAGCCGGTAAAGCAGAGGCTGAGTCCCCAGCGCCGGGCCAGTGTCACTAAGGCTTGGCCGCGTTCCTTTGTGGACAGAAGAGTTGCTGTGGTCGTACTCCCTAGAGGCGGGGAGCCAGCAGGGCTGTGTGAGCTGAGGCAGAGAGACACGACCAACACCACCTGCAAGGGTATTTTTGATATAAGGAGATGGTGGGCGAGGTTTAAAGAATTTTCTAGTTCTTGTGAAAGCAGAAGTTCTTTTTTTAGAAGTTAATTCTTAGTTTTTAAAAATTCATTTTTTATTTTTGGTGAAGATTTTGCTATAGGACGTGTGCATTCACCAGAAAGACAGAGACAGAAAGTGAGATATCACCCCCCGGGGGGATGGCCACGCCGTAATCCCTTCTCCTCCATTCTCCTCTCAGGATCTTGGGCACGCACGCACACGAGCCAGGCATGAGTTTAAGCCACTGGGTCTGGGACTTGAACCACGGTCGACTACATGGGAGTCCAGCAACATAGACATTACACCAACTGCTGGTCCCATAAAACAGGAGTTCTTTAACAGTGGCTCTGAGGAGAAAGGGGGGGATATAGGCGGAGAAAGCACTTTAGCTTGATGAGTTGAGAATTAAGGCAGCCAAAGTATGGAAGTAAACCTGGGGGCTAGCAGGTGGCATGATTAAGGTGCTGGACCGCGGTGGGTCTCAGACCTGGCAGTTTGAAAAAACAAAAACAGGAACTAGCAGATGGCATGATGGTTACGTTGCTGGCCTCCCACGTGGTGAACTGCAGTCGGAGTCCTGGACCAGGCTTGCACGCCAGGCACGTGAGCATGGGAGAGTGGAGAAGGGATTGTGATGCGGCCATCCCCCCCGGAGGTGATCTCTTGTTTACTGTCTCTGTCTCCCTGGTGAGCGCATGTGCCCAATAGCAAAAATTTCTCTCTTAAATAATTAAATAAATAAATATAAAAAATAAAGAGACCAACAGGTGGTGTGGTGGTCGAGGCACTGGACTCCCACATGGCTGCCCGGCCCGTGGTTTGAGTCCTGGACCTGGCAGTTTTCTTTTTCCCTTCCTCTCTCTCTCTCTCTCTCATGAGCACATGGGCCCTATAGCAAGTTAAAAAGTAACAAATAAGATTAATATTTTTTTTTTTGGAGAGGTTTTTGCTATAGGATGTGTGCGCTCACCAAATAGAGAGAGAGAGAGACAGAAAGCAAGAAATCACCCCTCAGGGGGGATGGTCACGCCGCAATCCCTTCTCCTCCATTCTCCTCTCGGGATCTTGGGCATGCACGCACACGTGCCCGCTGTGCAAGTTAAAAAGTAACAAATAAGATTAATATTTTTTTTTTTGGAGAGGTTTTTGCTATAGGATGTGTGCGCTCACCAAATAGAGAGAGAGAGAGACAGAAAGCAAGAAATCACCCCTCAGGGGGGATGGTCACGCCGCAATCCCTTCTCCTCCATTCTCCTCTCGGGATCTTGGGCATGCACGCACACGTGCCCGCTGTGAGTTTAAGCCACTGGGTCCGGGACGCGAACCGCGGTTGACTACATGGGAGTCCAGCGACATAGCCATTACGCTAACTGCTGGTCCCAATAAGATTAATCTTAAAAAGACTGGGGTGTGGGTGTGGGTGTGGGTGTGGGTGTGGGCTACTGAACCAGTACGCTATCGTGAACTTGGAGGAAGCAGCCAGAGACCAGTCACTGAGCTCGTTTGGAGAGGAGTCTGCGCAGGGACTCATAGACGTTCTGGGAATGTCCTTTTTTTTGGGGTGGGGGGAGATTTTCACTATAGGGCGCGTGCGCTCGCCAGACAGACAGAGAGAGACATAGAGACAGAAAGCGAGAAATCACCCCCCCCCGGGGGGATGGTCACGCCGCAATCCCTTCTCCTCCATTCTCCTCTCGGGATCTTGGGCACGCACGCACACGCGCTCGGCGTGAGTTTTAAGCCACCAGGTCCAGGACACGAACCGCGGTCGACTATGTGGGAGTCCAGCGACATAGCCATTACGCTAACTGCTGGTTCCCTGGGAATGTCCTTTTGAGCAGAGATGTCAGGCTCCAGGTAGACCAGGTGCAGGCAGTGCCGATTTAGTCTGCTGAGGTGTGTCCAGGGACAGAGGCCTTGAGCTTGGCCGCTGCGGGAGTCGTTTGGAAGACCACTGAGGCCCTTCCCACCTCGGTCTTAAAGGTCCAGGGGTGTGAGGCCCTTGACATGTACCAGATCTCCAGGCGTAAGTGCAGGGCTGGGGACCTGAGGGAGTTTCAGGTAGGATCTGATTGTTTTCAAAGTTCACGAAGTAGTGTAGACTGGGAGAAAATCTAAAAATGCAGATGAGGGAGGTAGCCGGCGTTAGTGAGAGGCCGTAGATGAGTTCAGAGGGGCTCAGGTACTGGGGGCCCTGGGGAGAGCGAGGCTGTGGTGAGAATGTGACCAGTCAGTTTGTGTCTGCTGAGCTGCTTCGGTCAGGTGTTGCTAAGAACTCCATTGACTTGCTCGACCTTGGCAGAGAGTTGGGGTGATACGGGATACATGGTTTCCACTGAACCCCCAAAGCCTAAGGCACCTTATGGACCATCTGGGCTGTGAATGCAGGTCCATCGACAGATGGTAAGGAGCGGCGGAGACCAACCCGGAGGGTGATGTCCCTACTGAGGTGTGAGTTACCTGGCCAGCTGCCACTGTGGGCACTGGGGAAGCCTCCACCCATCCTGCAAAGGTGTCTATGAGGACTGGGCAATGGCTGAGCACTCTTACCATGGGCACGGGAGTGAGACTCCGCCAGTCTCGGCCGGGGAAACAGCCGCACATCTGGTGAGTTTAGAGATGGGACTGTAGGACTTCCTCGTGCGGTGTGAGTCCGACACATGGAGCGTGGTTTGGTGATGTGGATTAGGTCCTCGGAGAGGGAAAGTGAGGATAATAGAGAGGACCATAAAGAACTTTAGATCCTAGTAGATTGATGGTATCAGTGAGTTAAGATGGCGCATTGATGATCTTGGGGTAAAATCTTTCCTTTTGCCTCGAACCACCCCTCAGGCAGGCTGGCTCCTGCCTTAATGAAATGCTGGCTTCACCCCCCCCCCCACAAGAGGTTTTTCTTATAGGGCGTCTGTGCTTGCCAGAGAGACAGAGAGAGAAAGCAAGAAATTACTCCCCAGGGGGGATGGCCACACTGCAATCCCTTCTCCTCCATTCTCCTCTCGGGATCTTGGGCATGCACGCACACGCGCCCAGTGTGAGTTTAGCCACTGGATCTGGGATTCGAATTGCAGTCAACTATATGGGAGTCCAGTGACATAGCCATTATGCCAACTGCAGGGTCCACCTCCTTTTTTTTTCTTTTTTTTCTTAAGAGAAAGATTTTGGGATAGGCCAACAGATAGAATGGTTATGTCGACTGTGGTTTGAGTCTGGACCGATCAGCTTAAAACTCACACTGGGCGCATGTACATGCATGACCAAAATACCGAGGAGAAGGGATTGTGGTGTGGCCATCCCTCCTGGGGGATAACTTGTCGCTTTTTGTCTCTCCAGCAAGCACATGAGCCTTATACCAAAAAAAAAAAAAAAAAAATTATTTATTTAGAGTGATGGAGCCAGTCGGTGGTGTAGTGGTTAAGGCATTGGATTCCCACATGGCCAACCGCAGTTGGAGTCACGGACCCGGCAACTTGAAACTCATACCAGGTGCGTGTATATGTTCCTGTCCACCCAAAACCCTGGAGGAGGGGACCAGCAGTTAGTGTAATGGCTATGTCGCTGGACTCCCACGTAGTCGACCGCGGTTCGAGTCCCAGACCCGGTGGCTTAAACTCACTCCGGGCGCATGTGCGTGCGTGCCCAAGATCCCGAGAGGAGAATGGAGGAGAAGGGATTCTGGCGTGGCCATCCCCCCTGGGGGGTGATTTCTTGCTTTCTATCTCTCTGTCTCTGTCTGTCTGGCAAGCGCACGTGCCCTATAGCAAAAACCTCTCCAAAAAAAAAAAGAAAAAGAAAAATCCTGGAGGAGAATGGAAGAGAAGTGATTGAGGGATTGTAATGTGATCAGTCCCCCCCCTCCTGGGAGGGATGAATCACTTTCTTTCTTTGTGTCTCTTTGTCTCCAGTGAGTGTGCATGCGCCCTATAGCAAAAATCTCCGGGGTGTGAGTGTGTGTGTGAATAGAACAACTTTAAAAAATGAGTTTATGGGGGACCAGCAGTTGGCATAATTGTTATGTCGCAGGACTCCCACATAGTTGACGGCGGTTCACATCCCGGACCTGGTCCCTTAAACTCATGCTGGTTATGAGTGAGTGCATACCCCAAATCTTGAGAGGAGAGTGGAAGGAAAGGGCCATCCCCCCCTGCGGGGTGATTTCTTGTCTTTTCTCAGTCTCTGCAGAGAGTACACGTGCCCTATAGGAAAAATCTCTCTCTTAAAAAAGGAAACAAAAAAAAGTGAGTTTATGGTTAGAACTCAGGGTTCCTTGTGTAGTGAGAAGTCCCCTTTCTTTCCAGATGGAGGCATTTGAAGGAATGATACGGCAGACGTGTTTGGAGTTGGTGTAAATGTTAATACGATTTCCTTTCCAGTGATGGCGCACGGATCAGGGCTCTAGTGGCCTCTCAGCAGTGGTACCCGAGGGAAGTGGCCAGATCAGTGATCGCATGCGAGCGACGGTCGCTTTACCTGCTGGTGGCCAAGGGCCCTTCAAAGCTCTACCGTCAGCAAGCCTGCTTGTGGCAGGTGATGGCAGAGGTGCTTCTAGAATATCGGGAAACGGGTGGAGGACGTGGTCTCCAATTTCTGAGCAGTTGTGTGACTCTGCTTTGGGATGTGCAGGTGTTTGGAAGTAGCAAAGTGGCCAGATTGGTAGAATTGCAGCATTGAAGGGTCACAGCTAGATGTTCTTTCCTTTTTTTTTTTTTTATTAAAGAAGAATTTTATGTAACTTTAGTTGTTTAATTATTGCTTAGTTGATTTTAATTTGACCAGAGAGGGACAGAGTGAGAGAGAGTAAGAAAAGGAAAAAGGAGAAAGCAAGCCGCCAGGTCCAGGACTCGAACTGCAGTCAGCCACGTGGGATTCCAGCACCCTTCACCATCACACCACCTGCCGGCCTGCACAGCAGGACTTTCTAAGAGCTGCCGGTGCATGGACTGTAATCTGGTTGTGGAAACCATGGCAATAGCTCTCTGGGAGAGTAAGGATTTAAACGGAGGGAGAGGAGCAGGCCTGAAGGCGGGGGAAAGGTGTGTGTTTAGTGGTTCCTGAGTGAGTTCTGTGGCAGCTGCAGGGGACTGGAGACAGGCTGGCCGCCTCAGAACTGTCTGGTCTGGGGATAGAGAGAGGCCACAGTCCTACAGATGGGCAGCAGCATTGGGCCAATAGTCCCAGCCTGTGGCCCTGTCGTGTTTCAGGGGACGAAGTGGGGTCGGCAGTGCTGGAGGGGCAGAGAGCGTACCTGAGGTCAGGAACTGGAAAGTGAGTAGTTTTGGGGGCTGGATCAGAGGAGGGAGAGTGGGGTGGGTGTGGTGGGGAGAGTGCTGTCATTGGTGGCCCATAGGTCCTGAACTAGGCGGTAGGAGCCGGCAGGTTTTTTCACGGCTGAGATGGGGGTATTAAAGAGTGATTTGGGGGCCAGCAGGTGGTTAAGAGCACTAGATGCCCACATGGCCGACTGTGGTTCGAGTCCTGGAGCTGATTGTTTGCTTTCTCTCTTTCCCCCTCCCGTCCTCCCTTCCCCTCCCCTATCCTCCTCTTCCACCCTCCATCAAATTAAAATAAATAAATAATACAGTGATTTGGCGGGTGCAGGAGTCCCACTTGAAGGAGTTTTCAAACAGTTGGAAGAGCTCCTCTGAGGACGACTTCCCCACTGGGTCCTGGGTTTATCACCAAAGTGTGAGGTTGCTTGAGGTGACTCTGATGGGATGAGGGAGCAGCTGTGGTTGGGTGGTCTGTGTCCCATACTTTGGGGTCTACTTGGTTTTGTAAGATTAGAGGGAGGTCGTGGGGGGCATCCTCCAGGCCCTGTGCCCAGGGACAGTCTGACGTCCACTGTCCCCACAACCACACACTTGGTATGGCCCATGTGGAGCCCTGGGTGGAGGGCAGGAACTTGCCCAGCGTCTTTCTTTGCCACACCTGGAGCAGGGTTCTGGGTGGTGGTCGTGTGGCTGCTGTGGCCTCACCTCGTGGCTGCCCTCGATGGCAGCGGCAAGCAACTTGAAATGTGGCCTGGTATCTTTAAGTTCTTACTTGGTGTTATCCTCTATCATTAAAGACTTGATTTAAAGGCTTTTTGTTCCTGAGAGGTTTTTGCTATAGCGCGTGTGTGCTTGCCAGAGATAAAAAGTGAGTAGTTACTCCCAAGGGGGTTGGCCACCCCACAATCCCTTCTTCATCTCTCCAGATTTGGGGCACACATGCGCACACACACCTGGAGTGAGTTTCAAACCACTGAATCCAGGAATTGAACCGTGGTCAGCCCCGTGGGAGCCTAGTCAGTGCCTTAGCCACCATGCCACCTGCTGGCCCCATGTTTGTTGTTTTAAGAGAGATTTTGCTATGGGGTGCGTGTGCTCCTGTAACAGAAAATGAGAAATCACCCCCAAGGGTGTGGCCATGACGCAATCCCTTCTCCTTTTTTCTCCTCTTGGGATCTTGGGCATGCATGTTTATATGCTCGGCTTCAGTTTTAAATTACTGAGTCAACCGCAGTTGACTACGTGGAGTCCAGTGACCTTACGATTATTGTACCCGTTGACCCCTTGTTTTAAAGTTATTTATGTAGGGACTAGATGGTGTAATGGTTATATCACTGGACTCTCTCTCCAGTGAGTACATGTGCCCCATAGCAAAAAACTCTTTTAAAAAGAAAATAGAATTATTTATTCTATTTGTTGTTTTTTAATTTGACTAGAGTGAGAAAGGGAAAGCGAGAAAGCAAGCCGCCAGGTCTGGGAATCAGACCGAGGTCGTCCATGGGGGAGTCCAGCGCCTTAGCCACAATGCTGTCGGCCAACCCTGTTTTCTTCCTTTACAGAGACACTGGCCTGTCCATGCTGAGCGTTCAGTGGTGATCAGCACTTCTTCCTGGGAGGCCTCTCCCTGAATGTCAGTCTAGTACTGACACTGTATCTTAATGTTTCAGTTCCTGGGAACCTAGCACATCTGTCGCACTGAAGGAGTTAGCTCTTATTTTACATGGACTGGATGGGCCTGTTTTTGTTGTTTACTTGTTTTGTCACAGGGAATGTGCGTACTCCAGAGAGACAGGGGAAGTGAGAAATCACCCCCCAGGGAGGGGAATGTCCAAGCCACTGTCCCCCCCTTGTCCTCCTGGAACTTTGGGTGTGTACACTGGTGTTCCCAGTTTGAGTTTCAAGCTGCTGGATCCAAGACTTGAACCGCGGTCAACCCATGGGAGAACAGCACATTGAACCAGCCCCACCTGCTGGCCCTTGGTCCTATTTTTAATTACCGTGCTTGGGAGTCCTTTTAGGACCAGTCCTTGGCACACGGGGTTGGGGGGATTTTTCTCCCCTTTAGACACTCCCTTCAAGGCTCCCAGTTGTCTGGGGTGCCTATCAGGGGAGGGGCAAAGGCCCTTTCTCTTTGGAGCTCAGAGGCTCAGTCTCTCATTTGCCAAGGAACAGGACTGTGGTTTCTCTGTGCCAAAGGACAGCACTGAAGTAATTTTAGGAGGGCAGAAGAGCGAGACCCTTTACCCTGCACCTCAGTGTTCAGTTCCCGTAACTCCACACCCCTACCTGGAGGAGAGCAAGTTCAGGCTCTTATTCACCTTCCACTACCCGTTGCTCAGATGTAATGGTTCTGTTCTCTTTTTTTTCTTAATTGTATTCACTGTCATTATTTTATTTATCCATTCATTCATTCATACATACATACATACCAGAGAGAGATGGTGAGAAGGAAAGTGAGAAAGCAAGCTGCCAAGTCGGGGACTCAAACCATGGTCATCCATGTGGGAGCCCAACTGCCTTAACCAGCACGTCACCTGCCAGTCCTGTAATAGTTTTTATTTAGTTCTGAGAGGTGACACAAGGTTTCAAGTCAGCATAAGGAGTCCTTGCCTCTGCTTGGCTCAAAGGCGGCGGGACATCTGGAAGCATTGCCTTGTAGGTTATAGGTGGATTTAGAAATTCAGTGGCTGGTGGGCCAGCCAGGCAGCATGGTGGTTAAAAAGGCGGCTGGTTCCCACATGGCCAAGTGCATGGCTCAAGTCCTGGACCCAGTGGCATGTCAGGCACTTGTGAACGAGTGCCCAAACTCAAGAGGCGAAGGGGTTGCAGTGTGCCTCCCGCTCTGGGGGGTGCTTTTTCACTCTTAAGGCACTGGACTCCCACATGGCCAACCAGTTCCCAGTCCCAGATCTGGCGGCTTGCTTTCTTGCTCTCTATGGTGTGTGTATGTGTCCTATACCTACAGCAAATTTTAAAATAATTATAAAATTAAATAATAATAAAAAACGGGGTTAGTAATTGGTTAAAAACACAAGTCTTCCCCAAAGGCTTAGAGTTGGCAAAGGAACGTGTGTCTCACATAAGCAGGGAAAGGAAACTGTCCTGCGTGTCGGGGCAGGAGGTGAGGAGCACGTCGGTCCCTGTGCTTTAGCAGGCGTGACTCCCCCTCCCTTCAGGACGTATCTTAGAACCGGAAAACTGGTCGGAATTCTGTCCTCATGCTTCATGGGTCTCCTTGATCTCTCCTAGCGACTGGGGATATTTACATCTGGGGCTGGAATGAATCAGGGCAGCTGGCCCTGCCCGCCAGGAGCCTGATGGAGGACTGGAATATGGTTGCAGAGGAAGGTGAGGATCAACCCAGCTGTAGCCATCTCCCTAGTGTTGCTGTCATTCCCAGCCCGTGGTTCTGTCTACACTGATAGGAGAGCTACAGCGCTCCAAAGGTGTCTATGACGGCTTCGTCACGCCAGGAGACACACCACAGGGTTCCAAGCCCCTTACAGGCAGGAGAGGCGGCAAGGCAGATGTCCACCATGGGACCTCACTCTCCACAAGCTGTCCACTTGCCGTAGAATGTAGTGGCAGGGAGCACCAGCATCAGGGTTAGAGAAGGATGTGCTCTGTAGATGTGTGGTAATGAGTTACGGCATGACTAGGGTTTAGCTTCAGTAAGCACTAACTGTTGTCTTTAAAATCATTGCAAAGCCACAGGACTGAGCGAAGAAGCTTCTACACTGAAGACAGTGGCCGGGGATGAGGCTGGAGCCCCCACACCCTTCATAGCCATCCAGCCCTTTCCAGCTCTGGTGGATCTCCCCCTGGGCTCAGAAGCAGTCCAGGCAAGCTGTGGGTCCCGGCACACAGCAGTGGTGACACGTGAGTGGGGCTGGGTGGGCTGCTTCCGGAGGGAGCAGGAAAGCACTCCTCCTGACTCATTAGGCTGGTAGCTGCAGAAAGGTGTGGTTGGGCCAGCAGGTGGTGTGGTGGTTAAGGCATTGGATCCCACATAGCTGACTCCACAGTTCAAGTCTCAGACCCAGTGACTTGAAAAATGTGTGCGCGTGCCTGTGCCCCAGATCCCAGGAGAACAGAGAAGGGATTACAACGTGGCCATCCCCCCTGCCCCCCCACCATGATTCCTCAATTTCCCTCCCTGTCTCTGCTGAATGCAAGCACCCTGTGGCAAAAATCTTAAAGAAATAAATAAAAGGGGAGGGGGTGGTGGTGGTGGTGTGTGCTCAACTTAAAAACTTTTATCTTGAGCTGTCCTTGTCATGTAAGGGGTAGCTGCCTTGCTTGGTGAGTCAAGCCCAGGAGGGCAGCCCATGCACAGGCGTGCTCCTTACCTGCCCCTTCCTCGGGTAGCAGGGCCTGCCCAGCCCAGCCTAAGGACTCCTGGACGCAGGAGCTGGGGGACGCAGCCCACTCAGCTGACATTGAGGAAGACAAGCCTGGTTTTCAGTCTGGATCATTACCACACCAGTGTGATCAGACTGATGAGATGCTTAACGAGCATGTTCTTGGGCTACTGCAAAACACAGCAGTTGAGTGCTGTGCACAGAAAGCCGACTCCCACATGCCTCCTATAGTTTGAATCTCACCCCTGAGTATGTGTGTGTGCGGGGATGTGCTTGAAAAACATGCGTCAGGGACCAGCAGGTGGCATGGTGGTTACGCTGCTAGGCACTCCCACGTGGCTGACCAGGGTTTGAGTCCCAGATCTGGCAGCTTGCTTTCTCACTATTCCTGCTTCTTCCCTGTTTCACTCTGGTGAGTGCACGTGTGCCCAAAATTACGAGAGAAGAGTGGAGGAGGAGGGAATGAGGCATGGCTTTTCCCCATGGGGAGTGATCTCTCTCTTTTTGTCTTTTTTCCTCTGGTTATAGCACATGCCTGATAGAAAAATCTCTTAAAATATGTGTGTACATACACATTTATATAAACATATACTTTATTATATATATATATATATATATATATTTTTGTTAAATTGTTATGTATATTTGTTACATACTATAAGTTATTTATATACTATAATACTTAATGTACTATTCTATAATAGCTACATAATCCATGAAATGTTCTATAATAGCTGCACATTGCATCTACCATTTTATAGAAACTTATTCCATCTACTGTTCTATAATAGCTACTTAGTCCATCTACTGTACTATAATACTTATTCCATCTACTATACTGCAATAGCTACTTATTGCACACACTGTACTATGTATGATAGACACTAATTACACCCCCATACTATAATAGACACTTATTACACCACCTGTACAATAGTAGACACTTATTGCACACACTGTACTATAATAGACACTGTGTACTATAATGGACACTCATTCCATCTATACTATAACAGACACTTATCACACCCCCATAATAGACACTTATTGCATGCAGTGTACTATAATACACACTTTGTACTATAATACTCATCACACCTCCTGTATACTATAATAGACACCTATTACACTCCCATACTATACTAGACTCCTATAACAGACACTTATTACACCCCCCCATAGTGTAGTGTCTGTTATAGTATGGGGGGTGTAATAAGTGTCTGTTATAGTACAGTAGAGGGTCTCAGTGTCTATTATAGTAGAAAGTGTCTTATAGCATGGGGGGTGTAATAAGTGTCTGTTATAGTACAGTAGAGGGTCTCAGTGTCTATTATAGTAGAAAGTGTCTTATAGCATGGGGGGGGTGTAATAAGTGTCTCTTATAGCATGGGGGGTGTAATAAGTGTCTGTTATAGTACAGTAGAGGGTCTCAGTGTCTATTATAGTAGAAAGTGTCTCTTATAGCATGGGGGGTGTAATAAGTGTCTGTTATAGTACAGTAGA
>NW_006159855.1:1775611-1776064 GCF_000334495.1 Tupaia belangeri chinensis | reverse complement strand
GTTTCCTGTTTAGCATGGTTGGTGTAATAAGTGTCTGTTATAGTACAGAAGAGGGTCTCTGTCTATTATAGTAAAAAGTGTCTGTTATAGCATGGGGGTGTAATAGTACAGAAGAGGGTCTCAGTGTCTATTATAGTAGAAAGTGTCTGTTATAGCATGGGGGTGTATGTAATAAGTGTTACAGTGTAGTAGTAGAAGGTGTCTATTAATACAGTATAAGGCACTTATTACACCCCCCATACTATAACAGACACTTTTCTACTATCTATAATAGACACTGAGACCCTCTACTGTACTAAACAGATACTTATTACACCCCCCATACTATAACACTTTTCTACTATAATAGACACTGAGACCCCTCTACTGTACTAAACAGATACTTATTACACCCCCCATACTATAACACTTTTCTACTATAATAGACACTGAGACCCTCTACTGTACTAAACA
>NW_006159855.1:1765415-1775461 GCF_000334495.1 Tupaia belangeri chinensis | reverse complement strand
AGACACTTTCTACTATAATAGACACTGAGACCTCTACTGTACTATAACACTTATTACACCCCCATACTATAAGAGACACTTTCTACTATAACAGACACTTATTACACCCCCCATACTATATAGACACATTGCACGCAGTGTACTATAATGGCTATTTATTTCATGCACTGTATTATTCTGTCTACTATAGTATAATAGCAACTTATTGCATGAACTGTTCTATACTTATTCCACATACTGCACTGTAATAGCTACTTATTCCATCTACTGTACTATAATAGAAACATATTCCCCACACTGTTCTATAATAGTGACTTACTCCAGGCACTGTACTGTAATTGGTACATATTGCATCTGCTATACTGTAATAGAAACCTACTGCATCTACTGTTCTATAATAGCTACATATTCTATGCAATGTATATTAAACTGATACATATTGCAGCTACTGTACTATAACAGAAACATATTCCATGTATTGTTCTATAGTAGCTGCACATTGCATCTACTCTAATAGAAACATATCCCATCTACTACAATTGCTACATATTCTACATAGTATAATAGCTACATATTCCATGTACTGCACTGTAATAGCTACATATTTTGTGTAGTATACTATGCTATGTATTCTATGTACTGCACTGTAATAGCTACGTGTTCTATGTATTATTCTCTAATAGCTGCATACTCTATGTATACTATAATAGGTATATTTCCATGTACTATATTATGTAATATGTAAGTTATATATGTTAAGTATAAATTATATGTTCTACAGTACATAAGATATATTGCTATTATACTATAGTACACATGTTATTATATAACTTAATATATATTTTATATACATACACACACACACACAGTGTTGTTCTGTGTCAAGGAGATCCCACAAGGATGTTAGTAATGTCCTGCCTGTTGGTTTTGCCAGGTTGGGCTATGCACATACCTCGCCAAAGAGCAATAGTGACACCTGTTTACTGTCCTTTTGGTTGCAGGAACAGGGGAGCTCTACACGTGGGGCTGGGGTAAGTAAGAGTTAATTTTATGACCCAAGAGGAAGAAGAATCTCTAAGTTCAGTTTAGGTGATAAAGGCACAGATTAGTGGACAGCAGCCTTGGCTGGATCATTGGTAGGTCAGGACTGAGAAACTGTGTACACTCCTCTGGGGCTCAGACAGACACACGCATAAGTTTTGAGATCCAACAGGAGGTAAATTAAGGAGAGAGTACTAATATCTGCCCCCCTTTCTTAAAGACCTTTTGCCTTAAGGGAATATCTCACCAGCTTATTTACAAAACATCTCTTTTGTTGCTGTTCTGGTACCTGGTAGAGGAAAAGATAACATGGAAATCTTTTTTTTTGTTTTTTAACTCTTCATTTAATTTCATTTGGGACAAGCAGATGAATTCCCACAAAGCTGACCACAGTTCGAGTCCTTAAAACTCACACAGCTTGTGCATGTGCATGGCCATCCCACCAGGGGGTGACTTCTTGCTTTCTGTCTTTCTCTCCAGCAAGCACATGCACTCTATAGCAAGAATCTCTCAAAACAAAACACAAAACACCCCACACATTTTGTCATTATTTTAATTTGCTAAAGAGCACATATACTCACCAGAGAGTGAGAAAGTGATGAAGCAAGCTGCCAGGTCCAAGACTTGAACTGTAATCACCCATGTAGGAGGAGTCCCGAGTCTTAACCAATATGACACCTACTGGCCCTGATAACATGGAAGTCTCTGCTCTGAATTCTACTTAGTTAACAGAGCATCTTGCCTGGTGTGGCAACTTGGGGACTCCTCAGGTTTGCCTGGCCCTAGAGGCGTTCTGGCTCCGGGCCTCCTGGACTCATTAGGAAGACCCAGCAGGTGGTAGCAGAACCCTAGCACTTGTGATAGACTGGCTTTGTCCTGGAGGGGAAGCAACAAGCCCTGGCAGATGGCAAAAGGGGCTTGCTCCACTGCAGGTAAATACGGACAGCTTGGCCACCAGGACACCACCAGCTCGGATCAGCCCTGCCGTGTGGAGTACTTCACAAATAAACAGCTCCAAGTAAAGGCTGTCACCTGTGGGCCTTGGAATACCTACGTGTATGCTGTGGAGAAAGGGAAGAGCTGATGTATATGTGTATGTATGTATATCTTAAATGATAGGAAATATAGAAAAGTGTATAAAACAATGTGCTGTATATTTAAACACCACGATCCCCCTAATCAGGTGGAGGAAACCACTGCCAGCCCCCAAAAGCCAAGCATTTGCCTCTCTCCGTCATAGCCCTCTCCCTTAAGCAAGGTCCTAAACCCATCTGGGCTTTAAAAACACCTGCAAGGCATTAGAAATGCTGATACCTGAGCCAGCCAGGTAGTGTGGTGGTTAGGGCAGCTGGCCCCCACATGGCCAACTGCAGCCTTATCCTACAGCCTGACCAGTGGCAACCAAAGCAGCTGCTTACCATTACTTCAGCTCTTTCATACAAGAATTAGGCCGTTTTTCTCAAAAAGTTTTCTAAGAAGTGATCATTTTAATGTAAAAAGGAACAATATAAAAATTGGGCTAGTGGGTGGCTCCCCCAGAGCTGGCTACACAGTTCGAGTCCTGGACTCCCTCTCTCTCTGTTGTTCTAGGCAAAAATCTAGAGGGGTCACATCTCAAACTCACCTTTTCTGTTTTGTACAGACCAAGAGATTAGGAAGAAATGAGAACAAACACCACACTGTGTCCTTCTGAAATGTAAGTATATACAGTTTAATTTATTTTTAACATGTATTTTAAAAACTAGAACAGATATATGTATGACTGAACAGCATGGCTGTCTGCACGGGTAATCTTTTGGGAACCATTTACTGTGCTGACAGCTAGACCGGTGCAGGCAGGCAGTTAAGAATAAATAGTGCTTTGGGAAGAGCAGTAATGATTGACAGGATACCGCATCGTGGATGCAATAGCAGGAAAAACTACCCAGTAGTGACATGTGCAAAGACCCAGATGTCCACGACATAAATGGCCCAACCCACCCAAAACCACCTCTAGGGTGGCTGGCAACTGCAGGGGTGGGACTCGGGCATAGCAGGTGCGGGGATGGGAGTCTAGACCCAGATTAACTCTGAAGAGAGCTCAGACAAGTACATGTGTTCACACACACTGGAGGACATTGCACAATATAACAGAACTGTACACATTTTAACAAAGGAGCTTTGGGCCTCCCTGTCCTCTTTGACAATAGGTCAGGCCATCTAACTTCTGATACACGGGCATCCTTATTGGGCAGAAGGCCATCCTGTATGGTGGAGACAGGCCTTCAGGTGATAGCCAAGCTGTTATAGGTACAGCATTAGTTGAACATCTCTAAACAAGGTGTTAATTACTAGTTACAAGTATACAAGCCATAGTACTTCATGTACTTCAGGAAAGTATGGTCATTTATTTTCCTAGACAATAGTGAAATAAAAATAAGCCCTTGATTGCATTTCAGCAAGTAGAATTATGGGGGAGAAAAAGGAGGAGGTGTTCTTATTGCTAGCAACTAAGTGTTAATGTATTTCTTGAGTCAAAATGAAGTCCTGTCTCTAAGGACCCACTAAACTACTGTTAGGCCTGTGGTGATGGAACCTGAACAAGGGCTCAAGCACACCTGAACTGGAGGACTGAAGCCACCTTTGTGTTAGGGTCCAGGACAGGCACAGAAAGCCTCGGCTGGCTGAGAGGGCTTCTCAGGACTGGATGTTGGTTGAATTGAGGATTCGAGACGTAGTATCAGATCTGGAAGCCTTTGAAAGTTCTCGCTGTTGAAAGACAAAAACATCATCAGTAACAGTCCTAGTCCTGCCCTTGTGGTGCCTGCCCCCCAGTTTTGAAGCAGTGTTAAGTGTCAGCGGGTACCTCGTGGGTGGCTTCTCAGATAGGGTTCTAGCCCAGCACAAGCTGTGTGAGGGACAAGAGGTGAGGCACCTTGAGCACCGTTCTGTTAGTCACAGACCAAGCACACATGAATGCATGCTGGCAATCCTCCTCCTTCAGCCACGGTGTGAAAACCTCACACTTTACAGGGGTGTAGAGCTAAGTAGGCAGCAGGCTTTGGTCTCTTGAGCCCTTTGTAAAGCAGTGGGCCAGACCATGTATCTGCCAATCCCTGGGGCTGAGGGCCTTGAAACCTGGTGACTTGATCTCATGCTGGAGCACATGGTACAGAGGCAGAAGATGAAGCAGAAATGACTGAGAAGACAGTGTATAACAGAGTTAGTTACTGGCTTTGGCACTGCCTGGTGGAGTCGACTAGCCCTACAGATCAGGTAGCCCTTAGCCCCAAATGGGTCTTGGCTGAGGGGCCATGGATAAGCAAGCAAGATAAAGCTAGACCCTCTGTTCTGCAATCAGCAGCCCAAGTGAATAGCACCCAGTTCTAAGGGGGCCCCCCACCAGTCATGTAAGTTGAAAACAGTGCCAGACTCTGAAGTCGCCTCAGTGCTCTAAACGGGCTCTAGGCGGGGGCAGCTATCCCTTGCTCCCTTCCTGCTGCAATGAGAGGAGGCAGCTGAGGCTTAAGTCAGGGAGAGGCAGCCTCTCCTCACTAGCAAGATACTGAGGGAACAAGAGAACCCAGTGTCAGGCATTGCAGGTCAGCGTTAGCAGAGAGTAGGCTACTAGGAGGTGAAGAGGATGCTGGGGAAACTTTCCATGCATCTGCAGCTAGTGTGGCAGAAGATGAGAGCGAGAGACGAGAGGGGCTGGCTCAGCACAGAGCTGGCTGTCCAGCCCGAGGGTGAGTAGAGGTGCGTTAACTCCAGAAGAAATCAGCACGCAGGCCAAGCACCTAACAGGCAGCACACAGCTGGGGCTCCCTCCCCACCTAACGGGATTCTTATTCATGGCAGCAAGCTGTAGGCCTCGGACCTCAAAGCGGGGGAGGGTGAAGGTTTTCTGTGGTAAAACATGATTGAAAAAACGGCCTGATTTTAAGTGGGGCTGAGAATCCAATTCAAGTCTGAACAAATGAAGTGTTCTTACTAGCCTATTGGGGATGTGAGCTGGATGTTGCCATGTGAAGTCCATAATGGGAATTCCTCATTCGTTTAAAAAACGGGGGTTGGGGGGGGGTTTACGATAGGTAGCACAGCTGCAGTTACTGGTGAGTGTGGCCCTATGCCCAGTGGGAATGAAGCCGGCAGAGGACAGATCAGCTTGGAAAGGGGACATGCAGGGGTTGCTATACAGACCTGAAGCCCAACAGTGGAGCTGTCAGAGAGGAACGGATCCTTCTAAGAACAGAAAATTAGGACAATTACCAAGAACTCCACCAAGAGAGCACCAAGCTAGTAATTAGAGGGGTCACCTCCTGCAGCCAGGGAATGGTATGTCAAGTGGAAGAATCCAGGGAGTTAAATCTCTAGTTGCTACTGCCAACTTTCTTCCTGTGCACCCTCAGTAGGCCACCCCCATCATGGTCAAGGCAGGAAAGGGATTCTCAGCCTCCAAAGTAACTGTGCTAAGGGCCTGGGTGCCCCAACTGTGTGCTCCCCAGAGACTGGTAGATATCAGAAAACGTGAATTAATTACCGCAAACTCAGAATAGGTGCTGGCAACAGAATTAACGCTGAAGTTGCGCTGGAGAGGGGCTGCGTCGGGGTACCCACCGCTCAGGAAGCTGCCATTGAGCTCCAGGTTCTCCTTGTTGGCTCCGTGCCTGGCGGCACGGGGTGTCTTTTTCCCTGAACAGGTGGAAGTGGCTACTGGCTGCAGAGAAGGAAAGGTTCTGGTCACTCTTGTAATGAGTACATACACTCCCACCAGAGGTCAGGGGCGGACACTTGGGCTATGACTTTTTATAAGTAATCCCACCCCTCAGGAAATGTAATTCCTACAGGTGTACAGGACACTGCCCTTGACCTTGCCTGTAAACTCTTGGAAGGACTGAGCCTAGACTGGCACGTGCTCCCCGCCTCTTCTGAGCACCTGACTGTGCACTAATACCAGAGAGCATATCTACCTTGCTGCCAGAAGGAGGCAATCTTGACACAGGGGAGCGGTAGACAGTTCCTCCAAAGACAGGTCGGATGGTAGTGTTGGCAGTAGCATTGGACATGGTGGTAGTGTTCAGCTAAGAGGAGAAAGGAATGAAAAATGAGTCACTCATTTATGGCCATGAGTCCTTCCATCCCGTCCCGACTCTCGCACATCCGGGTGTACAGTCTTGAGCCTACCTTGCGCACTTTGCCTGGAGTGTTGGGGGCCAGTCCTCGCCGCTTGTTAGGCGTCGGGGGGGTGCTGCCATAAAGCATCTCTGTCTCCATCTGCTTCTTGTTCTTCAGTTGCTGCATAGAAGTCAAAAGCAACCGTGGTAAATCCCAGGAAGGAAGGAGACCTAAAAGAGCTGCCATAGGCTGACGCCCTCTCTGCCCCACCGCACCCCCAGCCGACTCCCTCTTCCCCATCTGTGATCTTACTCTTTCCTGCTTGGCCCTCTCCTTCTCCAGCCGATGCATCTCCCACTGCTCTGCCACGTACTCCATGAACTTCTGCCCATTCACCACGAAAGCCTGTGCATGTTCCTGTTCCCACATTTCAATCTGTGCCTTCAGCTCTTCTTCCAGCTGAGACCAGAAACAAATGTTCATTACTGCAAGCCTTCGGGGTGAAGCCCCATAATTCCTCATCCATAGGGACTCCTTTCTTCCCCAGCCACTGATACCAGCTCACTTTCAGGAAGCTGGAACCAGGTCAGAGTGACCAGAGGTCAAAGACTAGGAATGGTTTATCCACAGTCAGCACCAGGAGAGAAAAAGGGGCTGATAGCAAAGGTGGAGGCAGTATTGCAGAGGCAGTGTGCCCTTACAGGACAGCAACCTCAGCCTGCAGCCACTCCCCACTGAACCGCCTGCCTTCAACGACCACTCAGACTTGGGACCAGCTCTCCCGCATGAGCAATTCCTTTCTGTCTCTCAAGTTCTTGTGGTCTGTATTCTCTACGTGACCTGTCTGCAATCACGTGTAACTACGTATTTCTTACATAAACTTGTACTTTATTCTAAATCTGACTATGGGTTCACAATAAACAATCTTGCTGGATTTATATCACTGTGTATCTCGTCACTTTCTGATGCTTATCTAACGTCTGCTTTGTGTACAGCTAGAAAGAAAGACATTTTACTGTGGTGTCACGTGGTATCCATGGAACACACACACACTGTAGTGCCTCACTCACCTCCCAGTTCCCTTAACGACCCAGTAGGACCAGAACTTGGTCGTTAAGTGAGAAGATGGATGCTATTTAACTTCTCAGTCCCTAACTTTCCTCATCTGTAAAAGGGAAATAATAATAGCAACCTCATTGGAATGCTGTGAGGGTTACAGGAATTAAAATGTAAAAGCACTCTAAAACAGCATCTGATGCATAACTCTGTAAACGCTGGTATTATTAACATAGACGTACTATTAAAATTGAAGTCCTAACCAGCAGTACTTGAGGATGTGGCTGGATTTGGAGACAGGCTCTTTAAGGTGCTGAGTTACAAAGAGCCACCAGGGTAGGCCCCAATCCAGTACGGCCCGTAGGGATTACGACACAGAGAAACGACACCCATGTGCAAGCCAAGGCTACAGCCTTAGGAAAGCCAGCCCTGTCAATAACGCCTTGATCAGAGACTTCTGGCTTCCAGATCTGGGGAAACAGGTGTCGCTGTTAAGGTTGCTAGTCTGTGGTACTGTCATGGCAGCCCTAGCAAAGAACACATGGACAGCCAGCTGATCACACTGAAGACCTAAGGTCACCTATTGTTCCCACCTAAGCTTTGGAAAGGAAGAGGTGTGGGTCAAAACAATACAAAGCAGAGGGTATTTAAAAAGTGAGGTATTTTATACTCAAGCACCAAAACCTGAGCAGCAGTATTACCTGTGGAAGTGTTTTCTGGAGTTTGGCTCGTTGCTTTTCTTCTTTTAGAAGATTTCCTCCCCGGTTTGTAAATCGACTTGGATCTGAAGCTTTTCTCTGTGAAAGAGAAAATGTTAGAGTAAAACTTATGACTGTCAGACCAATAGCCTCTGCTACAGTTTCCTGCCATCCTAAAATGATACATATTATTAGAGTGACTTTAAGAGCCCGGTATTCCAGTTCCCTCTCAGCAAGGGGAAATGGGGCACCCCAAGCAGGGGAGTGGGTGTGGGCATTCTTGGCACGTGAAGGTCATCCACTGAGATGCAGACGAACTACTGTTCCCTTTTTAACCTAAAAAATAAGCCATCCCATCACTTCGGGGTTTTTTGGCTAAGATCAAATACAGTAAAGAACTAGGCATCAACAGAGAGTAGCAGCAAATGGCTGAGATGACGGGTTCTGATTACCCTGAAAAATCACACTGTACCCCCTTAAATATGTAGTTACATATTGTAAAAACGGAAAGCTGGGGCCAGCAGGTGGCATGATAGATCCCACATGGCCAATTCCACAGTTCAAGTCCCAGACCTGGAGGCTTGAAAATCACACCAGGAACATGTGTATGCCTGAAATCCCAAGAGGAAAATGGAGAAGAGATTGTAGTGCGGCCACCCGCACTGGGGGTGACTGCTTACTTTCCCTCTCTCTGTTTCTCTGTTTCTGGCAAGCACACAGATCCTATGGCAAAAGTCTTTTTAATTCTTTTTTTTTAAAAATAACTATTTATTATTTTATTTAGTCTTCTTCGATTTGACTAGAGAAGAGACACAGACAGAGAAAGGAAGAGAAGGAGAATGAGAAATCAAGCTGCCAAGTCCAGAACACAAACTATAGTCAGCCGTGTGGAAGTCCAGCGCCTCAATCACCACACCAGCAGTCAGCCCCCTATGGGAAAAATCTTTAAAAGAGCTAGCAGGTTGCATAGTGGTTAAACCACTGCACCCCCATGTGGCTGAATGCGGTTTGAGTCCTGGACTCAAATGAAAATCACACCAGGAACATGTGTATGCCTGAAATCCCAAGAGGAAAATGGAGAAGAGATTGTAGTGCGGCCACCCGCACTGGGGGTGACTGCTTACTTTCCCTCTCTCTGTTTCTCTGTTTCTGGCAAGCACACAGATCCTATGGCAAAAGTCTTTTTAATTCTTTTTTTTTTTAAATAACTATTTATTATTTTATTTAGTCTTCTTCGATTTGACTAGAGAAGAGACACAGACAGAGAAAGGAAGAGAAGGAGAATGAGAAATCAAGCTGCCAAGTCCAGAACACAAACTATAGTCAGCCGTGTGGAAGTCCAGCGCCTCAATCACCACACCAGCAGTCAGCCCCCTATGGGAAAAATCTTTAAAAGAGCTAGCAGGTTGCATAGTGGTTAAACCACTGCACCCCCATGTGGCTGAATGCGGTTTGAGTCCTGGACTCAAAGGCTTGACACGCACCAGGCATGTCTGTGTGTGTGCCCAAAATCTGGAGAGGAGAACAGAGAAGGGATTGCAGTGTGGCTAGTCCCCAGGAGGTGATCTCTCACTTTTTCTGTCTCTCCCATAAGAACACACATACCCTATAGCAAAAAAAAAAAGAAAGGTTTTTGCTGTGGGGTGTGCACACTCACCAGAGACAGAAAGCAAAAAATCACCCCCTGGGGGGATGGCCATGCTGCAATCCCTCCTTCTCCAGTCTCCTCTTGGGATTTTGGGCACACATGCACATGCACCCAGAGTGAGTTTAAAGCTGCTGGGCCCAGGACTCACCACTGTCAAGTAAGTGGGAGTCCAGCAACATAACCATTACACCATCTGCTGGTCCCAGCAAAAATCTCTTCAAAATTTTTCAAAAATCTTGGGAACCAGCAGTTAGCATAATGGCTATGTCACTGGACTCCCACGTAGTTGACCACGGTTCGCATTCCAGACCTGGTGGCTTAGAACTCATGCCGGGTGCGTGTGTGTGCGTGCCCAAGATCCCGAGAGGAGAATGGAGAGAAGGGATTGTGGCGTGACCATCCCCCTTGGGGGGTGATTTCTCGCTGTCTCTATGTCTTTGTCTGTCTGGCGAGCGCACGAGCCCTATAGAAAAAAACTCTCAAAAAAACTGTGGGGGGGGGGCGAGGGG
>NW_006159855.1:1764692-1765142 GCF_000334495.1 Tupaia belangeri chinensis | reverse complement strand
CCTATCCAAAAAAAAAAAAAGAAAAGAAAAGAAAAGAAAAATAATGATAAATAAAATAAAGGAAATATTTTTAAAAGGTGGTCATATTTTAAAATAAATTTAAATAAAATAATTCTTTAAAAATTTTTTTCTCTCTAAGGCACTGGACTCCCACATGGCTGACCAGGTGGTTCACTGAAGTCCCAGACCTGGCTGTTTGCTTTCTCTCTGTCTCTCCCTGGTCAAAATGAATACTAATAATAAATAAATCTTTGGGGGGAAAAAAATCTCTTTTAAAAAAGCTATGGAGGGAACCAGCAGTTAGCGTAATGGCTATGTCGCTGGACTCCCACGTAGTCGACCGCGGTTCGCGTCCCGGACCGGGTGGCTTAAAACTCACGCCAGGCGCATGTGTGTGCGTGCCCAAGATCCCGAGAGGAGAATGAAGGAGAAGGGATTGCGGCGTGACCA
>NW_006159855.1:1757090-1764384 GCF_000334495.1 Tupaia belangeri chinensis | reverse complement strand
CCAAAAAAAAAAACATCTCCCTAAAAAAAAAAAAAAAAAAAAAAAAAGGGCTATGGAAAGATAAAAATAATTTAAGACAGGTTTAATATTTAACAAATGATGTCATTGGCCCCCTTCCTGCTTTTATGTCACAAGTCCCTAAGGATAGAGCTATGTGGGGTGACGGGGAGGGGTCTATTTTCAGAGAGCTGGGAGGTGGCATCCCTACTTGCATACTTGTTCCTGGCTCACTGAGACACAGTGCGGCTTACGTGTGCACATTTAACAGATTCAACAGTGGCAAACTGTGTCTGCTGCCTTGCCATGGTGTAGCAGTTACATTGCTGGACTCCCCCATGGCCAACTGTGATTCGAGTCCTGGACCCAGTAGTTTGAAAGTCACACCAGGAATGTGCACATGTGTGCCCAGATCCCAGAAGGAGAATGAAGAAGGGACTGTGGCATGGCCATCCCCTGGGGGGGATGATTTCTCACTTTCCCTCTCAACATCACACCCCAAGCACACATGCCCTAAGGCAAAAGAAAAAAATTCTTAAAAAGTGAAGATTACACTTTTTCTTTTTAAAGATTTATTTATTATATACATTTTTATTTATTATCATTATTCTTACATTTTAACCAGAGAGAGACAGAGAAAAGAAGAGAAAGCAAGCCACCAGGTCCAGGACTTGAACTGTGGTCAGCCATATGGGACTCTAACACCTCAACCACCGCGCCACCTACCAGCCCCTACACTCCTGTTCCTAAGTAGCTGCTAGATCTCACACAATTCTCTCTACATCTAGTCCCCAGTTTCATGCCTGTGACCTTGAAGGAGCTGCACTACAGATTTTCTGCAGGCTCCTTTGAGTTCCAATAGAGCCAGCAGGAACCTGAAAACAAGGGGCTCCTTCTGGTCTGCGTCCTGGGTGCTCACCTGCCTCACCCTGCCCCAGCCCTGGGCTCTAAGATGTTCTGGGGAACCTGCCCACACCAAGTCTATGAGAAGAAAATGAATTCAGAGTACACAAAGGTACCATGATACCTAGACATTTTTCTAAGACAGTAGAAAAAGCTGGTAGAAAATGAGAGGTGCCTGTCGCAACACCCATTCTTCTTCCTTAGGAACAGAACCAGATTCTATCTGGAGAAGTGATTCTGCCAGTCCCACTAGCAGCTACCCTGGCACTAAGCAGAGGTGTGGTGAAGAGAGCCTGGAAAGAGCCCTTACAGAGGTGGAAAGGCTGTGCTTTCTTTGTTCTTTGCTCCACCACGCTGCTGGAAATGTGGCCATTAGGGTGGGAGCTCTGGAAGTCATCTCTGCCTGGAGGTGAGGTCTACCCTTACTGTTCAAGGAGCCCTGCTCACTGTACAGAGCTACCATGCCTGCCCTGCCGACCTCAGGACTTCCGCATGCAAGAAACTGCTACCGGGCGCCAGAAGGAGGTGATATGGTTAGGGCATTTGAGTTCCACATGGCTGACCATGGTTCAAGTCCTGGACCATGGCTTGCTTTCTCACTTTCTCTCCGTTCTCCCTCCCTCTCGCTGGTCAAATTAAAAAATAATAAAGTTAACTATTAAAAAAAAAAACAAACCTACGTTTATTTAAGCTGCTAATTAGTTGTTTTCCCTCACATGTCCCTGCACGCAAGCTTGACCAATAGAGGGTAGTGGTAATTCAGAGGGAATGAATGCAGAAGACAAGGTATTGGAAACCTGGTACAGAGCAGTGGGACCCGGATTCTGACGCTGTACAGGCATGCTTCCTTGACACTGCACTTCACTCTGGAGAACACAACGGAGAAGCCCAGACAGTACCTCAAATTCCAGGAAAAGCCTCCAGCTTTCTTCCCACTTCTGGACACCTTCGAAGAGTTCCTTATGAACGTCATAGTAGTTCCTTAACCGTACAACCTCAGCGTCATGGAGCTGGAGCAGGTTTTCCGTGTAGTCCTCTGCAAAATATAGGCCTCGTAGTTTGAGAAAATCCTCTAGTATTTAGTATCCCAGTTTACTGATGCCCCACTCCTCTGAAATGGGAATTTTTTTTCTTCTTTATAATAAGACACAAGGATAAGTACATATATTATTGCTCAAAAACCAGGTTTGTCTTAGACCCTAGTCAGCCTCAGGGCAGAGACCAGAGTATAGACTAAATGACTGATGTTCTCAAGAATGTGTGCCCTCTCTCGACTTGTCTCAAACCTCGTACATAATCTTCCTTTCCACGTTGCTGAGCCAGGCAGCTATGTCATAGAAAATGTCCCAACACATGTGTTGAACTGAGTCAGGACACTTTGGGAAAGACCACAAAGCCAGTGAGCTCTAGGAGTCACACTCCTTGGGCTTGCTCCTTGGGCTCAGGTGTAGGCCCTGGCATCTACCCGCTGTGTACCGCAGGCTAAGATGCTCTGCTCGTGCATGCCTTCAAGTCCTCCATTTTGACACGAGGAGAACAACACCTTGTTCAGGGTACAACACTGCAGTTGGCATAAATGAGCATCTGATAAACTTGAGCTTCACAGCTAATGGGAACAGTGATACTGCTTCAGAAAGCAAAAGACCCCATATTTTCTTTTAAGATTTTTGACCTAGGGCAAGTGGGCTTACCAGAAAGAAATAGAGAAGTAAGAAGTAAGAGGGATGGCCACACTGCAGTCCCCTCTGCTCCATACTCCTGGGATTTTGGGCACATGCATCTAGCATGTTTTGTAAGCCGCTGGGTCTGAGACTTGAACCACGGAGTTGGTCATGTGGGATCCAGTGCCCTAATCACCACACCACCTGCTAGCCAAGGACCCAATATTTTCTAAGTGCATTTGTGAATGCTTATTTACAAAAGAATGACAATGAAATCGAATGATGAGAAGAATGGATGCATCTATTCAGAAGAGGAAATACCTCTTGGTGAATATCTGGGCTTATAAGGACAAGACAGCAGGGCCCTTCAACAGTACCACTTCTCTACTAACCAGAATAGTAAGGGGCAAAGGCCTGTCTCTGCTCCTGGCTGTAAAAGCACTGGTCCCAGTACTGAGCCAGCTCCACTCGAATTGCCTCAATCACCTTCTTCATGTTCTGCATTTTCAGTTCTTCTAGCCGATCCACTTCTAATTGTAGCTAAAATAAAGAGAATTGTTAAGGGTGGCTGCCCTACTTTTGTATTAATGTGAGTTTGCAAAGTTTTTCCCTTTTTAGGGAGTTGGTCATGTGGGATCCAGTGCCCTAATCACCACACCACCTGCTAGCCAAGGACCCAATATTTTCTAAGTGCATTTGTGAATGCTTATTTACAAAAGAATGACAATGAAATCGAATGATGAGAAGAATGGATGCATCTATTCAGAAGAGGAAATACCTCTTGGTGAATATCTGGGCTTATAAGGACAAGACAGCAGGGCCCTTCAACAGTACCACTTCTCTACTAACCAGAATAGTAAGGGGCAAAGGCCTGTCTCTGCTCCTGGCTGTAAAAGCACTGGTCCCAGTACTGAGCCAGCTCCACTCGAATTGCCTCAATCACCTTCTTCATGTTCTGCATTTTCAGTTCTTCTAGCCGATCCACTTCTAATTGTAGCTAAAATAAAGAGAATTGTTAAGGGTGGCTGCCCTACTTTTGTATTAATGTGAGTTTGCAAAGTTTTTCCCTTTTTAGTAAAATTGCAACACAGACACAGAGGAAAATCAGCACTCTTTATAGAGTAACAATACCAAAGGAACCAGAACACTAAGGAACATACACAGAAGTCAGAAGAGGAGCAGGCGACTACCACCCTTTTCTTATATTTGTCTTACTTTTTATTATTATTATTTTTTTTAGAGATAAATTTTTGCTTATGCTTGCTGGGAAGACAGAGACAGACAGGCAGAAAGCAAGACCTCCCCCCCCCCAACCCCGGGAGATGCCCCATTGCAAAAACCTTCTCTTCCATTCTCCTCTTGGGATTTTGGGCATACATGCACAAGCACCTGACCTGAGTTTTACCCCACCAGGTCTGGGACTTGAATTATGGTCAACTACATGGGAATCCTGCATCATAACCATTACACCATCTACTACTATTTTTACAGTTTATTTTCACCAAACACAGAGACAGAGAAAGTGTCCCCTATGGGACACGGTCATGTGCATCCCCTTTTCCTCCTGTTCTCCATCCTGTGAGATTCTGAGCATGCATGCACACCTGCCTAGTATGTTTTTCAAGATGCCAGTCCAAGACTTGAACCACAATCAGCCATGTGGGACCCAGCTTCTTATGCATAGAATTTAATTGCTGCACTAACAGGGTTAGCTCCCCAACAGAATCTTTTTTTTTTTTTTTTGAGAGGGTTTTTGCTATAGGGCACATGCACTCGCAGACAGAGAGAAAGAGAGAGAGAGAGAGAGAGAGAGAGAGAAAGAAAGCAAGAATTCACCCCCTAGGGGGGATAGCCATGCCACAATCCCTTTTCCACTCTCCTCTTGGGATCTTAGGCACACATGTACATGTGCCCAGTGTGAGTTTAAGCCATCAGGTCCAGGACTCAAACAGCAGTCGACTACATGGGAGTCCAGTGACATAGCCATTATGCCAACTGCTGGTCCCGTCCCCAACAGAATCTTGACATCACAATCCACTCCAGCTATGCCAGCCCTAGATCATGGGCACTCGCGTGCCCAGCATACTTAGGGGAGTTCTTCCTGCGAACCTGGAGACCCACCTGGGTCAGCCTCATCGAGTGTCATGTTCTACCTCTGCACTGGTTGCACTGCTCTTAGGTTGGCCCAAGGCAGAAGCAGGTATGGACACGAGACTGGACACAGACTCTGCTCGTGGAGGGCCAATGACCCACATTCACTGGTTTCTTACCGCTTTCCTGACCTTGGCCCTTGACCCAGTCATAATCATGGCCACAGCTTCTCTCTCTTCTGCAGGTATTTGCAGCCTGTCCCAAAGCTCTCGGATTTGAGCACGCAGCCCCTCACACACTGCTTCATTTTGTGATTTTCGCATTTCCAGCTGCAACAAGAAAGGCCAGTAGTTACAACAAAGCAGTAGTGCAGAGGTTAACCTCTTGGTGGCCAAAAACGAATGACTGGACCACACAGAGGATGCACTTCAGTGAGGCACGTTTTCCTGCCTTATGAACACAAACTGTCATTACAGCAGGGCCTTACACCCTAAGAATCAGGATTCCAATTTTGAACTGCAAAAATACTTTTCAATTAAACACTAGGCTAATTCAAATGACTAATATTATTTCATCCAAAATGTCAATTTGATAATGTTACAGCTATATATAAAATTTTGGTTAAAAAAACCATACATTATCATCTTTAACTTTCCTTATCTCTTAATTTATGCAGGCTCCTTATATAAGACAGAAGACAAGACACAGTTGTTTTCAAACTACCATGTATCATGGATATCCCAGGCCATGATCTCAGAAGACATTACCTGCCGAAGCAATTTCTGTAGTGTGGCAATGTTCTCCAAAGATAAGCAAAAGGCATCTTCATCTTCGCACACCACATCTCTTTCAAAGCTTGTGTCTGGGGTGTGCTCCAACTCTTCCATACACAGGACAATCTGTCTCTTTATGTTGACGAACTCCTCTCGCCTAGAGGCCTGCAGAACAAAGCCATTAGAAGATACCTAAAAGATGGCACCAGCAGTGGGACCAGCAGGTGGCGTAATGGCTATGTTGCTGGATTCCCACGCAGCCGACCACAGTTCGAGTCCCGCCTGGTGGCTTAAACTCACACTGGACACATGTGTGTGCATGCCCAAGATTCCAAGGAGAATGGAGAAGGGACTGCGGCGTGGCCATCCCCCCGGGGGGTAATTTCTCGCTTTCTGTCTCTCTCTGTCTTTCTGGCAAGTGCACACGCCCTATAGCAAAAACCTCTCAAAAAAAAAAAAAAAAGATACCTAAAAGAAAGCCAAATGGACCTGTAGAAAGCAGAAGGGTGCAGTATACCTTGGTTTCCCTCAGAGTTGACACATGTTGTCTAAACTGGCTCAGCTCTTCCAAGCTAGGAACTGAGGTGCTGTCGATGTCATAGTGGGGCTCACAAAGGATTTCACACAGTTCTTGGTCTTGTTCTTGAAGTAGCTTCAGCTCCTGTTTCCTCTCCTTTTTCTGTTTTCGCATCAATTCCACCTGAGTGCGCAAATCTTTTTCTAGCTGCAAGATGGTTGTCTCTCCCTCTTCCTGTAAAAGACAATGCCCTGTAGTTATAAGGTTTTAAGTGAAGGCCTTCGAAGGAAGACTAGGACGACAGAAGAGGGTTAGGACAGGGCTAGGACGACAGACTTCTAGTTAAACTTACAGTTAACTAAGTCAACTCAAAGCTAACTTATGGCACAGAGGGCCTCCAACAAAAGGTCCCCGATAAGGAAAAGTGAGTGAATACGTATCAGGGCTTTTTTTTCCCCTCAATTGACTTTTATTATGACAAAATATGTAAAACATAAAATTCCCATCTTAACCATGTATGGGGCCTCCCAACAAAATCCTCTGCCTCAGCCTCCCAAGTTGCATGAACATGGTATGTGCCACCACGCCTTTTTCAGGTTGGGCCAAGAATCAAACCAGGGCCTCCCATGTGGTCTCAACCTTAGTGCCAGTGCACAGGGGTCTTAGCACTCACTGCACACCACCATGGCTAGGCCCATCTTAACCTCTTGTTTGCTTTGCACTATATGGGTGTTTACACTGCCAGGAAGGGGAAGGGCAGGAGGGAGAGAGAGAGATGAGGGAGGGAGAGAGGGGGAGAGAGAAAGAAAGTGAGAAATCACCCTCTAGGAGAGATGGCCACCACAATTCTTTTTTTTTTTTTTTTTAAGTTTTATTTTATTTATTCATTCATTTATTTTAATCTGACCAGAGAGAGACACAAAGAAATATAGAGGGAAAGTAAGAAAGCCACTCCAACCCACCTGCAGGTCTAATCTTTTTATTTTTTTCTCCAAAGTTTTCCTTTAGCATCTTTGTTTATTATCATTCTTCCTTGCTTGGCTCTGTACTCCTAGTATGACTATTAGCTCTGGGCATGTAAACAAGTTTCAGTCACCTTTTTTGCACTTACAAAATGTAACTCCCTACTCATAGCTCTATCCACTACCCAACGTCATGGCTTTCGTGAGAACTACTCACTTCTTTTTTTTTTAATTATTTATTTAATTATTTATTTATTCATTCATTTTTTTAAAATTTGACCAGAAAGACAGAGAGAGAGAGAGCGAGCGCGCGCGCGCAAGCCACCAGGTCCGAGACTCGAACCGTGATTGGCCATGTGGGAGTCCAGCGCCCTTATCCACCACGCCACC
>NW_006159855.1:1751460-1752922 GCF_000334495.1 Tupaia belangeri chinensis | reverse complement strand
CAAGTGCACACGCCCTATAGCAAAAACCTCTCAAAAAAAAAAAAAAAAAGATACCTAAAAGAAAGCCAAATGGACCTGTAGAAAGCAGAAGGGTGCAGTATACCTTGGTTTCCCTCAGAGTTGACACATGTTGTCTAAACTGGCTCAGCTCTTCCAAGCTAGGAACTGAGGTGCTGTCGATGTCATAGTGGGGCTCACAAAGGATTTCACACAGTTCTTGGTCTTGTTCTTGAAGTAGCTTCAGCTCCTGTTTCCTCTCCTTTTTCTGTTTTCGCATCAATTCCACCTGAGTGCGCAAATCTTTTTCTAGCTGCAAGATGGTTGTCTCTCCCTCTTCCTGTAAAAGACAATGCCCTGTAGTTATAAGGTTTTAAGTGAAGGCCTTCGAAGGAAGACTAGGACGACAGAAGAGGGTTAGGACAGGGCTAGGACGACAGACTTCTAGTTAAACTTACAGTTAACTAAGTCAACTCAAAGCTAACTTATGGCACAGAGGGCCTCCAACAAAAGGTCCCCGATAAGGAAAAGTGAGTGAATACGTATCAGGGCTTTTTTTTCCCCTCAATTGACTTTTATTATGACAAAATATGTAAAACATAAAATTCCCATCTTAACCATGTATGGGGCCTCCCAACAAAATCCTCTGCCTCAGCCTCCCAAGTTGCATGAACATGGTATGTGCCACCACGCCTTTTTCAGGTTGGGCCAAGAATCAAACCAGGGCCTCCCATGTGGTCTCAACCTTAGTGCCAGTGCACAGGGGTCTTAGCACTCACTGCACACCACCATGGCTAGGCCCATCTTAACCTCTTGTTTGCTTTGCACTATATGGGTGTTTACACTGCCAGGAAGGGGAAGGGCAGGAGGGAGAGAGAGAGATGAGGGAGGGAGAGAGGGGGAGAGAGAAAGAAAGTGAGAAATCACCCTCTAGGAGAGATGGCCACCACAATTCTTTTTTTTTTTTTTTAATTTTTTTAAGTTTTATTTTATTTATTCATTCATTTATTTTAATCTGACCAGAGAGAGACACAAAGAAATATAGAGGGAAAGTAAGAAAGCCACTCCAACCCACCTGCAGGTCTAATCTTTTTATTTTTTTCTCCAAAGTTTTCCTTTAGCATCTTTGTTTATTATCATTCTTCCTTGCTTGGCTCTGTACTCCTAGTATGACTATTAGCTCTGGGCATGTAAACAAGTTTCAGTCACCTTTTTTGCACTTATCAAATGTAACTACCTACTCATAGCTCTATCCACTACCCAACGTCATGGCTTTCGTGAGAACTACTCACTTCTTTTTTTTTTAATTATTTATTTAATTATTTATTTATTCATTCATTTTTTTAAAATTTGACCAGAAAGACAGAGAGAGAGAGAGCGAGCGCGCGCGCGCAAGCCACCAGGTCCGAGACTCGAACCGTGATTGGCCATGTGGGAGTCCAGCGCCCTTATCCACCACGCCACC
>NW_006159855.1:1741288-1750660 GCF_000334495.1 Tupaia belangeri chinensis | reverse complement strand
AAAAGGGGGGGGGTGTCTTAGATCAGGGCTTATCTACACTGCATGAGCCTTCATTCAGATTATTCATTCTGAGCCTCAGTTTATTTCTAAAATGATAATGGTGATTACACCTTCCTCCTGGGGTGTTTGGCTATAAAATGAGATGATACATGATAAGGGTCTGGTGTCATGCCTGGCAACAAAGGACCTACCAGTAACACCGCTACCATCAGTGCTGTAACTTATCTTAAGTACAAATACATTACTTAGCAAAGTTTTATGAAACAGACTGTTTTACTTTTTACTTGCAATGAACAGAGTACCAGAAAGTCCCAGGTTACAATACTGCCCAGCTGAAAACCATTATTACTTATTCGGTTTTTTTTTTTGAGAGGTTTTTGCTATAGGGCATGTGTGCTCGCCTGATAGACAGAGAGAGACAGAAAGCGAGAAATCATTCCCCGGGGGGGATGGCCATGCCACACTCCCTTCTCCTCCATTCTCCTCTCGGGATCTTGGGCACGCATGCACACACGCCCGGCGTGAGTTTAAGCCACTGAGTCCGGGACGTGAACCATGGTCGACTACATGGGAGTCCAGCGACATAACCGTTACGCTAACTGCTGGTCCCATTACTTATCTTAATAAAATAATGCTCTCACTTTAGAATAACTGTAAATCTTCTATTGAACCCAACACTTATAAAATGTATATTCTATTATCGTGTTATTTTAAACAGAAGCATCTCTATTTAAAGTTTACTGATTGTTCCACCAGCGAGAGAGAGAGGGGCACGCCCCACCCCAGCAGGTTCGCACTCACCATCTACCCTCTGCTCAGCCAGCCCCAGACAGTGGCGTGCATGTACCAGCGTGTCAGGGAGGGCTCTGCATGTGAACGTGAGACTGAGTGGGCAATCCTTAGAGTACTGTATTGGCCTTATGCCATGTCTGGCTCCAACCTTTTTGTCCCCTTTTCTTTCTCTTTTGTGAAAGAGAGAGAGAAAATATGGGAAATATCTTTGACAGGTTCTTGCCACATTATAATCCTCCCAGCAAGCCAGCCTCCTGGGCCCACTTGTGTTTATGTTGGTTCAGCATCTGAACCTATCCTCCCCAAAGGGCCCTAATGCCTGGGCTCCTACATTAAACACTTTTATTTAAAATTATTTTCCCCAGAGGGCCCATGTACCCATCAGAGAGAAAAAAAATGAGAAAGCACTCCCCGTGAAAGTGGCCAACCGTGGTTTGAGTCCTGGCATCTTGAAACACATGCTGGGCACATGTGCATGTGTGTTCAAATCCCAAGAGGAGAAGGGACTGAGGTATGGCCATCCGCCCTGACTGGTGCTTTCTCACTTTCTATCTGTCTCTCTCTCTCTCTCTCTCTTCCTCTCTCTCTCCGGAGTAATGTACCCTACAGCAAATTTTAGGGGTGAAGTCAGGCCACAATCCCTTCTCCATTTCTCTATCCTATCCAAATTTTGGGAGCACACACGTGTACCTGGAGTATTTTTTTTTCAAGTCACAAGGGCTGAGATTCAAACCACATTCAGTCTTCTGGGATTTGGCACCCTTAACCACGAGGCTACAGGCCAGCCCAAGAAACTTTTTTTTTTAAGTTCTTTTTTTTTTTGCTATAAGGTACGTGTGCTTGCCAGAGAGACAGAGAGACAGAAAGCGAGAAATCACCCCCCAGGGGGGATGGCCACGCCACAATCCCTTCTCCTCCTGGGATCTTGGGCTCGTACGCACGTGCACCCGGTGTAAGTTTAAGCCATCAGGTCCAGGACTCGAACCACAGTCGACTACATGGGAGTCCAGAGACATAGCCATTACGCTAACTGCTGGTCCCGAAACTTCTTTTTGATTATCAGTTAGCTGTTTTACCTCTACGTATGTGAAAATTTATCTACACTGTGGTAGGGGGGCCTTCCAGAACAAAGGAAGATAATGAGGCAGACTTGAAAAGTTAAGTATGCATGTGCAACCTATAGTGATCTTGTAGCTCTGTCCCCGTATCAGCTCAGCAACTCTAACTTCATGTGTGCCTGTGTATGATAGCCCAGCACACACCTGCATGATTCTGTAAGCATCCTTACCATGTAAGTTACCTCACATAAGTTACCCAATCAGAAGTGTGTAAAAATGAGTATAACCATATAAGGGGTACAGAAAGACTAAAATGAATAAAAGGAAGGGCGTCAGAAATTCAGGGCTCAGCCTTTGGATATAAATCCACTAAGCCAGTGCAAGCACATGAATAAATCGCTATTTTCCTACAAAAGCCTTGGTGTCCTGTCTCCCTCTTGCTGACTATCCCACACCTGTGACAATTACTTTGTGGGAACTAATCAACCAGGCAGCACGTTTCCCCACCCCTCATCTAGTACTACCCTAACAGGCAGCCATCCATGTGCAGTCCTAAGTCAGGCTCCTTCCGACACCTCTGACCTGAGCCGCATCCCTCACCCCGCAGCCAACACAGACCTGAATTGGCTCCACGTGCAGCTCGCTGCACAGGGTGTTCAGCTCTTTTTGGCAGATGGATATGCTTTTGATGAGCCGTTCCTTCAGGCTTTCCTCTTCAGCAATCATCATATCCAGGAGATCCTACACAAGAGAAAACGGCCCATGGAATTTGTGGTCACAGGGAAGAAACCCCACATCAACACCAAAACCCTTACAGTTTCAAAATTAAGAAATAACTTAAAAACAAACAGAAATAGGAGAAGCCTAGACTATTCTAGTGCCAGTGATCACACCTCGCCTGTGTGTGCTACCTCAGGTAAGACACCTGCCTCCTTATGCCCATCCCACTGCAAGACCACACTCCCCGACTCACCTTGATGTGCTTCTTCACAACCTCAGTTCTTTGTAATCGCTGATCCTCTGGAATCCCAATCAATTCCCATATTTCCCGAAGGTGAGTTAGGGCTTTCTGAAGGCATACTATAGACTCCTCTGCCAGCACCTCACTGAAAAGGGAAAGAAAAAAAATGTTAACATTAGTCACTGCTTCTGGACTAAAAGCAGCATTTTCATGAACTAGTTTCTAAGTGGCCTCAAAGCTAAAACAAATTCCAAAAGAAAAGCTAAATTAGCTTTTCTAAGAATTATCCTATTAAACCTCATTTATTTATGTATTTATTTTAATTTGACCAGAATAAGAGAGAGAGAGAAAGTAAGAAAGCAAGCTGCGAGGTCCAGAACTCAAACCACGGTGGGCCCCCATTACCACGCCACCTGCTGGCCCCAGGCTAATTTAGCTTTATAATCATTCCTCTGCCATTTACTACCCCCACTCCACAACACTAGAAATACTATCAGGGAGCTGAACAGCAGTGCTGCGATATACAATGACACTCTGCAAGGCTGACCACATGGAAAGGTCTGCCGAAAGAAACCACCTGAGTATGCTGGGTGTGCATGCCCATGACCTAGGGCTGCCTGAGGCTGGGGGTGTATCATGTACCCCCAACAGGGTCTTGATGCCATGTGCACACACACTCCCACTCACAGAAGAAACCCCAAAATAAATAAATAAATAAATAAATTCAAGGGCTGGCCCCACATATAGCTTTTTTTTTTTCATTTCATTTAATTTTTTTTGGAGAGGTTTTTGCTAAAGGATGTGTGCGCTCGCCAGAAAGACAGACAGAGACAAACAGAAAGTGAGAAATCACCCGCCGGGGGGATGGCCATGCCACAATCCCTTCTCCTCCTTTCTCCTCTCAGGATCTTGGGTATGCACGCACATGTGCCCAGCGTGAGTTTAAGCCACCAGGTCCGGGACTTGAACCACAGTCAACTAGATGAGAGTCCAGTGACAGCTATTATGCTAACTGCTGGTCCCACACATATAGCATTTAAGTGCTATACATAAGGCGCTGTATCCCACATGGTAGACTGCATGGTTCAAATCCTGGCCCCAGCAATATGAAAAACACCCGGCACATGCACGTGCACGTCCAAAATCCTGCCAGGATGGAGAAATGGAGGAAAAACTACTGCAGTATGACCACTGGGAAATGATTCCTTTCTGTCCCTTCCCTTCCCCTCTGCTTCCACCCAGTGACTACATGTGCTCTATGGCAATTTTTAAAAATTCAATTATCACATTACACGATAGAGTTCAATCTTCTGAATAATAATCAGAATCTAGACTTTGATCAAACATTCCACATATGGCAATGTAACACTGAATTATAAATGTTTTATTAAAGAAAAAAACAGACAAAAACATCAGTATAGTAAACTAACAAGAGCTTGCTGGTGTGAAAAGTTCCTACAAAATAGTTGGTAACTCATCACACTATTTTGTTAGGATTTTTAATTTTTTACATTTATTTATTTATTTCCTTCATAAGGGACCTGCACATGGCACAATGGTTGTCACTGGACTCCCACGTAGTTGACTACAGTTTGAGTCCCGGACCCAGGGGCTCAAGACTCACGCTGGCACAAGGGCATGCGTACACAGGATCTCAAGAGGAGAATACAGGAGAAGGGATTGTGGTGTGGCCATCCCCCCACCTCTGGGGGGTGATTTCTCACTTTCTGTCTCTCTGGTGAGCACATGTGCCCTAACAAGAATCTCTCTTAAAATTTATTTTTAATAAAGCAAGCAAAAGACAGAGACATGCAACCTCAACAGGGTCTCATCACACTGATCTGGTGGCCCTCCCAACCTGAGGGATCACAGGCCCGTGTGCCTACACCCAGCAGTGCCTGCTGCCCGTGCCACTACAGTGAGACCTGTCATTCTTACAACTAGTGATCCAAAGAGCAGCTAAAATTAAGAAGATAAACAGCATCAAGTGTTGGTGAATATATAAAAAGCCAGAACTTTCAAAATACTGCTGGTATGGTGTGTAAATTGGTACAACCATTTTTAAAACTGCTGGCAGTACCAGGCAAGGTGCTGGCATGGTGGTTAAAAGAAGCTGGATCCTGGGACCAGCAGATGGCATAATGGTTACGTCACTGGACTCCCATGTAGTCGACCGCAGTTTGAATCCCAGACCTGGTGACTTAACTCATGCGGCGCATGTGTGCATGTGTGCCCAAGATCCCGAGAGTTTAAAAATTGCCTATGGCTATGTCACTGGACTCCCATGTAGTCGACCGCGGTTCACATCCTGGACCCGGTGGCTTAAAACTCACGCCAGGCACGTGTGCATGCATGCCCAAGATCCCAAGAGGAGAATGAAGGAGAAGGGATTGCGGCGTGACCATCCCCCCTGGGGGGTGATTTCTCGCTTTCTGTCTCTATGTCTCTGTCTGGCGAGCGCACGTGCCCTATAGCAAAAAACCTCTCCAAAAAAAAAAAGCCTATCCTGGAACCAGCAGTTGGTGTAATGGCTGTCCCATGTAGTCAACCGCAGTTCGAGTCCCAGACCCGGTGGCTTAAACTCACGCAGGGCACGTGTGTTTGCGTGTCCAAGATCCCAAGAGGAGAAGGGATTGCGGCGTGGCCATCCCTCCAGGGGGTAAGTTCTCACCTTCTGTCTTGCTGTCTGGCTAGCGCACGTGCCCTATAGCTAAAACCTCTCCAAAGAAAAAAAAAAGTTAAATAATTCTTAAAAACAAAACAATTAAGGTTGCTTATCCACTGGGGCCAGTAGGTGACGTGGTGGTTTTAAAATGCTGGACTCCCACATGGCCAAATGTGGTTTGAGTTCCAGACCTGGTGACTTGCTTTCTCACTTTCACTCTCTGTCTCTGGTAAATTAAAATATAATAATAAATGAAATGCTCTTTCAAAAAGGAAAAGATTCCCTAAGTTCACTCAAGAAAAGTTTTTGCATAAATACCCATCATTTATAAATCAATATAAACATCCAGATATTGGTTAGTGCTTATTTTTTTGTAGCGGTTTTTGCTAAAGGACACGTGGACTCCGTGAGATAGAGAGACTGAGAGAGAAAGTAAGAAATCACCCCCCTTGGGGTGGGGAGATGGCCATACCACACTTCTTTGCCCTCCAATCTCCTCTCAGGATTTTGGGCAAGCATGCACACTCTCCTGGCATGAGTTTCAACCCGCCAGGTCTATGACTCAAACCTCAGTCAGTAACGTGGGAGGGCCAGCACCTTAACTACTATGCCAGGATTACTATACTGCATTCATTTCAAAAATGTTAACAAGTAATTAGGCATTTGTTTACTATAATCTCAATTAACTTAAGTGAAACCAAAGCATTTCCCCAGGAAAATACTCTTTGTACTTTAAAGTTTAGAAAATGTACATGTCAAAATCCTAATATTAGCATTTTATTAAAAATAACTTTAGGAGGAACCAGCAGATAGCATAATGGTTATGTTGCCAGACTCCCATGTAGTCACCCGTGGTTTAAGTCCCAGACCCAGTGGCTTAAACTCATGCCAAGGCACTTGTGTGTGCATGCCCAAGATCCCGACAGGAGAATGGAGGAGAAGGAACTGTGGCATGGCCATCTTCCCTGGGGGATGATTTCTCCCTTTCTGTCTCTGTCTTTCTGGCGAGAGCACTTGCCCTATAGCAAAAATCTGACCCCCCTAAAAAAAAAAAAAAAGTTAAAAATCATTTTAGGGGCTGGCTCTGTGGCGCAGTGATAACGTGTGGCTCAATAAAAGCCAAATCCCACAGGTGAATGCAGTTCGAATCCCTGGCCTGGTGAGCCTGAACACACCAGGCACAAACACAGTGCCCAGTATCCAACGGGCTGGAAGACTGGAGGGAGGATCCCAATGTGGCTAGACCTCATGGAAGGTGCTCCTCTCTCTCTCACGTGAGCATGTAAGCACTCTATCATGAATAAAGAGAAAATAACAACACATTTTTAAAAATTAATTACTGGGTCAGTCCCGTAGCACTGTGGTTAAGGGGAGTGCATTGGGAGCAGGACCCTGGCACATCTGTTATTTGAGTCCTGAACTCAGTAGCTTGAGAAACATGCCAAGTGTGTGTACAAGTCAACTCAGAATCCTGACAGAATAGAGAAAGGAAGAAAAAGGCGGAGTGACAATGACCCATTGGGAGCGGGGAGTACACACATGGACCCTCTAGCAATTAAAGGGGAGAAAAAAAATTTATGATCTAATCTGTGGTGGTCAGTATGCATCCCAAATGTGAAACTCATGTAAAACCCCAGTTGTTGGGTCAGACCCACCTGGGCACTGCTGGGAGGGCCCTTTTTTTCTTAAGAGATTTTTGCTATAGAGCATGTACACTTGCCAGGGAGAAAGAGAGAGAGACAGACAGAAAGTAAGAAATCACCCCCCGCCCCCGCCAGGTGGCCACGCTGCAATCTTTTCTCCATTCTCTTCTCAGGATTGAGCTACAAATTGCACGGTCTGGGACTCAAGCTACGGCCAGTCACATAGGGATCCAGTGCCTTGACCACTATGCCACCTGCTGGCCCTGGGAGGACCATTTCTTCAGCAAGTGGCCCAGAGTCTCCTCAAAGTTTGAGGCTCACCCCCTCCTAGCCCATCTCCACAGGACAGTTAGGCCCTCAGGAAATCCTCAGGCCTCTGCTTAACTGCTCCCCCTTCAGAAACTTCCCAGTGCCCTCAGGAAACAGGTCCACCATCTTTCAAAGCAAAGCCTTTTAAAGTCTCTGTCAGGCTTTCTTAATTCCTCCCACCAGTCACCCACCCCCAATACTCCAGCTGGCTGAGCACCCTGGGGCAGTGCTCTCTTGCCCACAGCTCTAGTTTTGATGCCACTATGCTTTTTTAAAAAAGGATTTATTAAATTTTGTTATCATTATTATTATTATTTAATTTGACCAGAGAGAATGAGAAAGGGAAAGTGAAAGGAAGTCTCCAGGTTTGGGACTCTAACCAAGGTTGGCCATGTGGGAGTCCAGCACCTTAACCAGCACACCACCTGCCAGTCCCAGTCACTATGCTTTTAACATTATTGTTCCTTCCACCTCCCACCACCTCCTGAGAGAGCTGTGGATGTGTTATCATCCCCATGACCACAGAAGATCCAAAACTCAAGGACCAAGACCACTACATCATATCCACCTTCACTTTACCAGACCCTAATGCACAGCAGACGTTTAATAAATGTAAAATGAATGGCCTGAGAGTCCTGCCAAAGCTTCCCAGTGCTCATAATGTCTGGCCATCTGCAGAGTTCCTGTACTTTGAGATCCTGACAAATAGGTGTAAACCTTTACAGGCAGGGTTACCCAGTTTTGTAATACAAGATGGTTTATCTGAACAATAAAAAATCTGACAGGCAGGCAAAAAAGCTGAAGAGGCTTTTCTTTGAAGCTACAGAAATGGCCAAGAAGCCCATGAAAAGACGCTCAACAACCTAAGTCACCAGGAAAATACAAATCGAAACTATTTCACAGCCAGCAGGATAGCAATCAAAAAGACAGATAATCAAGTATTGGTGAGAATCAGGAGAAAACAGAACAGCAAGATGGTATAGCCATTCTGGACAAATGCCTGGCAGGTCCTCAGTTAAGTATAGAATTACCGTATAAGCCAGCAATTTCGATACTAGGCAGAATTTACCCACGAGAAATTAAAATATGTCCATACAAAAGCCTGTACTCAAGCGTTCATGATAACATTGTTTAGAATCGCCAAGAAGTGAAATCAATACAAACATTCACCAACTAATGAATGGCTTAATAAAATGTAGTACATCCATATCACGGAATACTATTTGGCAATAAACCTTAAAAACATTATGTGCAGAAAAAAAAAGGCAAATTACAAAAATTCACCCAGCTATGATTCTGTTTTGTGAAATATCCAGACATAATTTCTTTAATTTTTTTTTTTAGAATTATTTTTAACTTTATTTATTTTAGTTTGACCAGAGAGGGACAGAATGAGAGAGAGAAAGGGAAGGTGAGAAAGCAAGCCGCCAGGTCCAGGACTCGAACCGTGGTCGGCCATGTGGGAGTCCAGTGCTCTCAACCACCATGCCACCTGCCGGCCCCAAAACAGACAAAATTTCTATAGAATAGATAAAAAGTAGATTAGAGGTTGAGAGAGACATGGACTATGAGGAGAAAGGGGGACTGACTGCTAATGAGATTTTAGAGAGATGATGAAATGGTTCTAAATTTGGTGTCGGTAAAGACAGCACACCTCTGAATATTCTCTCATTTTAAAATTTCATTTATTATTTTTTTTTAAATTTGCCACCGGGCATGTGCACTCACCAAAGGGGGCCTGAGTAGGAGTGAGAAAACAAGTCACTAGGGGGGACCAGCAGTTGGTGTAATGGCTATGTCACTGGACTCCCATGTAGTCAACCTAGGTTCGAGTCCTGGACCCAGTAGCTTAAACTCACACCGGGCATGTGTGCGTGCGTGCCCAAGATCCCAAGAGGAGAATGGAGGAAAAGGGACTACAGTGTGGCCATCCCTCCTGGGGGG
>NW_006159855.1:1740891-1741249 GCF_000334495.1 Tupaia belangeri chinensis | reverse complement strand
ACCCTATAGAAAAAAACCACCCAAAAAAAAAAAAAAAAAAAAAAAAAAAGTCACTAGGTCCAGGTCCCACATGTGGGAATCCAGTGTCTTAACTACCATTAGTTGCTGGCCCCTATAAATTCTTTATTTTTTATAAAATATATTTATTACTATTATTTTAAAATTTACTACAGGACATTTGCCAGAGAGAGACAGAGGCAGAGAAAAAGCGAGAAAGCAAGCTGCCAGGTGCAGGACTCAAACTGCAGTTAGCCATGTGGGAGTCCAGTGCCTTAATCATCACACTACCTGCTGGTCCCCATATTCTTTCTTTTTTTTTTTTTGGAGAGGTTTTCGCTATAGGGCGCGTGCGCTCGCC
>NW_006159855.1:1734789-1740871 GCF_000334495.1 Tupaia belangeri chinensis | reverse complement strand
CAGAAAGCGAGAAATCACCCCCCAGGGGGGATGGTCACGCCGCAATCCCTTCTCCTCCATTCTCCTCGGGATCTTGGGCACGCATGCACACACGTCCAGCGTGAGTTTTAAGCCACCGGGTCTGGGACGCGAACCGTGGTCAGCTACGTGGGAGTCCAGCGACATAGCCATTACACTAACTGCTGGTTCCCTATTCTTTCTTTTTTTAAAAAATTAAAATTTGCTATATGGCACATGTACTTGCTGGAAAGAAACAGAAAGAGAAGGGCAAGTGAGAAAATACTCCCCAATCCCTTCTCCATTCTCCTCTTGGGATTTGGGACATGCACACAATGGCCACATAGGATCCAGCTACCTTAACCACCATGCCACTGGTGGCCCAAATTATGAATATTCTTAAAAAAAAAAAAAAAAGGAGCCAACCAGTGGCATGGTGATTAAGGTGGTTGGATTCCACATGGCTGACTGTGTAGTTCAAGTCCCAGAACTGATGGCTCGAAAACTAGTGGGTGGATGCGCGTGTGTGCATGCCCAAAATTCCAGAGGAGAATGAAGGAGAAGGGACTATGGAGCAGTCATCCCTTCTGGGGAGCAATTTCTCACTTTATCCCCCTGACCCCAGTGAACATACACACTCTATAGCAAAAATCTAAAACAACAAAAATCCACTGAATTTTATACTTTAAGTATGTGTATTATATTAGGTATGTGGATTATTTCTCAAAGCTCTTATTAAAAACATATGGTGGGGGCCATCAAGTGGCGTAGTGGTTAAGGGCAGTGGACTCCCAAATGGCCGATCACGGTTCAAGTCCTGGACTTGGCAGCTTGCCTTCTCAGTTTCCCCCTCTCCCCTCTTTCTCATTCTGTCCCTCTCTGGTCTCAACTGCTGGGATCAGCAGTTGGCGTAATGGCTATGTCACTGGACTCCCATGTAGCTGACTGCAGTTCGAGTCCCGGACTTGGTAGCTTAAACTCAAAGAGGATGCATGTGCGTGCCTGCCCAAGATCCTGAAGGGAGAATGGAGGAGGAATTGCGGTGTGACCATTCCCCTTGGGGGTGATTTTCTTGCTTTCTGTCTCTGCCTCTTTCTGTCTTTCTGGCAAGTGTACATGTCCTATTAAAAAAAAAAAAAAAAAAAAAAAAACCTCTCCAAAACCAAACAAATAAACAAAAAAACAATTATTAAAAAAGAAAAAAATATGGCACATGGGGTTGGCAGGTGGCATGGTGATTGAGGCAGTGGACTCCCACATGGGTGACCATGGTTCAAGTCCTGGACCCAGAGGCTTGTTTTCTCACTTTCTTTATCATTTTCCCTCCCTCCCCATCTCTGGTCAAATTTAATAAATAAATAAATAAAGTTAAATAAAATAATTCTTTATAAAAAAAAGAAAAAGAATTAAAACAAAACAATCAAGATAATTTATTTAATTTCATTATATGTAATTTCTCATTCTCATTATTATTATTCAATTTGACCAGAGAAAGAGAGACAGGGAAAGTGAGAAAGCAAGCCACCAGGTCCGAGACTTGAATCTCAGTCTACCATGTGTGAGTCCAGCACCTTAACCACCATGCCACCTGACATGGACCCTGAGACAAATTTATAGACCTCAAATCCAATTAAAACCAAGACAAACCTCTCTACAGCAAATGGACTGCTAAACTCTAGTAGCTGGGCAACTAAAAGGCAATATTCACACAATCTGTTACAATACAAAGATCAGCACCCCTTAGAGTTCATTATGTAACAAATTTAATTTGGTGTGTAAGAAGTGGATGTTTAGAAAATTCTCATGAAATTATAGTTTCCAAAGGATTAAAAATAATAATGTCTTCCACTTTTCCCAACATCAAAATTGTACTGAATAGTTCTTTTTTTCCTTTGCACAGGGCGCCTGTGCTTACCAGAGAGAAAGAGAGAGGAAAGTGAGAAATCTGCCCCGCCCAGGAATGGCCACACAGCAATTCCTTCTCCTTCATTCTCCTCTTGGTATTTTGGGCATGCATGCACACGACCAGAATGAATATAACACAGTATGTTTGCATTTTAACATTTTGACTGAGATTCATTCACGAGGCCAGGTGTGGAATTTTCCACCTGTGGCATCATGTCAATGCTCAAAAAAAGTGCCAGGTTCTAGAGCACCCTGGACTTTGGATTTTCAGAAGAGGGATGTTCAACCTGTATTGCAACGACCTCTAATCTAGTCTCCCTGCTGCTGCCTTGGCCTCCTTAAGCTTACTGTCAACACAAGAGAAGCCCAGTCCTATCTTCTATTCAAAACCTCCAATGACTTGGGCCAGCCCCATAGCCTAGTGGTTAAGGGAAGCTGGATCTCACATGGCTGACTGTGGTTTGAATCCTGACCCCAGAGGCTTGAAAAACAGGCCGGGCAAGTGTGTGTGTGTACCCAAAGTCCCCACAGGGCAGAGAAATGGATAAGAACAGTAGTATGACCATGCCCCACTGAGAGGGATGCTTTCTCCCTCTCTCCTTTCCTCTGGAGAGTACACACAGAACCTTCTGGCAATTCAAAGAAAAGGGGGAAAAAAAAAAAAAAACAGTGCCAAAGACTTCCAGTCTCACTCAGAAAAAAAAGGCTCTGCCTTTCCAAAAGCCTATGGAGCCCAGTTTCCACTTGACGCATGTACTGACCTCAGCCCAGGTTACTCTGGTCACCACGGCCTCCTGGCCCTTTCTTTCCAACATACCTGGCACTATCCCACCAATGGGCATTTATATTCACTGTTTGTTGCCTTTACTTACATCTTTTTTCCCCAAGATGTGGTGTGGCTTCAACAGATTTCGAAGCGAGAAATCAACCCCCAGGGGAGATGGTCACACAGCAATCCCTTCTCCTCCATTCTCCTCTCAGCATTTTGGGCACCTACTTGCCACTGGGTCAGGGACCTGAACTGCTGTTGGTCATGTGGGATCCAGTTACCCTAACTATCCCACCACCACCTGGCCCATCAGTTCTTTTAAGTGTATTTATTTTCTCCAGGGACAAAAGAGTCAGAGATAAAGAAACAGCACCTCCAACAGGATGCCAACGCAGCAATCCACCTCTGGTCCTTGGCTAGCTCCAGATCACGGGCAAGCATATACCTTAGTACACAAGGAAGTCTCCAGACTTGAACCAGGAACCTTCCCACATGTGACTACGCCAAGGTCTGGCTCCCAAGGATGCCAATTTTGTTCACTGCTGTATCCCAACACTTAGAATAGTTCCATGTGCTTGGCAAGTATTCAAGAAATACTTCTGAATAACCAAACATTTCAAAAAAAAAAAAAAAAAAAGTTGTATGGTCTTAAGATGCCCCAAGCAATCATTATAAACAATTATCAGGGCCAGCAGCTAAGGCATTGGACTCCCACATGGCCAACTGCGGTTTGCGTCCCAGACCTGGCAGCTTGCTTTCTCACTTTCTCTCTCTGGTGAATACACATGTCCTATAGCAAATTAAAAATAATAAATAGAGACCAGCAGATGGTGTAATGGTCACATCACTGGACTTCCACGTAGTCAACTGCAGTTAAGAGTCCCAGTCTGGGTGGCTTATAACTCATGCCAGGCATGTGTGCATGCATGCCCAGGATCCCAGAAGGAGAATGGAGAATGGACTGCAGCAGGCCATCCCCTGGAGGGGTGGGGTAGGGGGGGCAGATTTCTTGCTTTCGGTCTTTCCAGCAAGCACACATGCCTTCTAGCAAAAATCTCTCTAATAACTAATTTTTAAAAAATATTATGATATGGGGCCAGCAAGTGGCATGGTGGTTAAAGGCGCTGGACTCCCACATGGCCGACCATGGTTCAAGTCTCAGATGTGGTGGCTTGCTTTCTCACTTCCTCTTTCTCTGTCTCTCTGATCAAACTGGAAAGTAATAATGATATAATAATAAATAGAGTTAAATATTTTAAAAAAAAAATATTATGATACAATTAAATATTGCCCTGCCCATTGTTTTTTGGTAGTTTCCTAATAGGAGGAAATGAGATTTTTATTTTTAGATTACATCACTGAAAAACAGAGTGCAAACAAGAATACCATCCAAAGACCCAGAGGTATTAAAAGTGAATTTTCCAATCCCTTAAGTCATGAGGACATGTCACAGGACTAGGAAAGATCTCAAGTCATCCTTTAAATCAGGAATCCCCAACCTCTGGGCCATCGACTGGTACTGGCCCATATTATTACAGTGTAATGATAATGAAAGCAAAGTGAACAATAAATGAAATGTGCTTAAATTACTGCTAAACCATTCCCCTGGCCCCAGTCCATGGAAAAATTTTCTTCCACTAAAAACTGGTCTCTGGTGCCGGAAAGGTTGGAGACTGCCGCTCTAAAATGATTCCCTACTTTCAGACAACCTTCCTGATCCGCTGGATCCACTGCTCTACTTTTACCTTTATTAATACTTTTCTGGACAACCTGTTTCAGTAACAAATAAGCACAGTTAATTCAGTGACCAACTGGATCACCGTTGTGTTTCTGAGTCCCATTTCTCATAGTCCTTTCTCTTTTCTTGTATGGGTTTTTTTAATTTTGTTTTTTGTTTTGTTTTTAAGTTTTTGCTATAGGGTACACACGCTTAGAGAGATGGATATAGAAAGCGAGAAACACACCAGTGAGGATAACCACACTGCAACCCTTCTCCTCCATTCTCCTTTCAGGATTTTGGGCACACCATAGAGGCATACAAACCCAGAGGGTTTTCAAGCCACTAGGTTGGGGCTCAAACAACACAGTTGGCCAGGTGGGATCCCAGCAGCTCCAAGATAACAGCTGGCTCCAAAGTCCTTTCTAAGTATGAATACCTGCAATCCAAATCACCCAAAAATCTGGTTTTGGCTAGTAGAGTAATCCAAGTTGCTGGTTTGTTTGTTTTCCTCCTTAGAGAGAGGTTTTTTGCTATAGGGCATGTGCAGTCACCAAAGAGAGACAAGAGAGAAAGGCAGAAAGCAAGAAATCACTCCCCATGGCCATGCTGCAATCCCTTCTCCACGCAGGATCTTGGGCATGCACACACACTGGCGTGGCTTGAGAAATAAGCCACTGGGTCCAGAACTGGGATCACAGTTGACTTTGGTGGGAGTCCAGCAACATAACCATTAAGCCATCTGCTCGCCCTGCCCCCACCTCAGTTGCTTTTAATGTCTAATTATATCCACCAGCATAGAACCAAAGTTAACCAGTAACTTTTACATTTTTGGAGAGACCCGTGTAGCCTTATGTTGTCCAAGCTAGCCTCAAACTCCAGACCCTCCAGCTTCAGTCTCCTGAGCAGGTGGGATTACAGGCAAGTGCCTCTCCACACCTTACTGGGCCTACCTGATATTTAGCAATTTTTTCGCCTCCTCTCACTCCCTTGAAAGATGCCAGAACAACTCATAAACTATTAAAGTTTCATGTAAATGCCACCCGAAAGTTTTACGAGTCCTCGAAATGCTTCTTTAGCTTAAACCCACATCACTTTAACCATCTGTCCTTTAGATAATACGTTTGTAACCCAGAACTCTATACTAGAGATTCATTTATCCAATGGTATCGATGATGTGTAGTCATTCTCCTGAGGGCAAGTAAGTGAAAGAGATTGGGCAGAATTAGTAACCACGGAATAAAGAATCATAGCCTTAAAGCACTCAGTCTGACCACTTACAAATTATTTTACACCCAATCACCACAATACTTCACCCACAACTTGCAGAAAATATTTACATAGCTCTTCACACGACAGTCCTACCCGCTGATAGTATCCTCACTGTACAAGAGAGATAAAACAGACATGCAACATTTGGCCCGAAGTCACACGTCTGGTCCCGACTTCAAATCGGACACTCCCTTCCTAGAGCTGCCAAGGGAGTTTCTATAACGACCGGAAAAGAATTCCTTAATTGGAGTTTCTGAACTCGCAAGAAAACCAAGCCATGTTTCCATTTCAAGCAAAACGTTAATACCTCACGCCAGACAGAAATAAAACAACGATAAATAAGAATACCGGCAGGTTTTATGTAAAGACAAGTAAGAAGCCACGACCGTAAAAAGCCTCAGCACTGAGAAGCCGTCCGAGCC
>NW_006159855.1:1719110-1734669 GCF_000334495.1 Tupaia belangeri chinensis | reverse complement strand
GCTTTCCGGCCCTACCCGACTGCCCGGGCCACAAGTCAGCCGCGGGCTGAGCCCCTGCCTCTTTCAGCGCGGGCTGACGACGTGACACCCCACAACCCGCCAAGGGCAGCCTCTCGGACCCCACACCGACCCCGCACCCGGGATGCGCCTCGCTCTCTCCCGCGTCTCTTCGACTCCCCGGCAACCCTCACCTTCTCCTCATGGCGGACGAGCCAAGCGGCCGGGCGTCCAGCCCCCTGACCTGCTCCACGCGAGTCCGAGCGCGGAAATCCCCAGCACACCTGCGAACTCGCTCCGCGACGCCGCTCCGCGAGCCGTTGGGCACCGCGGATTTTCAAACCAAGCCCCGAGGCAGAGCAGCCTCGCGATTGGTCTCCAGTCCCGTCGCTCCTCACGAAGTCCCGCCCTCATCCCCGCCCCGCCCCGCCAGCTGTGAATAGCACGTGGCTCGGGAAGTCCCGGCCCTCGGGCTGGGGGAGGGGCCAGGAGCTGGACGTGGGACACGCCGTGGGGGTGGAGCTGTGGTCACCGTCTGCGCGTGCGCTCGGCCACATCGCTAGGTAAAACGCTCCGCCCCAGCCAACTACGTCATCAGGGCCCGCCCCGCGTTGAGTTTTGGTTCGAAGTGTCCAGTAGCGGCTGCGTCCTTCGGCTGCCCAGCGGCGGGCGTCCTGCGGCTGCCGAAGCTGGACAAGGGATTAATAGGAGAGTTTAGCTCCTTAACTTTTTCCCTTCGTTCATCCAGGGCGAACCTAGGAACTAATCCTTGCCGAGAATTTCCCTCAGATGTAGGAAAAGGGGAGAGAAGGAACATTGAAGGCTCTTGGGCCTGGTACCTTTCCTAGCAATTTGTCCATTTAGTCTCAACAGGCCTCTTAAGGACTATCGCCGTTGTACAGAGTACTCATAAAGATTTGAGTGGCTTGCCCCAGTCACAGGATTGGTGAACAACTGGGATCGCCTGGGCGTGGTTTTCTCGCAAATGGCGAGTTTATGCAACTGTTACAAGAAAAGTTTAAAACTCATTATCTACATTGAAGTACATTTGTGTGCTCCATTTCTCACTGAACACATGCTACTATACAATCCCTTATATATATATTTTTAGTGACTCATGGTTATATACTAGCCTGGTGTGTAGATATCTCATAACTGATTCTGCTTTTTTAAGAGAGATTTTTTTGCTATAAGGCATGTGCTCCTCAAGAGACAGGTTTGTTCAGCTCTGTCTCCTCCCCAGGAGGCTGGAATACCTTCTCCATTCTCCTCGCAGGATCCTGGGCGGGCACCCATGCACACACACCCAGGGGCAAATTTCAAGACTCCAGGTCCAGGACACAGACCAGGGTCCAACATGGAGAAGTCCAGTGAAGTAAGCATTGCGCCATCTGTTGGTCCAAATTCTGCCTTTTTTAAAAAAATTAAGTTATTTTTATTATCATTTTAAAATTTGCTATAGGGAATACACACTCACCAGAGAGAGACAGAGAGAGAGGGAAAGTGAGTAAGCAAGCAGCCAGGCCTGGGACTGGAACAGAGGTGGGCCACGTGGAATTCCAACACCTGAACCACCACATCATCTGCTCACCCTAGGTCCCAATTGTTAAGATAATTCTGGGCTGAATATCTTCATATATAAATCTTCACAACTTCCAACATTTTCTTTCTTTTTCTTAATTATTTTTTTTTTATTCATTCATTCATTTATTTCTTAATTTGACCAAGAGAGACAGAGGGTGAGAGAGACAAAGGAAGTGAGAAAGCAAGCCACCAGATTCAGGACTCAAACCCTGGTCGGCCATGTGGGAGTGTCCAGCGCCTTAACCATCATGCCACCTGCTGGTCCCACAACTTCCAACATTTTCTTCCAGCTGATTCCTAGAAGTGGGAAGGTGGTTTGGTGGTTAAGACAGCTGGATTCCCACATGGCCGACCATGGTTCATCCTGGACCTGGCGGCTTGCATTCTCACTTTCCCTTTCTCTCACCCTCTCACTCTGGTCTTCTCTGGTCAAATTAAAATAAAGTTAAATAAAATAATTCTTTTAGGGACCAGGACTTGGCCTAATGGCTATTTTGCTGATCTCCCATGTAGTCAACTGCGGTTTGAGTCCTGGACCCGGTGGCTTAAACTTGCGCCAGCTGTGTTTGCATGCATGCCCAAGATCCTGAGAGCAGAATGGACGAGAAGGGATTGCTGTGTGGCCATCCCCACAGGGGGTGATTTCTCGCTTTCTGACTCTTTGTCTCTCTCTGGTGAGCGCACACGTCCTATCAAAAAAATCTCTCCAAAAAAAAAATAATTCTTTTTAAAAAGTATAATTACTGAACATTCCCCTTCCTAGAGATGTTTTATTTATTTGCCCTCCCCACCAAGCCCCACTAGAAGGGTATCCTTTTTGTTAACCTCAGCAGTGCTGACTACTAACATACCTTTAAACACTTGTTTCATAGGTAAAAAATGAAATTTCCTTGTTTGACACTTGTTTGATTATAACTGACACAGTATTTTTTAGGGTGTTTAATAGCCAACTATAACTTCTATAAATTCCCTTCATAAGCTTTTTCCCTAAAGGTAAAGGATCTTGCTTGTTTTGTTGTCAGAGCATATTTTTCTTAACTTTCAGATAACCTTTTATTTGTGCTTTCAAAGTCCTTTAACTTCCTAGCATGCCAAACATTCATACCGCTAATATAACAGAACACAGGGACCACTTTTTAGATTTGCTTGCACTCTGTTGATTAACCTCAAAGGAGACTTTTTCAGAAAGGTTCAAAAATTTGTGCTTTTGGGACCAGCAGTTAGCATAATGGCTATGTTACTGGACTCCCACGTAGTTGACCGCAGTTCGAGTCCCAGACCCGGTCGGTGACTTAAACTCATGCAAGGCACGGGTGCGTGCGTGCCCAAGATCCCGAGAGAAAGGAGGAGAAGGGACTGCGGCGTGCCCATCCCCCCTGGGGGGTGATTTCTCGCTTTCTGTCTTTCTGGCGAGCACACGTGCCTGATGGCATAAACCTCTCCAAAAAAAATTAATTTGTGCTTTTCAGATACATTCCCAGAGCCAGGAGAATTTAACTACCATGTTTTTTTATACCATAGTTTTGAAACAATCCATCATTGAACATTGCAAAGATAACAGACCCAGCATGGAAAACACTATGTAATGCAACCTTTTTATGGTGTCATATTATATTTTTACTAGACGGTATCCTTCTAGAATGCAAGTGCAATGTATTGCCACAGTTTACTTGGTCATAGAATCATTTTCTTGACACATAGTTTTTTATTTTAATGAGAGTGTTTTTATTTTATTTTATTTATTTATTTATTTATTTATTTTGAGAGGTTTTTCACTATAGGGCGCGTGCGCTCGCCAGACAGACAGAGAGAGACAGAGAGACAGAAAGCAAGAAATCACCCCCCAGAGGGGATGGCCACGCCGCAATCCCTTTTCCTCCATTCTCCTCTCGGGACCTTGGGCACGCACGCACACGCACCCGGCGTAGGTTTTAAGTCACTGGGTCCGGGACGCGAACCGTGGTTGACTACGTGGGAATCCAGCGACATAGCCATTACGCTAACTGCTGGTTCCCAATAAGAGTATTGTTTTAGAGAGATTTTTTGCTATAGGGCACATGCACTCACTGGAGAGACAGAGACAAAGAGAAAGCAAGAAATCACCCCTCAGGGGGATGGCCATGCCATAATCCCTTCTCCATTTTCCTCTCAGGATTTTGAGCACGCATGCACATCACCCAGTGTCTTTTAAGCTGCCAGATTTGAGACTCGAACCATAGTCGACTACATGAGAACCCAATATAACCATTACACCATCTGCTGATCCCAAAGAGAGATTTTTTTTTAAACAGTGCCTTGCCATGTCATGCTCCTCCTGCCCCAGCCTCCTAGTTAGCTAGGACTACAGGTACACCACTATACACCACCATGCACAGCCACCAGGCAGGGCACCCTCTGATTTACATCATTGGGGCTGGGCCAGACACATATTCCATTTGCCCACTAACAGCTCTATCACAGTGTCTTCTTGCACAGGAGATTGACACAGCACTCGAATTTCTAGCTAGGTACTTGAGGCATTCCTTGTCCTTGCCCTATGTTCTGAAAAAGCATTATCATTCTTTGGTGGAAAGAACATTCTGATGACCAGTAACTCAATGTTTGACTTTCTTTCCTTCTTTCAGTAAGTGGCAGTCCTGTGGAGTGAGAAACAGAAAAGAAGAGCAACTGGAAGGGACAGTCTTGCAAAAACACAGGTAAGTGGGGCCAGCAGGTGATGTGGGGGTTAAGGAGCTGGATCGCACACAGTGAGTCCGGGACCTGGTGACAGGCATGTGTGTGTGTGTGTGTGCGCCCAAAATCCCGAGAGGAGAATGGAGGAAAAGGGATTATGGTGTGGCCATCCCTCCTTCCACGGTAGGAGGTTGATTTCTCACTTTCCCTTCCTCTGTCTCTCTCCAGCAAGTGCACGCACCCTATGGCAAAAATTTAGCAACAAAACAAAAAATGCACACAAGATACATTAAAGACTTGCTGTGGGGATAGTGAGGACAGAGTGAATTACAGGCATGTAGAAATAAGAATAGGGGCTACCCATGACTTGGTGGCTAAGGTGGCTGTATCCCACGAGGCTGACTGTGTGGTTCAAGTCCTGGACCCTGTGGCTTTAGAAACATGCCAGGCATGTATGGGTGCATGCCCAAGTCGTGAAAGGAGGGATAAGTGGAGAAGGGATTGCTGCAATGACCAGGCTCTGTGGGAGGTGCTTTCTCACTTTTTCTCTCTCTCCAGCAAGCACACATGCCCTCTGGCAAAAAGAAAAAAGAATAGATGTGCACGTCCAAAACGACTAACATATTACATTTCCGCATAGAGGTTTTATTTACAATGATGCTCAAACAGGGTAATCAAGGACTTCTCTTTCTCCTCATACCTTAGCAGCATGGACTGTACTTCATAAACAGAAAAGAGAACTGTTCTGGGCGCGGAGGTGAACTCTCTCCTCAGAAATGTTCTCTAAATTCTAAGTTCCAAGCTCCCAGGCTTCTCACAGGGCAGTCAGTGGACACTTTATGATGAGTAGCTGGCTGCCAATGCCTGTGTCCCACTGGGGACTGTGTCCAGAGAAGACGTCAACACTGGCTGGGAAAGTTTCATGCTTTCACCTCACTCATGGCCTCCATCAGGCGAGCACTGTTGGTGACTGCTGTTGTCAGAAAAATGAACCTGTACCCTAAGGAGGAAAAGCCGCAGCAGAGGTAACCAGGGGCAGACCTCAGACCCCGACAGTAATCATATCAAGCTCCTCCAGCACCACAGGCCCCTCTGGGTCAGAGCACCAGTTTACAGACACAGTGTCGGCCACCACATCTTCCTAAGCCTGGCCAAACTGGGCTCCCTACGATGACGGCACACAGCAAGGGTATGACGAGTGGGCCCAGCAACCAGAAGAGCCTTGCTGTACAGGCTTCACCCCCCAGGTCCCATGCAGGGCTGTTCTCACCTTTCTGTTTTCTTACCTTTCTCTCTGCCCAGGAATCGAAGCGCTGAGATCTCAGAGAAGGTACAACCACCCAAGAATACCACCAAGATGAGGCGCAGGGACTCGCTGGAAGCCTTGTCTTCCTTGGTCATGTCTGTGAGGATTGGACCAAACTCAACACCTCCCTGACATGCTAGCTCTGGGTGAAGCATCCAGCCCACCTCTCACTGTCACCCTACCCACTAGTCAACACCTTGTACCTGTGAAAGCAAACTCACTGCAGTTGAGCAGCCGTACCACCTCATCCAGGCCCTGCCAGCTCCGCCGCTCCAGCACCTGGGAAGATGTAGGCACCACTTTCAAGTCTACAGACAGTACCAGGCTTAGGAAATGTAGGGCTCAGCAGCAGGTTGTGTACCAGCTCTTGCTAGTTACACGAAGAGTAAGAGGTCGGGATATGGGCCTGATGGTGGCTCAACCATAATACGTACACTCTGCAAGGCTGGCCAACCTGGGAAGGTTCTGAATTTGCATTCAGAGATCTCCCTGAGGACACCGGGCACACATGTCTACGATTTTGGGGTGGGTCGCAGCATCAGGACCCCGTTGAGGGTGCTGTCTCTCTCTCTCTCTTACTTACGGAAATAACAGATTAACTTCTTTAAAAGTTGGGATAGGCCAGGAACTAAGAGAAAACAGAGAGTGAAATGTGAATGGGGCGCAAGAATGACTTGGTCTCACCTGCTCGATGATTCGGCAGCTCAGGGGCACATAAGCACCACTGAAGACATAAGCCATGTCCCGGGGCACTTTCAGATCATATTCGCCATCCACACGTGGGATCTAGAGGGCAGAGGTACTATTTAGGCAAGAGACAGCTCAGCTCTCTGATCCTTTCAAGAATTAAATAAAAGTGACATATCCCAAAAAACAGTTATTTCAACTTATTTCAGCAATAGCTCTGGGGGAAAAAAAAAAAAAGACCATAATGGAAGATGACAGCTTCTGAGAAGGGTTTGCCTTTCCTGGCCCCGCAGTGGCAGGGGACCCGAGTACTTGCCATGTTCTCTGGCACTGGCAGAGGCTTGTTACATATTCATTGAGTGAGTATTTGTGTCTTGTCTCATTATTAAACTAAAATCATGCTATGAGGCTACCAAACAAAAGGATCTTTGTAAAGATAAAACAACGGAAAGGATTTTGTGGATTCAAAGTTCTCCACAAAGGACTGAACCCATGCCTCCCCAAGCAGCCCTGTTCCACATACCAAATTTAGCTTTTTACTGATGGCACGAAAATTGCTCCTCTTGGCCAGAGAACTGAAGGCATCAGTAATCTTCCCTGGGGAAGAAATCTGTGCTAGATTTCATCTAAGGCCTACAGGTTTGTGACACGGACGTAGGTGACAATATTCAAGAAATGACAGGACCAAGCATATCTGAAGACCCCCTTGAAGCCATTCACCCACAGTCCCGTAGAACTGATCAAGCTACCACGCTTGTCCCCACCCACAGCCTTCCTCGCCCTACAGGGAACCAGCTAACTACGAAATGCAATCTATAAGGTGACCCTAGTTTATTGGTTGAGTATATAGGCTTTGTACTCCAAAGGACCAGACTCACTAATTAAGGGACCTTTGGAAAATCTTTTTATAATTGCCAGAGAAATAATGAAGAAGAGGGGAAAAGGAAAAAGCACCCTCCAATGGCATATGGTCAGGCCACAATCCCTTCTCCGTCTTCCATTTTTCCATCCTGTTGGAATTTTGGGCACACACACACATGTGCCCAGCAAGTTTTTCAAGCCACCATGATTTAAACCATGGTCAGCCATGTGGGAACCAGTTCCCTTAACCATTAGACTGCAGGGCTAGCCTGACACTAAATTTCTCTAAGCCCCTGTTTCTTCACCTGTAAGATAAGGGCCAGCAGGAGGCATGGTGGTTAAGGCACTGGACTCCCAAATAGCCAACCATGGTTTGAGTCCCAGACCTAGCGACTTGAAAATCATGCTGAGCACACGTGCGTGTGTGTCCGAAATCCCAAGAGGACAAGAGAGGAGAAAGGATTTTGGTGTGGCCATTCCCCTTGGGACAGGAGAGTATGATTTCTCACCCCTCTTGCCTTCTCTCTGTCTCTCTAGTGAAAGCACACATCTATGGCAAAAAACCCTCCAAAAAATTTTTTTTTAAAAATGTACCTTATAGAGTCTTTAGTGTACATTAAATGAGAAACTGGAAATAAAGGGCTTAGCATGTGCTAAGTGTTCAATACGTGGGAACTACTTATTGGAGCAATGACAGTGATAGTATGGAATCACATCCTCCTCCTCCTCAAGTACGTTGTCTCTCCCACCCAGGGTGCCTATGGGGGAAAGAGGGAACAACTGGGGGTGGGGTCAACTGCACTCCCAGCTTACCTGCAGCCTTGTCAGTCACCAGCTTGCTCACTTTACTCTCCACTGCTGTGAGGGCATCCCCTGGGGCCTGCTCCGTCAGAAGCCCGGCTCGTCGCAGATTGGAGAAGGTCAGCAGGTGCTCGGGACCATAGCTCTGAAGAGAATGCAACTCAGCTATTTGTGGCGGAGCCTCCACCCAGGGTCTAGCACTGCTAGGTGATACAGAGGTGGGGACGAGAAGGCCCGTGCAGTCTCTGCTCTGCTGAGCTCACACCTTGTCACAGCGGCAACAGCCAGACACGAAGCAAAGAAAGTTAAAAGGCAGAGCATGCAACTATCACAGTACAGAGAAAGCTGAGGTGGCGGGATGGCTTCTCGGATGGCTCACAGATGGTATAAGACTTGACAAAGACTGGAAAGGATAGCTGACCCAGTAAGGGAGATTCCAGGAGAAAGCACACATTGCAGGGCCCGACAGCCAACTGTTTCAATCCTCTCAGCTCTCGGCGCCCCCATAAGAGGATGTGGACTGAAACATGGGCAGTGGGCAGAGAAGTGTACTAGGAGGTGACTGTCCCTAGTGCTGGAATAGTTAAGAGAGGGAGTCTATGGGACCAGAAGGTGGTGTGGTGGTGAAGGTGGCTGGATTCCCACATGATCAACCACAGTTTGAGTCCTGGACCCATGGCTTGAAATTCACAACAGGCACATGTCCGGGCATGGCCACCCCAAATCCCAAGAGGAGAATGGAGAAGGGACTGTGGCATGGTCATTGCCCTGGGGGCGATTTCTGACTTTCCCTCACTCTGGTAAGCACATGTGCCCTGTGGCAAAGAAAAAAACAAAAGAGGGAATCTAGAATGGAAACAAGATGGTGATGGAAAAAGAGACCATTTCTTCTTTTATCTCTTTCAAAAATCCCCATGACTGTCCTGGACTAAGTTCCCTCAGAAATATACCTTCCAAGACTTACCTGCAGATACTGTGTTTTCAGAGATCGGTAATCCTTGGGAATCAAACCTGAAGGGAAGGAAAATAAGACAGAAGTATGAGAAAGAGGCTGGCTGAGGTGCCCTGAAATGTACAGCCAAACCCACCAAAGAACCACTACCTCCATGAGGAGGAAGGATCTGGTAAACGCCATTAACCTGGCATAGCCCACAGTTGATTCTAAACTGACTTTGACAGTTAGGCTTGCCTGTTGAAAGATAAAGCCAGAGTCTGAGGGCTCCAGGGGAACTGGGTGCTGCAGAGGGTGTGGCAGGAAGAACAACTTCTTATGCATTTATTTCTGGCTAAGGGGCAGTTTTTTGGAACTGCTTTATCGGTACTGAAAAATAGGAAGTGTTAAAATGAGTTCAAAAGTGTGGTCTTAAGTGCTTTTCTTCATAGAAGGAAAAATGGGCTTCCAACTATTGGGTTGTCGAAAAAGTCAAGTGCATTTTTGCATAGAAAAAACACATCATGACTTCCTCAACAACTCAATATAATAAAGAAGGCTTAGAACAGGCAAAATATTTCTTCAGTAGAAAGCAACCTTAAAGAATATTCACCACGCCAACCATGGCCTGGTGGTTAAGACAACTGGATCCCACATGGCCAACCACATGGTTTGAGCCCCAACCTGGTGGCTTGAAAAAAATTTGGGGATGCATGCGTGTGCACACCCAAAAATCCTAAAAGGAGGGAAAACTGGAGAAGAGACTGCAGTGGGACCATCCCCCATGGAGAATGCTTTCTCTTTTTCCTCTCACTCTGTGTCTCTCTCCAATGAGTACATACACCCTCTGGGAAATTAAAAAAAGAAGGGGCCGGGACCAGCAGATGGCATAATGGCGATGCTACTGGACTCCCATGTAATTGACTATGGTTCGAGTCCCAGACTCAGTGGCTTAAACTCACGTTGGGTGTGTGTGCATGCGTGCCCAAGATCCCAAGAGGAAAATGGAGAAGGGATTGAGGCATGGCCATCTCCCCTGGGGGCGGCGATTTCTTGCTTTCTGTCTCTCTCTGTCTTTCTGGCAAGCGCACACTCCCTATAGCAAGAACCTCTCCAAAAAGAAAAAAATTTAATAAAATAAAATTTAAAAAGGGGCCAGCAGGTGGCATGGAGGTTAAGGCACTGGATCGCACATAGCTAACTATGCAGTTCAAGTCCCAGACCCGGCAGTTTGAAAATCATGCTGGACATCTGTGTGTGCATGTTCAAAATCCTGAGAAGAGACTGGAAGAGAAGGGATTGTGACAAGACCATCCCCTCTGAGGTGGTGCTTTCTCACTTTCCCTTTCTTTCTGTCTCTCTCTGATAAGAACAACACTCTACAGCAACAATTTAAAAAAAATTTTTTTTTAAAGGCAAAAACGAAAATTAAAAAAAGAATAGTCACCAACTGGAAGACTTCCATAGTAAAGCAAGTTGCTTTAAAAGGTTGCAGAATTTGGCTTTTTAGAAATGTTCATGAAAGTAGTTGGCAGTTCCTCTCTCCTGGAACATATCATCATGAAACCTTACTGAAAATAGGAGGTGGGGCAGGCTGGTGGCATGGTGGTTAAGGGCGCTGGACTCCCACATGGCTGTCCGCGGTTCGAGTCCTGGACCTGACGGCTTGCCTTCTCACTTCCTCTCTCTTGCTCTTTCTCTCTGGCTCTGTCCCTCTCTTGTCAAATTAAAATAAAATGAATAAAGTTAAATAAAATAATCCTTTAAAAGAAAAGAAGAAGAAATGAAGATAGGAGGTCACACGGAATGATGAGAAATGGCTCTCAGCTCCATACCTCTGCAGTCCCAAGAATGATAGGCACTACACTGGGGAGGCCTGGATGTGATCCTGCTTAGAGCCGGGACAACAAATTACCCTATGACCTGGTTTTGTTCACCCAGAACAAAAATGGCTTTAGTTTACAGGACAAGGAGCCCACAAAATCGGAAACATGCTGTGTGCTGAGATACTGGTCTCTTTCTTTCCAAAGCCTGTCTTCCATCCCTAAGCCATGTTTCTCATGCTGGCTCGCTCACGTTTGGTCTTTGGGGCTCACCGTTCTCAGTAATGGACAAGAGGCACATGAGGCGAAGGCTCTCTATAGGTGATACCTGCATGGGAAGATGCGTCTAAGAGCTGTGAAGTTTCACCAGGCAGGTTCTTCTCTTCTGCCACTTGAGGCCAGCCCCACCTCTAAACACCAACCCAGCCTTGCAGACACGACTCCATGCTCACCTGCCGATCTATGTGTTCTTCAATGTAGCTGGTGCTCTCCCGGATGTTGAACCCCTCCAGCAGTGCTGCGAGTAATCAGAGGAGAGCCTCTGACGGGTCGGTTCAGCCGCTGCCATCTATGCTAACAGGTGTCTATCTCCCCGTCTCCTTCTCCATCCCTGGGGTGGGTTAAGGACACCCCCCTCCCCCACCAAGGACTTGCAGCAGGAACCAGCATTCCACATAGCCCTGCCAACTGGATGAGCCTGAGAGCATCTTTTAGGGGAAGGAGAGGGCTGGGAGCCAGGGCAGAGAAGCGGGCTCAGGAGAAGCACAGGGCTGCTGCGGGTACCATGCTCAGTCTTGATCAGCTCCTGGAAGTCCTGCTTGGTTTTCTTCTTCATGATGGACTCACAGGCCCCAATATCTGCAGGCAGGACAAAAAGGGAGCTAATGTAATCGTTGTTCCAGAAGAATGTACCTTTGTCTTCCAGAAGAATAAAACCCTAACTAATTAACTGCTTGTTTGCTATAGGGCAAGTATGCTTGTTGGAAACAGAAAAGGAAAAGGAAAGTGAGAAATCACCCCCTAGCAGGGATGGCCATGCTGAATCCCTTCTCCTCTCAGGATTTTGGGCACACATGCACATGCACCTGGTGTGATTTTTAAGGTCCAGGATTTGAACCATGGACTCAGTCACGTGGGACCCAGCGCCTTAATCTCCACACCAACTGCTGATCCTAATCTTAAATCTTCCCACTTCAGACCACACAGAACCATTATTCACCAGGGATATTCAAATGGGGACCTCCTCTTGGTGACAATGATCTGTGGCATCCCCAGGAGGGATGCAGAGTCACCTCCCCTCATGCTCTTGAGCAGAAACCTACGGAGACTCAACAGGCGGTGCTCCTGTTTCAGTCCCTTGAGCTCCTGGGACACAAAGTTCTTCATCTGCTTGATGTCCATGCCTCGCCGGCGCTGTGGGGAAGCCCCTGTAAGGCCAACCTCCCCAGCCTCAGCCGTGAGAAACCACTGCCCTCCCTCAGCTGCCACCCTCCATGAGAAAAGACAGAGGACCCATCTTAGTGTTAGAAGAGAAATCAAAGGGAGCAGCCTTGGGAAGCCACTGAGGAAGGGAAACTGGTCCAGAGCTCAGAGCCTCACATCGTACTGGGCCTGCAAGTTCCGAGCCTTCTGGCTCAAGAAGCCAAAGACGTTGGAGAAGTGCTCATTACGAATCTCATTAAACACCTATGAAAGGAAAAAGATGGGAATGACTTACCAAGATGGGAATGACTTTAAAAAAAAAAAAAAAAGATGGGAATGACTTAATCACAGTTCAACCCTGACTTGTCCCTTCCTGCCTCATCAGTACAGGAAGCGCACTCGGCTGTTCTAGCAGAAGTGCAGAGAAAGCTGAGCAGTATCAGTAAGTTAATGCCCAGTTCTTACTATGTGTGGCGGGGTATGCTCTAAACAGGTGGGAAACCTCTCCTGTTTTTTTTTTTTTTGAGTTTTTTTTTTTTTTTGCTACAGGGCGTGTGCACTCGCCAGACAGACAGAGACAGAGAGACAGAAAGCAAGAAATTACCCCCCAGGGGGATGGCCACGCCGCAATCCCTTCTTCTCCATTCTCCTCTCAGAATCTTGGGCACACACGCACATGCGCCTGGCGTGAGTTTTAAGCCACCGGGTCCGGGACGCAAACCGCGGTCAGCTATATGGGAGTCCAGCGACATAGCTATTACGCTAACTGCTGGTCCCAGGAAACCTCTCCTGTGAACTCAGCCTCCACCGCCATAGCTGGGACCCACAGTCTGGTGCAAGCAATGGCTCTGGTAAATCCATTGCAAGTGCCCATGCCCTCACCTTGTCCTCTGCGTTGAGCAGCACCTTCAGGCTCTTGTCCGAGGACGTGACTTCTGGGCCAAAGTCAACACTCCCTTTGAGAGCAGAGAGAGTAGTTATTAGCCTCTCCAAAGAGGTCCTCTCCCACCCTTTCCTAAACTGCAGAAATCGTCTCCCAAACTACTTGGTAGCCAGCCGTTCACTCAGAGTCTGGGTCTCTCCACTAGCCTGGCCCCACTGTGAGGGGCACCAGAGGCTGATGCCCACTTCCATCTCACCAAGGTGCAGGGGACCACAGCACTTACCACACTTGATGCGGAAGGTGTCGTCTACCAGGCCCTCATAAACCACTTGGGAGCAGAGCGCCGTCACAAAGTCCATGTCTGAAACCAAGATCCCTGACCATGAAAACTCCTGGCCCCAGCCTTCTGCCCAGGGTGCTCGTTACCAACTCAAGTACTGCCCACAGGGCCTCGGCATGCACGTTCCTGATCCACACTGCGGTTCACAGCCGATCTTCAGGACTCTAACTTTGCTAACACACTTTCCACATCCCCATGTTTCTAGGGTCCAAAAACAAGAGGAATGAGGGGCAACATGTACCTCTGTCCAGGAGAAAAATATGTCCAATCTCTGGCCTTCGGCCCTTGGTTTCACCATCCTCCTCCTCCTCCAGTTTCCTCCACAATTCATATGACATCTGCCAGGGCCCAAGACATCCTCAATATTGCATACAGATCCCTCTTGCAGTCCCACTCCCACAGAACCCAACCACTTTTTTTTTTTTTTTTTTTTGAGAGATTTTCACTGTAGGGCGCGTGCGCTCGCCAGACAGACAGAGAGAGACATAGAGACAGAAAGCGAGAAATCACCCCCCAGGGGGGATGGTCACGCCGCAATCCCTTCTCCTCCATTCTCCTCTCGGGATCATGGGCATGCACGCACACGCGCCCGGCGTGAGTTTTAAGCCACCGGGTCCGGTACACGAACCGCGGTCGACTACGTGGGAATCCAGCGACATAGCCATTACGCTAACTGCTGGTTCCCAGAACCCAACACCTTTGAGGTGCCACTTCTCTTTACCCTCAAGGGAGTTAACTAATTCTGAACAACATAAACTGGTCTATTCCCATCTATACCTATCCCTTCCTCGCCCTCCCCATATCCGTGAACAAAGAGTGCTAATCTGCCTCAAAGATAAAAAGAGATTTAGGAATGCTACCCAGGAGGCCCTGGCTCTTGCCTTTCTTTCTTTCTTTTTTTTAAAGATTTATTTAATGGGGCTGGCAGGTGGCATGGTGGTTAAGGGCACTGGACTCCCACATGCCAACCATGGTTCAAGTCCTGGACTTGGTGGCTTACTTTCTCTCTTTCTCCCTCTGTCTTACAAAACTGGTAAATGATAATAATAATAATAATAAATAAAGTTAAATAAAATAATTTTTTAAAAAATATTTAATTTATCATTATTAGTATTATTTTAATTTAATGAGAGAGGAAAAGTGAGAAGGCAAGTCACCAGGCCCAGGACTCCCAACTGCCGTCAGCCATGTGAGAATCTGGTGTCTTAGCCCTCACTCCACCTGCTGGCCTTCTGATTCTTGCCTGTTTGATATTACTCAAGTTCTCCTCTCTGAGAAATTATTCTGGAACTGTAAAGGGGATAAAGAATACATTTCTGAGACCAGCAGATGGAGTAATGGTTGCATCACTGGACTCGCACATAGTCGACCATGGTTTGAGTCCCGGACCTGGTGGCTTAAAACACACTGGGCACGTGTGTGTGCATACTCAAAATCCAAAGAAGAAAACGGAGGAGAAGGAATTGCAGCGTGGCCATCCACCCTGGGGGGTGATTTCTTACTTTCTGTCTCGGTCTCTGGCGAGCGCACATGTCTTATAGCAAAAAAACCTCTCTAAAAAAAAATTAATAAGGGACTAGCAGTTGACGTAATGGCTATGTCGCTGGACTCCCATGTAGTTGACTGCATTTTGAGTCCCAGACCCAGTGGCTTAAACTCATACCAGGCACGTGTGTGTGCGTGCTCAAAATCCCCAGAGAAGAATGGAGGAGAAAGGGATTGCAGTGTGGTCATCCCCCCGGGAGGTGATTTCTCGCTTTCTGTATCTCTGTCTCTATTTTTCTTTCTGGCAAGCACACACGCCCTATAGCCAAAACCTCTCCCCTGCAAAAAATAAATAAATAAGAACAACAACAATAATAATGAAAGAAAACACCTCATCTGGGACCAGTAGGTGGCACGGTGGTTAAGGTACTGGACTCCCACATGGCCAACTGTGGTTTGAGTCCCAGACCTGGTGGATTACTTTCTCACTTTTTCTCTCTCTCTCTGGTAAATACACATGTCCTAGACCAAATTTAAAATAACAATATTGTGTTGTCAGAAAAGTCATGACATATTTTCTAGGTTTTTTGATGCAAAAATGCATCATGACTTATCCGAGACCCCAATAATAAATAAAAGTTTAAAAATAAATAATTCTTTTTTTTTTTTGGAGAGCTTTTCACGATAGGGCGCGTGCGCTCGCCAGACAGACAGAGAGAGACAGAAAGTGAGAAATCACCCCCCGGGGGGATGGCCACGCCGCAAT
>NW_006159855.1:1698755-1718761 GCF_000334495.1 Tupaia belangeri chinensis | reverse complement strand
GCGCCCCCGAAAAAAAAAAAAAAAAGAAAGTATATGGAGCTAGCAGGTGGCATGGTGGTTGAAGGTGCTGGACTCCCACATGACTGTCCATAGTTCAAGGTCTGCTTTCTCACTCTCTCTCTCTCTGTCTTGCTCTCGTCAAATTAAAAATAACAATAATGATAGATAAAGGAAATAATTATTTTTAAAAAAAGAAAGAGAGATGTCATCTCAGAGTCCTATGGGTAACCAATCCTTTGGGGGTACAGAACGGAGAGAAGAAAGAAGGGCTGTCGGGACTACAGCACCACTGGTGCGCTCACCTTGGCACATCTGCCGATTCCATAGCAGTTGGGAAAGGGTCCATAGAGAGTGCTGAGAAGGTGCAGGGCTTGAGCTACTGTGTTGATCCAGCGCTGGTCTCCTTCCTATGGGAGTCACGTGGGTTGCAAAAACATGGATCACCCTGCCAGGCGCACCTGGAGGTTGATGTCTTAGTCCACTATTGTACTGCTGCCAAAAATAACCAATGCTGGGTAGTTTCTAAAGATAGTGGTTTCCATGACACAATCTGGTTGCTGGAAAGGTCAAAGGGACCACAAGAGGGCAGAGGGTACAACTTCGAGCAGAACATGGTCTGTATACATGTGGGCTTCTTTCTCTCCTTATAAATTTACCAGAACTCCATGGGGGAGGGGCCCTACCACTCAATTACTAATCTCTTCCCTAAAGCCTCGATTCTAGGCGCTATAATTGGATCAAGTTTTCACTCTCTTAATCCCATTACAATGGGTTAGCACATGGGGGGGTGTGGAGGGAGGCATATTCAAACTATAACAAGTGGACAGCCCTGGAAGTCCTGGAGTCGGACAGCAGGGTTTATGGACTGCTTGGAGAAGTTCATTTTGACTGATCTCAAAGAAAGTCTCACAGAGATCAGTTTGTAGTCCTCCATCCCTCTCCCTGTGATCAATGATATGAATAGTCAAAGGTTAAATGAGTATTTCCAGCCCACTGGGTCACATGTTTTTTCCCATCTTTTGACACCAAGACTCCAGAGTTCTGCATTTACCAGAAAGTAGTCCCTGAAAAATTCTGGCAGTTCCATGCTTAGCAGATCCACGTCAAGAGGCAGCAAAGAGAAGGCCCATTCATCACAGCTCACATCTGCAGAGAGAGACTGATCGGCCCCTTTGCAGAGTACTTTGCTCCATGTGAAGTGGGAAGGACGACTGCAGCCATACAACAAATAACTGAGCACTTGCCCCATGCCAGGAATGGTGTCCTGCACTGGGGACTCCAAGGAGACTAACAGCCCCTGCCCTTAAGGAGACATGGAAGCAGCAGTCTGTCCCCCCCCCCCAAGAATTATTTACTTAAATTTATAATTATTATTGTTTTTTAATTTGCTACACGATACATGCACTTATCAGAGACAGAGACAGAGAGAGGAAGTGAGAAAGTGAGCCACCAGATCCGGGACTCAAACCATGGTCAGCCATGTGGGAGTCCAGAGCCTTTAACCACCACACCACATGCTGGCCCCACAGCCGTCTTTAAAACAATGTGATTCATGATGCTTTTACTAGAGGGCTGACAAAGGAGGTTGAGAAACATTTACTGACTGATTCATTATTCAGCAAATATTTCCTGGGTCATAGGAAAAGTCATGACAAATCTTTTCAATGTTCTTCTATGAAAAAACGGGTCATGACTTTTCTGAAGACCCAATACTAAGAGCTGCGAATATGTGGGATGATGCTAAGCACTGGGGATACGGTGGTGAGCAAAATGGACATGCTCTCCGCCTTCTGAAGCTTACGATCTAGTTGGGGGAGAGGCGCACCAGTCATATTATAACATATTCTGTGTAGCCACAGTCGTACTTTCAAGAAGTAAAACAGCAAGCTGCAAACACTAATATTGGGTCATTAGAAAAGTCATGACCCAGGGGCCATCAAGTGGCATGGTGGTTAAAGGCGCTGGACTCCCACATGGCCGACCATGGTTCAAGACTCAGACCTGGTGGCTTGCTTTCTCACTTCATCTCTCTCTCTCTCTTTGTGTGTCTCTCTGATCAAACTGGAAAATAATAATGATAATAATAATAAATAAAGTTAAATAAAATAATTCTAAAAAAAAAGAAAAGTCATGACCCATTCTTGCATAGAAAAACATGAAAAAACACTTCATGACTTTTCTGACATCCCATAGTACAGGAATCTAACTGCAACTAGAGGCATGGGGAAGACTTCCCTCAAGAAGTGACAGTGAGGCTTAGAATTTGAGTAAGATCTGGAGAGGCAAAGAGCTGTAGGGTGGAGAATATTTTAGGCAGCAGGGAAAGTACGGACAAAGTTCCTGTGGCTGGAGGGCAGGAGAAAGGAGCAGCACACAATGAAGCTCAGGGAACGGGAAAAGCCAGACTTGTACAAAGTGCAGGACGTCCTAGTAAGGGTTCTGGCCTTTCTACTGAGCTACTGCAGGATTGTCAGTAGGGAGTACCATCATCAGGTTTGGTTGCACAAGGAATGGAGTGAAATGCAGAGGGGAGACCCAGTTTTTTCAATGCGGGAGTCTTAGGAGGTGAGAATAAGGAAGTTATAAGCCTCAGGGCACCCCTTCAGTGCTGTCATTTGGAGTCCTGCTCCCATTCCCATTCTCAAGTACCTTTCCTCCCACTAGACCAACCTTAGTAAGACCAGGAGAAGGAATTGGGGATGGGAAACAACAATGTTTGTTTTCTTTTCCCCATATATTTGCTCTCCCTTTCCACTCACATTCATCTCCTCTCACCTCCATAGATTCCCTCTTCCTCAAGCACCATTTCACATGCATAAAACTGAAAGAGAAGAAGGAGTTGGTTAGTAACCACTTTCTTCTCTATTCCTTCCAATTTCTCTGAAGTTCCTCTACAAGAATAACTAATGAGATCAATAATACTGAACTCAGTGAAAAAGGATTAAGAACCCAAACTCTTAGAGCTAGAAAGAACATCTAGCCCAGCACTTCACTTATTATTATCAGTTTTCCTATAGGCTGCATGCCCTTACCACAGAGAGAAAAAGAATGAGACGAAAAGTGAGGAATCATCCCCCAAAGGGAAAGGCCACACCTCAATCCCTCCTCCATTCTCTTCTTGGGATTTTAGGCACACACATGCACATGCTCAGTGTGTTTTTCAGGCCGCTGGGTCTGGGACTCTTAATCATGTACTCGCCACGTGAGATCCAGGATGCCATGCTGGCCCTTTGTTTCTTTTTTTACCCATTGCATTTATATATTAGTGAATTGCTTTTTTTAAAAAAGAATTGTTTATTTAATTTTATTTATTAATATTATTTTTTAATTTTTGACTTGACCAGAAAGAGATAGGAAGAGAGGGAAAGTGAAAAAGTAAGCCACCATGACTGGGACTCAAACTGCATTCAGCCTTGTGGGAGTCCAGCACCTTAATCACCATGCCACTTGCTAGCCCCAAGTTGATTGCAGGAGACTCGAAAAATGTTACAAAGGAGAAAGTATGTCTGCCATCTTTGAAGGGTGAGTAACTCTGGCAGAGATAGAAGTGCACAGAACTGCTTTAAAAATCACGGAGGAGCAGGTAGGAGGTAAAGTGCAGTACTCACTGGGCCAGACAGTTACAAAGTGGTAACACAACTGAACCTACATGGGAAGGTCCTGAGTTCCTATCCTAGGTATCCTATAGGAGGGAAGCTGGGTATGGTTCAGAGTGAGGACCTTGTTGGGGTGTGTGTCCCTCTGTATTCTTTATGAAAGAAAGAAACTTAAGGGTCCAGCAGTTGGCATAATGGCTATGTCGCTGGACTTCCATGTGGTTGACCACAGTTCAAGTCCCGGACCTGTGGCTTAAACTCACGCCAGGCACATGTGCGTGTGTGCCCAAGATCCCAAGAGGAGAATGGAGGAGAAGAGATTGCGGCGTGGCCATCCTCCCTGGAGGGTGATTTTTCGCTTTCTGTCTCTCTGTCTGTCTTTCTAGCGAGTGCACACGCCCTATAGCAAAAACCTCTCCAAAAAAATTTAAAAAAAAAGAAAGAAAGAAACTTAAAACAAAAAAGAGCAGTGATAAGAAGTGAGTGAGTTCAGTTTACAATGTGCCCACAGGGTCTCTGGAGACAGTGAAAGGGGCAGAGATATGGCCTTGGGAGTCAATGGCAATTTTTTTTTTTTTTTTTAATTTGTCATAGGGTCCATGAACTCACTGGAGAGAGACACAGAAAGAGAGAAAGTAAAGGATGGCCGCACCATAACCCCTTCTCCTCCATTCTCCTTGTGGGACTTTGGGCATGGACGCACACACTCCCAGTATGATTTTCAAGCTGCCAGGTCTGGGACTCGAACTACAGAGTCAGTCATGTGGGGTCCAGCCACTTTAATCACAATTAACATAGGTTGGTTTGTATTCAAACTGGACAGTTTCTTAAGCCAGCCTAAGTGGTGAGACTGAGGAAATAGCTATGATGTACCTAGCTGGTGACGGGTAGAGAGGAACTTAGTGGTATCAAGAAAAGGAGCTATGAGCCAGCATGTGGTATGGTGGTTAAAGCTCTGGATCCCACATGGCTGACTCTATGGTTCAAGGCCAGGACCTGATAGCTAGAAAAATCCCCAGGTACGTGTGCATGTATGTCCAAAATCCCATTGGAGGGACCAGCAGTTAGAGTAATGGCTACGTTGCTGGACTCCCACATAGTCGACCGTGGTTCGAGTCCCGGACCCAGTGGCTTAAACTCATGCCGGGCACATGTGTGTGCGTGCCCAAGATCCCGAGAGGAGAATGGAGGAGAAGGGACTGCAGTGTGGCCATCCCCCCTGGGGGGTGATTTCTCGCTTTCTGTCTCTCTGTCTCTCTCTGTCTGGCTGGCGAGCGCACGCACCCTATAGCAAAAACCTCTCCAAAAACCAACCAAACAAACAAACAAAAATCCTATTGGAGAATGGAAAAGAGATTGCAGTGTGGCCATCCCAACCCTAGGAAGTGGTTTCTCACTTTCCCTCTCTCTCCCTGTGTCTATCTGTCCCTCTCTGGTGAGTGCTTGTGCCCTGTGGCAAAAAATCTTTAAAAAAAAAAAAAAAAAACGGAAAAAAAGGGAGTCACTATGACTACTATGATGAGTCTCAAAGTATTTATTCCAAATATAAAGGTTAAGGGACCAGCAGTTAGTATAATGGCTAGTCACTGGACTCCCATGGAGTCGACCACGGTTCAAGTCCCGGACCCGGTGGCTTAAACTCACGCCGGGCACGTGTGTGTGCATACCCAAGATGCCGAGAGAAGAATGGAGGAGAAGGGATTGTGGCAAGGCCATCCCCCTGGGGGGTGATTTCTCGCTTTCTGTCCCTCTGTCTCCCTCTGTCTTTCTGGCGAGCACGCGTGCCCTGTAGCCAACAAAAACCTCTCCAAAAAAAAATAGAGGTTAAGAGGAAAAAGACCTAGCCTATCTGTGTTAACTCCCTGCAGAAGCATTGGCGTCAGTTCCCTCAGCTGCTCAAAGTAGGGTTGGAAAAAAATGGTCTCTATGGTTCTCTTGTTGTGGAAGAAAAGCTTTTCTAATATATGGCAGTACAGTTCTAATAACCACGGGTGGCCCAGCCACATCCCTTTGATGAACATATGGAGATGACTGTGCAATGACTTACTGTAATCATTATTAAAGGACTACAGAGATGGGACCAGCAGATGACGTAATGGTTACACTGCTGGACTCCCATGTAGCCGATCGCAGTTTGAGTCCTGGAGCCAGTGACTTAAAACTCATGCTGGGTGCATGTGTGTGCATGCCCAAGATCCCGAGAGGAGAACAGAGGCAGCATGGCCATCCCCCGGGGGGTGAGTTTTTGCTTTCTGTCTCTATCTCCAGTGAATGCATGCACCCTACAGTAAAAATATCTTAAAAAAAAAAAAAAAAAAAAGGAAAATAGGGATAATGAAAAGCCATAACACTGTGAGCCATAACTATACAGGAACTTATGTCAGCAGGGACATATAACCACTTCTACTTCAAAAGTATGAAGATCTTCCTGTAAAGCAATCTATGCAGAGGCAACTTCTCACAAGGACACAGTACTTTATGGGGGCATTTGATGACAAACCCTCTGCTAAATTCTGAGGGGCACATTAATGAAAAGACAGTTTCGGGTATGTGGCTTAGCCATGCATAATCTGCTTTGAGGGAGGCAGCTCAGTAAGCCCTTATCCCTACTGAACCCTCTGTCCTGGTCCACTCCCACTGGGATCCAAACTCACCTTCTGAGGGCTGAAGATCACTTTGTATTTTCGAGTTCGGCCAGCCAATTTGTCAGCATTGACAAGACCTACAGAGAGGAGGAATGCAGCCCAGCAAGCCAGAGGCCACCTGTTAGACTATATAAAAAGTGTGGCTAGCTTGAACAATTCTTTTCTTATGAAAGGCTCCTCAGAGCCAAGGCTCTTAACCCTTGCCCACTCTTTTTTTTTTTGCCTCAGTTACACATAGTACCACGGCATACTCACTGGCAATATATCGCATATTCTTGATACGAGGTCTGACCAAGAAGCACAATCTATGGGAGAAAGACAAAAAAAGGAAAAAAAGTCATGAAGTTTGTGAGAGCAGCTCAGAAGAAACAGAAACAGGGGCCGGCAGGTGGCGTGGTGGCTAAGGGCACTGGACTCCAACACGGCCAACTGTGGTTCAAGTCCCAGACCTGGTGGTGACATGGTTTCTCCCTTTCTCTCTCTCTCTCCCTCTCTGGTCAAATTAAAATAAATAAATAAGGATAAATAATTCTTTTTTTTTTTTCAGAGTTTTTTTTGCTATAGGGTGTGTGCGCTCACCAGAAGGACAGGGAGAGACAGAGAGACAGAAAGCGAGAAATCACCCCCGAGGGGCGATGGCCATGCCACAATCCCTTCTCCTCCATTCTCCTCTTAGGATCTTGTGCACACACACATGCCCAGTGTGAGTTTAAGCCACAGGGTTCGGGACTCGAACCGCGGTCAACTACATGGAAGTTCAGTGACATAACCATTACGCCAACTGCTGGACCCAATAAAGTAATTCTTTAAAAAAAAAGAAGAAAAACAGAAACAATACCAATTCTCTCATGATTGCCCATCTTCACAGACAGACAGGTCTCATCCCAGCCAGGACAGACAGTTTTCATTCATCAGCCACAGAAGACACCTCTCAATACAACAAATAGACTGTGAGGGGCTGGATTTATTGACCCTACTCATTTATCAGCCCTATGATAGACCCAGGATGTCCTTGTCTCAAATAATTCAGCATCCAGTGGGCAAAAGAAGATGCACATATGTATGGAGTGTATTAACAATCAAAAGGATAGGGCCAGCCCCACTGCCATGTTAAGGGAGCTGGATCCCACACAACAGACCCCAGTTCAAATCTCAGCCCCAGTGTCTCGAAAAACTTAAGGTGCATGAGCATGTATGCCCCAAATTCCAAGAAGACAGATCAATGAAGGGGTGGCAGTGTGACCACTCCCCACAGGGGGGATGCTTTTTTCTCCCCCTCTGTCTCTTTTTGGAGAGCACACACATTCTCTAGCAAAAAAAAAAAAAAAAAATCCAGTGCTTAAAACAATACAAGAGAACTCTTATAAATATATACAATTATTATTTGCAAGTTAAAAGTAAGATAAAGTGTAAAAATTAACATTTTTAAGTTGCGAGCAACCTGAACATGAAATTGCAAAGCTTTAGAGGGGTGAACCACACCACAAACAGCACAGCCAAGGACAGACAAAGACGAATGTGCACTTAGGGACCACCTCGAGCTTGGAACTGAGACAGACTCTCCCAGATACTCACTGTTCACTGGAACTGAGGGCTGGCTTATTCTCCACCTTGTACAGCTTGTCAACCTCATGTTGCTACAGAGAGAAACCAACAGAATAGTGCATATAACTATATTTGAAAAGGATATGATACAAAGACAGTGGACTTCTCACAAGCCACCTACTCATATGCTAATTAAATGAACCAAACTGCCCCACCAATAGGAAAGCCAAAAATAAAACAAGACAAAAAGCATCAATCTCCTCCTGCCTACCCAATACGGCTACCCTGTATTTACCCTGTGAGGGTAGTCACTCTTTGGTAATTTCTATGATTTATCAAAACCAACACGGATCACAGAAGAAATGGAACATGAGTTCTCCTGGAAAAGGGACAGTACCTTCAGGATGGAGACGTTGGCAATTCGATCCAAAGGACTCATAAGATCGGCCTCAATGAACAGATCCTTTTTTCCAGGAAGCTGAAGATGACACAATATACTGGGTCACTCAAGTCCTCACAGAAAAAAATCCATCCAGACACCCATTAGAGAAACAGAAATAGAACTGGAAAGCCCTGGGCATCATTATTTACCGTTTGTATCCACAGATGACATTGCTTTGTATATTCACCTCTTTTGCCTTCTCATTAATATTATATCTTCTTTCTCAAGTGACCTCCTTGTCACTCAACCCTCTTGCTCACCTGTGATCTTCCTCTGCATTATCGATCCTCTTCTTCACCGCTTCTTCCACTCCGCCTCCCACCAACCCCTGGTGTACTGCTGAGCAAAGCCAACCAAAACAAAACCCACTTTGCATCCTGTACCTCAACTAACTACTGAGGAGCTTTCCAAATAGCATTTCCCTTCTAATTACAGATAAGTTCAATGCGGAGAGTTTAGAAAACCCAGGGCAGTCCTCACTTCCATCTTCCCGCTCACCCGCTCACAGTTCCTGTCATCTTGACTCCAGCAACTATCACTCCTGAGGCTGCTCTTTCATGGGTTAAGAGAACAAAGTCAGGGTTAGTGACAGGGAGGGAGAAGTCATCAGAAGATTCCTCCCAATTAGGACCAATGGGTAGCATGTGGATGGCAATGTATTAAGAGGTCAGTCTAGGCCAGGTGGTGGCATGGTGCTTAGGTACTCAGATATAGTGTTGAATAAAACCCATGATACCCATGCTTAAGGACCTTCTATTCTCATGTGGAACAGTGACATTAAATAACAGCTTGGGCCAGTCTGTGGCCAGCTAGTTAAGTTAACTGGATCTCACTGGTGGACCACATGGTAAGAGGCTCAGAGCTGGCATCATGAGAAACATGCTGGGCACATTACATGTCCAAAGTCCTGAAATGAGAGACAGAAGAGGAAGGATTATGGTGAGACCATTCCCCATGGAGATTGCTTTCTCTTCTCCTTCTCTTTGTGTCTCTCTGGCAAGTGATCTCTAGCAAAATTTTTAAAAATAAAGAAATAAAGGGGCCAGCAGGTGGCATGGTGGTCAAGGGCAATGGACTCCCACATAGCCAACTATGGTTCAAGTTCCGGATCTGGTGGTTTTCTCTATCTCTCTCTCTCTCTCTCTCTCTCTCGTCAAATTTAAAAATAAATAAATAAAGTCAAGTAGAATAAATAATTACTTTAAAAATAAATAAATACATATAAACAACTAAGTAACTGAACAAGTAATTTGAGGATCAGCAGTTGCAATAATGGCTATGTCACTGGACTCCCATGTAGTCAACCGTGGTTCAAGTCCCGGACCCGGTCACTTAAATTCACACCAGGTGCACGTGTGTGTGCCCAAGATCCTGAGAGGAGAATGGAGAAGGGATTGTGGCGCAGCCATGCCCCCTGGGGGGGTGATTTCTTGCTTTCTGTCTCTCTGTCTCTCTCTGTCTTTCTGGCAAGCGCATATGCCCTATAGCAAAACCTCTCAAAAAAAAAAGTAATTTGTTACAATTATAGTAGCAGCATTATTTTCCTAGTAACCTAGGGTCTTTCTCTCCCTCCCTCTCTCTCTCTCTCTCTCTCTCTCGTCAAATTTAAAAATAAATAAATAAAGTCAAGTAGAATAAATAATTACTTTAAAAATAAATAAATACATATAAACAACTAAGTAACTGAACAAGTAATTTGAGGATCAGCAGTTGCAATAATGGCTATGTCACTGGACTCCCATGTAGTCAACCGTGGTTCAAGTCCCGGACCCGGTCACTTAAATTCACACCAGGTGCACGTGTGTGTGCCCAAGATCCTGAGAGGAGAATGGAGAAGGGATTGTGGCGCAGCCATGCCCCCTGGGGGGGTGATTTCTTGCTTTCTGTCTCTCTGTCTCTCTCTGTCTTTCTGGCAAGCGCATATGCCCTATAGCAAAACCTCTCAAAAAAAAAAGTAATTTGTTACAATTATAGTAGCAGCATTATTTTCCTAGTAACCTAGGGTAGGGACTAGTAGTTAGCGTAATGCCTATGTCGCTGGACTCCTGTGTAGTCGGCCATGATTCAAGTCCTGGTCCTGGTGGCTTAAACTCACACCGGGGGCGTGTGCGTGCGTGCCCAAGATCCCGAGAGGAGAATGGAAGAGAAGGGATTCTGGTGTGGCCATCCCCCCTGTAGGGTGATTTCTCACTTTCTGTCTCTCTATCTCTCTCTGTCTTTAGGGTGAGTGCACATGCCCTATAGCAAAAACTTCTCAAAAAAAAAAAAAAAGAAAGGAAAAAGTTTGGGCTCATGGGGCCACAAGGTGGCATGGTGGTTAAAGGCGCTGGACCCCCACATGGCCGGGCGGTTCAAGTCCCAGACCTGGAGGCTTGCTTTCTCACTTTTTTTCTTTTTCTCTCTCATTCTGTCCCTCTCTGGTCAAATTTAAAATAAATAAATAAGTAAATAAAGTTAAATAATTTTTAAAAATTTGGGGCTCAGGACTAGCAGATGGCATAATGGTTACATTTGCTAGACTCTCACTCAGTTGACCACAGTTTGAGTCCTGACTTAAAACTCACTCTGGGCGGGTGTGTGTCTGCCCAAAACCTGAGAAGAGAATGTAGGAGAAGGGATTGTGGCACGGCCATCTCCCCTAGGGGGTGATTTTTTGCTTTCTGTTTCTACAGGGAGCACCCACACCCTATAGCAAAAATCTCTCTCAAAAACAAACAAACAAAAAACCTTGGGCTTGGGGTCAGCAGGTGTTATAATGGTTAAGTGCTGGACTCCCACATGGTCAACTTCAGTTCAAGTCCCAGATCTGGTGACTTGGAAATCATGCTGGCCCCATATGCCTACATGCCCCAATCCCCCCCCCCCAACACACACTCCGCAACCTCTGGTAAGTGCACACACCCTCTGGGAGGGAGAAAAAAGAAAAAAATGTTTACTTTTCACACTGCGGGTAGAAATGATTGCTTATTATGAACTACTTTTTAAATAATTATTTCATTTTTAAATTATTATTATATTTTAAATTTGCTATAGGACTCACGTTCAGCAGAGAGAAAGTGATAAAGGAAACTGCCAGGTCCTGTCCCTGCATGTGTCAGTCGAACAGCTTAACCACCACGCCATCTGCTGGCCCTATTCTTTTTTTTGTGGGGTGGAGGGAGAGGTTTTCGCTATAGGGCGCGTGCACTCGCCAGACAGACAGAGACATAGAGACAGGAAGCGAGAAATCACCTCCCAGGGGGGATGGTCACGCTGCAATCACCTTCTCCTCTATTCTCCTCTTGGGATCTTGGGCACACACGTACATGCGCCTGGCGTGAGTTTTAAGCCACCGGGTCCGGGACGCGAACCGCGGTCAACTACTTCGAATACGTGGGAGTCAGGCGACATAGCCATTACGCTAACTGCTGGTTCCCTGCTGGTCCTATTCTGAACGCTTAAGGAATCCTATCACTCATTTACCACCAGACAGACACCTGTGCTGACATTTTGTGTGTCATAAGGCTCCTACGAAGTGTAAGATCCCTAATCGCGAAGATGTCTTAACCATCTTTCCATCGCCAGTGATGCCCGGCAATAGCAGTGTCTCTCACTCGCCTATAGGAAAAACAGCGATTTAATTAACTCTCTGGCCATATCCCTGGAAGGTCTTACTGCTCTCATTTTCCTCTGGGAGTGAGTGCTCCGTTTTAGATTTGCCACGAAAGCTCCAAGGGCAATGATAAGATCAAAGAGACTCGGCCAGAAAGCACTTGCGCCCAGTGAGCGCTGAACTGTGGATGCAGTAAAGGCGCCGGGCGCGGCGGGAACTGACCTGCTCCAGCAGGTAGATGAGCTGGTCTCGAGCCAGCCTCTTGAGCATAGTGAAGTCAGGCAGCTCGGGGGCGTCCGGCCGATGGGGCAAAGCCATGGCTGCGGTCACCTGGGCCACTGGGTGGAAGACCCGGCACGCCCTCCGCTCTGAGAAGGCCGGCGGCGGCGCAGGGTAAGCGCAGGGTGGCTATCCGCAAACCTGGGCACCAACTCCCAGAGTCCCCGGAGTGGCCCTAGCTCCTCGGCAGCACTCGAGGAATGAATGGCCACTTCCCGGCGGGCAAGCCGCGGTCTCGAGGGAGCCTGGTCTTAGACCTGCAGACCCCGTTCCCTAGCCCGTCCCTCCCTGAACCACTCTGCTCTTCGCAGGGTTCCGGTCTACAACAGCAAGGACTCCGCGGCTAGCGGAGAGAACCTCGCCTTCTTTCAGAGAAACTACTTCCTAGATCTTCCGGAAGTTCCGTTCGCTGGAGCGGCGCGCAGGGTGCCGGGAAGGGGACGGTGTCCTGAAAGGCACAATTACCGTTTTGTGGCCGCGCGTCGACTTTCCAGTCTCATTCCTGGCTAGAGGAATAAAATCATTATACTTTAAGCTAATTTTTAAGGGTACACCAAATTCTCCGTGGGCACTTACTCGATTTTCAATTCAAAATTTCGTGAAATGATCGAAACTAATTCAGTCCGCTGGGGGCGTGACTATCACATCTCCGCGGCTCTAACCCAGGGCTTAGGCGATGCCCGGCTTCGCAGCCGCAGGAGACATAGATGGGGCTGAGTAGAGTGGAGGAAGAGGGATGCTTTGGAATCCACAGGAACCGAAGTCCTGTCAGCCCTGAAGGTCGGCTGGCGGAGTTGACTTGCTAATACCCTTGGTGGGAAAATTAATTGTGGTATATTGGTACAGTAAGTGAGAAGGGCCAAATGAAAGATCATTATTATTTTTTTTTAATAAAGGTTTTTTGCTATAGGGCGCATGCGCACACCACAAAGACAGAGACAGAAAGCGAGAAATCACCCCCCAACGTGGATGGCCACGTCGCAATTCATTCTCCTGTCGGGATCTTGGGCACACGAGCGCACCCACACGCCCCGCGTGAGTTTAAGCCACCTGGTCCAGGACTCGAACCAAGGTAGACTACATGGGAGTCCAGCAACGTAGCCATTATGCCATCTGCTGGTCGCAAGAGAATAATCTGTATGACACCATTTTTATTAGGTTCTTCAACAGAAAAAACTAATTTATAGTGAAAATTTTCCAAAACGTGATTATCTTTGGGCATGGAAATTGAGAAGAAAAATGAAGTTTTTGGAACCAGCAGATGGCATAGCAGTTATGTAGCTGGACACCCATATGGTTGACTGTGATTTAAGTCCCGATCCTGTGGCTGGAAACACATGCTGGGTGCAAGTGCCTGCATGCCCAAGATCCCAAGAAGACAATGAAAGAGAAGAAATTGCAGCACCCTGGGGTGTGGGCCTGCCTAACCCAAAATCCAGAGAAGATGCTCTCACTTTCCCACTCTAGCAAGTGCTCGTCAACTAATGAAAACTAAAAAACAAAAAAAACTAAACAACAACAAAGTTCTAGTTCACAGTAGGAGGGGAGCACAGTGGAGAACTTGTAGCTGCCCACGTGTAAAGGTCATTTGTCCAACCAGTCCTTCCTCTTCTAAGTTACCCTCTGAACTTTTACCAAATCCTCTAAAAAACTGTTTTTCGGCATCCCCCTACATTCCAGCCTCCCAAGCCAGGCCCAGGGCAGTTTCCTGCAACACTGAAATACCAGTGGGTTAGGATGTAAGGCATACTGACATGATAGAGCAAGAAAAGATCAGCCTGTATAAAGCTTAGGTGCCCTGGCTGAGGTTTGGTTGGTAGGCTGGCAAAGGTAAAAAGCAAGCCTTTCTGCCACCATTGTCTGGCTGTTAAGAGGTCCAGCAATCATTTCTTCATTCACTCAACCAAGATTGAGATTTATCATATTAGGAGCTGATAGTATAGCAATCAACACAAAGGTCTCCTCTTTTCATGGGGTCTACCTTCTTAAGAGGATAAGGCGATAAACAAGACAGCAGTAATATAATTTCATGCACAGGCAAATGAACCGTGTTGCCAATGAGACTACAAAGGGAGATGCTTCAGAATGGATTAGGCTATGCCTCTACATGAAAGTGATAATTGATTTGAGACCACAATGACAAGGAGACAGCCATATAAACATCTGGAGGCAAAGAACTAGTAAACAAAACCCCCAGAATGACATGTCCCAATTATGGGAAAAGCTCCCTAGATTGGCACTTGCAAGAATGGACCCCAACCTGGTGGCACACTAAACTGCAGTGCTGGAAGTCACATAGCTCACTATGGGTTTGGATCCCCTGGTTGGCCTGAAAACATGCTGAGCGTGCACATGCATGCACCCAAGTTCCAGAAGAGCTGGGGTACCAGGGTCGAGGCATGATGAGACTGCCTGCAGTGTTTGTTTCTCTTGTGTATGTGCATGTTCTACCACCAATAAAATACACTTCATGCTTGGGGCTAACAGGTGGCATGGTGGTTAAGGTGCTGGACTCCCACATGACTGACCACAGTTCAATTCCCCAACCTAGCGACTTGCTTTCTCACTTTCTCTCTGGTGAGCACATGTGCCCTATAGCAAATTAAATAGTTAAAAAATTAAGTAAATCATCTTTTAAGGTTAAAGTTTAATAAAATGGGTAGTGAAGAATTAGGTATCTGAAAGACATATTCAAATATGTAAGAACAGTATCTAGATTTTCCCACTGGGTGAAAGGGTTTGGTCAGATGATTCAGGAGTTAGAGAAGCACTTTTTTTTCCTGGAGAGGTTTTTGCTATAGGGTGCATGCAATCACCAGAAAGACAGAGACAGAGAGACAGAAAGGGAGAAATCACCCCCTAGGCGGGGATGGCCATGCTGCAATCGCTTCTCCTCCATTTGCCTCTTGGAATCTTGGCCACACACACACATACACACACCCAGCTTGAGTTTAAACCACTGGGTCCAGGACTCAGACCATGGTTAACTTCATGGGAGTCCAGCAACATAGTCATTACACCAACTGATGATCCCTATATATACATATTTTTAAAGACTTATTTGTCTTTATTTTGACCACAGGACAGAGAGAGAGAAAGCAAGCCACCAAGTCCAGGACCTGAACCACAGTTGGCCACATGGGAGTCCCAGCATCCTCAACCACCATACTACCTGTCAGCCCCATCTGGTTATATATATATATATATGTGTGTGTGTGTGTGTGTGTGTATACATATGTGTGTGTATTTTAATAATTATTTTATTTAACTTTATTTACTTATTTTTTTTTATTTTAGAGGGACAGAGTAAGAGAGAGAGGGAAAGTGAGAAAACAAGTTGCCAGGTCTGGGACTCAAACCACAGTTGGCCATGTTGGAGTCCAGTGTCCTCCACCACCACACCACTTGCCAGCTCCTAATTATATTTTTTAAGAAACCAGTAAATTAACAGAATCATGCCAGGTGGAATGCACTCATGAAAATTTTATAAGCCCTGGATTGATGACCTGGGTTCAAGTCCCAGCACTGTCAGTTATTAACAGCCATCTTATAGCCTATTTCCTATTTGTAAGTGGGTCTATTATCTGTTCCTGCCTACCTACGGCACTTATGTAAAAATCTGGTATAAACTATAAAATTAGATACAATTTAAGCTTCAGAATATGATTGGAGAGCTTGTGTGGACCCTAAAGCCCACTGTCTATCTTGTATTTAAAAAAAAAACTTCCACCCCAGGCCAGCAGGTGGCATGGTGGTCAGGGTGCTAGATCCTACCTGGCTGACTGCAGAGTCCCACACCTGGCAGTTTAGAAAACACACCAAGTACACTCGCTTGCATGTCCAAAATCCTAGGAGAAAGGATTATGGCAAAGTCACCTCTGGTGGGCGTAATTTCTCTCTTCCTCTCTTTCCTGCGAGCGTACACACCCTATGGCAAAAATGTTAAAAAAAAAAAAAAAAAAAGGAGTCAGCAGGTGGCATGGTAGTTAAGGTGCTGGACACTCCCACACGGCCGAGCACAGTTGGAGTCCTGGACCTGGTGGCTTGCTTTCTCACTTTCCTTCTGTTTCTCTCTTTGGTCAAATGAAGGTTTTAAAAAAAAAAAAAAGAATAAAGTTAAATAAATAGTTCTTTTTAAAAATGCTAAAACAAAACAAAAAAATTTCCACTTCCAGCAACTAAAAGACATCCAGTTTTTGGTTGTCAAAATCCATCACTAGGTCAGCCAGGCGCAGGGTGAGTTAGCTAATCCTAGTTACTCAGGAGGCTGAAGCATAAGGAAGTTCAAGGCCATTCTGGGCAACCTAGCAAGACCCTATTTCCAAACAAAACAGAACAAAAGTCATCGCTGAGCAACACGCAAAACTCTTCCCTCTCTCCTTCCCTCATCAAGGCTTACAAGTAAAATCCTATACCAAAGAGCACCAAGCAATACAGACTGTTACTTTATTTTGTACATAAGGAAAACAACCAATTGACTAAGCAGTTTCAGAACTGTTAGTGTTCATTGATCAAGAAGGAAAGAGGTCAAAGGCAAGCTTTGTACTTCCCCCAAGCATATTCTGCAAATATTATAGAAACTTGCAACAACACACAACAAAATACAGAGAATCCGAGAGGGGTGAGTGTTGATGATCTTCAGGGGTCAAAGAGCAGAGCTCCAGAAGTTTGAGTCTAAGTAGATCTTTCCTCCACATTCCCAGTCCATCATCTCCCCCTATTCCAAGGTGGCAATGCAAGCACAGAAATGCAGGGAGCTCCAACTATACAGGGAACCTCAAAAAGTTGGTGGAAAAATGGAATTAAAGTATAAGTTTATTTTGGACCAAAAACATTTTAAATCCATGCATACACATTTCCTTTTTCTTTCTTTTTCTTTTTATTTTTTGGAGAGGTTTTTGCTATAGGGCGTGTGTGCTCACCAGAAAGAGACAGAGACAGACAGAGAGACAGAAAGTGAGAAATCCCCCCCGCCCCAGGGGAGATGGCCATGCCACAATCCCTTCTCCTCCTTTCTCCTCTCGGGATTTTGAGCACACACACACGTGTCCAGCATTGAGTTTAAGCCACCGGGTCTGGGACTTGAACCATGGTCGACTACATGAGAGTCCAGCAACATAGCCATTACACCAACTGCTAGTCCCGCATACACATTTCCTAATACTCATTTCTCATAAACTTTTTGAAGACCTCTTCATACATGCTCTGCTGTTTACATCTCCCCAAGCCAGGTCCTGGTTCAAATTCTGTACAAAAAGTTCCCATTGCTGTCAAAGAACTCGCGTTCCCTCTGCACAACTTTGCTGCTGAAGTTCTGGTGTTCCGATTCCCCCACCTTCAACTCTTCTGGCTTCTTGTCACTTGGGAATCCATCCCTGCCAGTTCTTCCAGTGCCTTCAGAGTCAAGGTTGGAGTACTTGCGCAGCTCTCTCTGTTGACCCATAGCAGCAACAACAGGCACGAAACTCTCCTTTTCCAAGCCCTGGATTCCTTTATTCCTTCTTTTCTGTTTTCTAGGTGAATCTGTACTGTAAGCATTTGACTCTATCACCTTCAAAGCTGCGGGGTCAATCTGCCCTGCAGATGAGTCTTTGCCCCCTGGCATCAGCAAAGAGCCTGACACTGAATGGCCTCTATCAGAGAGTGGCTTCAGGTTAGCTCCAGCACCCTGCAGCTGCCAGTGTGAGCAGGTAAGCCCTGCTTTCTTCAAGACTTTTTGATCCTGCTTCAGTTTCTGCTCCAATGTGGGTACAAACTTACTTTTTAAAACCCTTCGGATCACATCAGTGTTGACATCAAAGCCTTCAGCCAACCTGGGAATTGACCAGGAATCTGCAAATTCCTTATGTAAATACCTATGGGAAAAAGGAGGTTTTCAAGTTGTGAATACATCTATCAGTAAAAGCTGACTGATAATTCCAGTACGAAATAAGTGAAAACAGGCCTTGGAAACACTGCAAACAAAGTCCCTACCTTGTGCCAGCTAAATGGCTGTGTTCCATTCCTGTATGCCAACAGCAACGCCTGACCACTCTCAATCAAATCACCTCATTTCATATCAACTGAACTCCTCCCACTGCCATGCAATACCCAGTTTAGATCCTAGGGGTGTAAGACTGACCTTCCATACCAAGAAGATGCAGTTTGGTAGTGGAGACAGACATAATGGTAACACTATACAATGACACTGTCAGGTTACAGCAGAGAATGATGTAAGAGCACCTGAGAGAGAGACCGAGGGACAGACAATCACACCACTTACAGCTTGGCAGGGAATTATTTCAGTCCAACAAGAGCTGGTCTAAAAGGATGAAAGGAGCAATAAGCTGGCACAGGGAGGAGAGGTAGCAAAGGCACTGATGGTAGAGTGGGCACCAATAATTCAACTGACAGTAAACAAGAGCATGTCATGCTTACGAGTCTGGAGTTCATGGGCCAGCAGATGGAGCAGAATTTAAGGCAGCTGGATCCCACATGGCCAACTGCATAGTTTGTGGTCTTGACATGGCAGCCTGATATCATAATCAGGGTGAAGTGGGCAGCGTGGTGGTGAAGACACTGGACTCCCATGTGGTCAACCCCAGTTCAACTGGACCAGTGGCTTAAAACTCATGCTGGGCATGTATGCATATGTGCCTAAAATCCTAAGGGGAGACTGGTGGAGAAGGGATTGTGGCATAGTCATCCCCACTAGGGGATGATTTTTTTGGCTCTATCTCTGCAAATATCTATTAAAAAGAGAGAGAAAGAAAGAGAAACCATCATGATCAACTATTGGGTCATCAGAAAAGTCATGCTGTATTTTTCTGTTTTTCAATGTAAAAATCCGTATCATGACTTTTCTGTTGACTCAATATTTATAGGTTAAATGTTGTGATGCCTGCAATTCATGTACTGTTCAAAAACTTCAGGAAAAGTGAGCCAATTGTAGCATCAAGCTTAAAACTATTAAGTGTAGGGGACAGCAGGTGGCACAATGGTTAAGGTGTTGGACTCCCATATGGCTGACCATAGTTTGAGTCCCAGATCCAATGGCTAGAAAACCATGCCAGGCACATGCTGAGCATGCCCAAAATTCAAAGAGAATGGAAAAGGGATTATAGGGTGGCCATCCCTCTTGGGGGGGGGGGTGATTTCTCAATTTCCCTTTCACTGGCTGTCTCTCTCCAGTGAACACACGCAGCCTATAACAAAAACCTAAAAAAAAGTTTTTTAATTTAAAAAATTAAATAAAGATTACAGGCTTATATGGAAACTCATTATTACTACTCTACTTTTGTTAGGGAATGTCAGTGATTAAAAAAAGAAAACAATTTAAAATATACTAAAAAAGTCAAATCCATGTTCCTGGCCCGGGTATTCATTTGTCATCACAGTGAACAACGTAACCATAATCCTTACCGAATCTGCTCCATGGCTTCCCAAGTCAGGGTTCTGGGTGGGGCCCCTGGAGCCTCCATTTGCCTCCGAATTTTCTGGAATCGAATTGCTTTTTTCTGTCGTTTCAGGGTGCTGGGGGAGAAAACCAATGGCAGAAGCCATGCGTGGGAACAAGATGGGTGTTTGAAGAGCCTCGGGCTAAATCATAGCGCACCCAGCCCTTTCCTGTTTTCTCGCAAAAGCAACCGGGCCAAGTCTCCGGGTTTCGAACTGCTCTGTACACCGCCCCAGAAATCTAACATCTAGAAAAGTAGCTGCTCCTAAGCATGTCCAACTCTCTAAACGGGTGATGAAGCGCGTCGCTAATGCAGTGACCCGAGGGCCCGGGGGAGCTGAACGCCTGCCCCCGCGCCCCTGACGGCGGGTGGGGAGAAACGAGGGGCGCATGGATGTGGCGGCAGGGACCCCAGCGCCGAGGCGGCGGGGACCGGAGCGCAAGGCCCTGCTTCAGGCTGGGGGCCCGGGAA
>NW_006159855.1:1680911-1698728 GCF_000334495.1 Tupaia belangeri chinensis | reverse complement strand
TCTCTTCCGGTTCCCAGTCGGAATGGGGGTCCGCCTCGCGGCCGATTGGGCCTGGCCCCGCCACCCCCCGGGTCGCGAACCCACAGCGAGCGACAGCAGGGCGGACACGCACGCCCAGCAACAGCCTCAGGGTAACCGCCATGTCGACGCAAACAAGCCTTGAGCAGGCCGCGACGAAACAACCGGAAGCTTGAGGGCGGGGCCGGAAGTGGGAAGGCGGACCCGGAAGCGAGAGGGCGGGGCCGGAGGCGGGGGTAGCCGACTGGAAACTAATCGCAGGTGTATTCTAGGCTTAAACTGGTCTGTGGTTTGGTTTTAACTGTGGAGTGGGCTTTCCTGAAACACGAGGGCCGAAATGAGGTACAGGACGCGCCTGGAAAACGAAATAAACTTTAATAAAAAGACGAATTAAATTGCTAAGGGCCGCCCCTGTGCCCCAGCGGCTGGCCAGGGGCCTGCCGGTTTCCGCCTCTGCGGCGAGAGGGGCGCCTCTCCTACGGTGACAGCGAACTGCCTTGGGCATTCGGCTACTCGGAAAGGGGCTTCTGGCCTCCGGGATGGCCTCCAGCCCCAGTCCGCACCCAGGATTTAGGCCCGTCACCTAGCAATAGACCCAGGCCGAGGCTCGACGGAGATGAGTACATGGCCAGCCTGGGCTCTTCTTTATCGTTTAGTCAGTACCGATCCCCAAACCAGCCTTGGTGTGAAGAATTCTTGGTGTCTTTGTGTGTTGCCTTGTACAAACAGGATTCCTGGCCAGGGTTTTTGAAACTGGAACTTGGTGGCAAGTCTTTTCATTTAGCAAAGATTGGAGGCCCTTTGCCCCCTTAGAAATCTCAGGGGGTGCTCCAGGAGAGGTCGAGTGCTGGGCTGTGCTCCTGCCTTTTTATCTATGCTGACTGACGTTGAGGAGCGCGCTGGAACGCTGCAGCGCGGGTGCAGAGGCAGGGCAGAGGGTGAGGTTCTGCGCTTTGGCTGCTCTGCGTTCAGAGTTTACCACAGAGGGCAAGGTGCATTCAGTCCATGAGTCACGTGTCACTCTTTCAGTCACGTGTCACTCTTGCCCGTTGTAGAACATAGCCCTGCTTTGGGGTTAAAGTGGGTGGCACTGATCCCGCCAGGGCTCGGTTTATGGCTTCTAGCCTTCTGCTGGCTTGGCCTTCTGCAGTGGAAACATGGATCCCCCTGAGTTGGTACTCACAGAAGAGATTTCCTCACCTCCTCAACTGTGGTCCAGTTACCAACACAGGAATGGCATCCTGTGCTTCCCCTCCAGCGTCTTTACCATCTTGTATTGTAACTTGTGTGTTTACTCAGCTGTTTCCCTGTGATCATTGTTGAATGCTGGGACTGTATTTCTGCTACTTCTATAACCAGGGTCTAGTGCATAGACAGGTGAATAAGTGGGTCCACGACCTCCCCCATTCCCACACTGCTGGAAGTGCCATATTACATTTTGGGAGTATCCCAGCTATGATACTTGCTAGTGGGAATTTACACAGGTCAAAGTGACCAAAGCTAATTTTGTATACTTACGCCTGGTGAGTCTGATTCTGGCACTGGAAAAATAGCGCCTCCCAGATTTCTTCAGTGACAATGAACAAGGCCCGATAGCTGCTGAATCTATCCACTTGAAGCTCTTGGGCTGCAGATGGCACCGGGTAGGATGTGGAATTCCAATATTCATGCTTGGCAGTGGCCCTAAGATCCTGGGGATCAATTCATGGGTCCGAACTGGATGCAGGAAATGAGGAGGGCCCTGTTCTGTGGCAGCTCCTTTCAAGAGCACCAATGGGACCAGACTCACAGATTGCAGTTCTTGACTGCCCAGCCCGTCGTGAAATCTAGGCTAGAGGAGAAGAGCAGCCCCTTACCACAGTTCTTGTAAGACTGAATGGAGTGTTCGAAGAAATCGGTAACTGAAAAATTTCTTCTAGGCTGTAGCCACTATTTAACCAGTTTTTCCTTAGGGGTTCAGCAAAAAAAAAAAAAAATCACTCCTTAGGGGTTCAGCAAAAAAAAAAAAAAAGAAAGAAAAGAAAAGAAAAATCCCAGAAGACCCACAGGTTCGCTACTAGCCCAGGGAATAGTGAATGCAGCAGCTGTTTTGTTGGCCCAAGACTGTTTACTTATCTCCCATTAGAGCCAGGGCACTGGCAATGCCTGGGAGAAAATCACACAGAAGCCACGGAAGGTGGTGGCCTTGTTATCTGTCGGTCCTGAGACAGGATGATAGAGAGCGAGTCTCTTGTAAGTGAGAAGGTTGGGAGCTGCACTTTGCTTGTTGTCCTTAGCTAAGACAAGGGAGCTTGGGAACAGATTGAAAAGGAACCAATAGACCCTCTCCCAAGGCCCAGTATACTCTGCTCTCCCAGGATCCACTGACAGATACCATCACATAAGCCTCCTTTGGCGTGACCACCACCATGTTCTGGTACCAGAGCCCTTGTTCCCTTGTTCTGTGGGAGGCTTCGTAGGGACCCTCACCCGATACTCATGAAGTTTTTTCTGGCCCCGGTGGCTGGGGTATAGCATTCGGTTGAGCTGCTCTACAATACCCAGACTTCGAATGAGATTCTCCCTTTGTAGCAGGCCCTTCATCCGCTCTAGCTCCTCCTCTTCCACAATTTCTTGAGGCTGCATGGTGTCCAGGTGTACTGGTAGCAGCTACAAGGTATATGAGAGAGAAATGCAAGATCTCAGGGATGAGTCCCCAACCAGTGAAAGGATGGCTGTGGGACTCTGCCCACTCCATCTCCACTTCTCCCTTAACTCTAGCATAAGGTTCCCTTTGCTAGCCATTCTCTCACTTGCTGTTCCAAAAGGTCAAATTCAACTTCCTAATTAGGAGCTCAGTTCTTAGGCAAGGGTAGGAGAGGACAGCAGAGAGTCCCTTTGCTAACAGTCCCATTCCAATTTCCTATAGAAAGATAAGAGCCACCAAACCCCTTCACCTCTTGGTTCCGGTTCCGGTTCCTGTATGCCAAGTGAGTGGAAAGGCCCCGGGGCCCTGCCCTGCATCGGCTCTTTTCCCCAGCTGATTCACCCTGGTTCTGGTCCTTGTTTTCCTTTCGCCTTCTAATGCCTGCAGTCTCCTGTTGTTCCTGCTTAAGGCGGATCTCTTCCAGTTGCTGCCTGACAAGACACAGTAGCTTCAGACACTAGAAATTGTGTACAGGAAAAGGAGGGTGAGGAAAAATAGGAATGGGGAAAGAGAAGGAATCAGGACCTGCTCTGTGGTCTAATGGGACAGGAATGAGGGACAAGATGAGAAACCTACTAAATGGAAAGAGTCATTAAGAGACTGATAAAAATCAGGGACAAGAAGTGATGTAGCTGTAACACAACTGAACAACATGAGAAAGGTCCTCATTCAGGTCCTGAGGCCTCCTTGAGCATGGTGAGTGCATACGTGTGCGCCGTGATCGGGGTGGTTCACATTGTGAAAACCCTGCTGGGGGTCCCTCTTTCTGTCTCACTTCCACAGAAGAAATAAACTTTTGTTTTTGTTTTGTTTTGTTTTTAGAATTATTTATTTATAGGGGCCAGCAGGCGGCATTGAGGTTAAGGATGCTGGACTCCTACATGGCTGACTGCGGTTCCAGTCCTGGACCTGGTGGCTTGCTTTCTCACTTCCTCCCACCCTCTCTCACTCCATTCCTCTCTGGTCAAATTAAAATAAAATAAAGTTAAGTAAAATCTAAAAAAAAAAGAAACCAGGAATTATTGATTATTTTTAATTTGCCATTGGGCACAGGCACTCACCAGAGAGAGACAGAGATAGAGGGGGGAAAGGGTAAGTGAGAAAGCAAGCCACCAGTTCTGGTACTTGAACTGCAGTCGGCTATATGAAAGTCTAGCACCTTAACCACAATGCCACCTACTGGGCCCAGAAATAAACTTTTTAAAAATGTCTTAGAAAATGTATAGCTCTATTCCTTGTTCTGTAAGTGGCTCCTCTCCCCCTTCGGGAAGCAATGCAGCTTCAAGACTGGCCCACACAAGACAGTGCAGGGCAAAGTACCTGGCACACTCCTCTCTGGCCTTGGAAGCAGCCGTCTCCTGGAAGAGGGAGCCATTGTGCTTGAAGAAGGGTGCATACTTCTCGGTGTCAGGCCCAGGGTAGATCCTCCGGTATCCCCCCAGGTGGGAATCCTCATATCGCTCCTGGTCTAGCATTGCTGCTTGGGATGACTCGATTTGTTCTCGCCTGTGGAAAGCAAGTTCAGGGTGAGTTCAAGGAAAGTTGTGAGAACATTCAGTAGTAAAGAAAGGCTGCCTAAGGTTTTGAGAACCTCCTGCTGCGTCAGCCCTGTAGCCTAGTGGTTAAGGGAGCTGGATCCCACATGGCCCAATGTGGTTCAAGTCCCAGCACCTATGGCTTGAAACGCACACCTGGCACATGTGCCTGTGTTTGCTCCAAGTTCCGACAGGATAGAAAGATGGAGGAGAAGGGATTGTGTTGTGACCATGACCCACTGGGGGAACTTTCTCCCCCTCCCCAACCCCATCTATCTCCGGCAAGGACACATTTCCTCTGGCAATTAAAAAATAAAATAAAGAGAACCTCTCCTACTGGCTTCTTAGCCTTCTGGGTCCCTGTCTGTGAGAGGAAAGCCCATCTATGACCAGTAGTTTTCAGTCATTTGTCCCCACTGAAAGACATGATTTGGGAGGGCCAGAAGGTGGTGTGGTGGTTAAAGCGCTGGAAAACTCCCACATGGCCAACCACGGTTCAAGTCCTGGACCTGGTGGCTTGCTCTCTCACTTTCCTTCTCTCTCTGTGTGTTCCCTCTGATCAAATTGAAATAAATGAGTGAATAAATAAAAGTAAATAAATAATTCTTTTTAAAAAAGACATAATTTGGATTAAAAGACATGATTCAAGCCAGGCAGTGGCATAGTGGTTAAGTGTCTGGATCCCACATGACTGACTGGGTCGTTCAAATCCCAGATCCAGCAGCTTGAACAATAAGCGGGCCACATGTGCCTGCATGCCCAGAATCCCTGGGGGAGAATGGAGAAGGGATTTCAGCTTGGCCATCCCTGCTGGGAGTTTTCTCACTTTCCCTCTCTATCTTTTTCTGTCTCTGGTGAGTGCATGTAACCTATAGCAAAATTAAAAATTCTATTATGAATAAAGAATAAAAATTTGGGACCAGCAGTTAGCGTAATGGCTATGTCGTTGGACTCCCATGTAGTCGACCGCGGTTCGCGTCCCGGACCTGGTGGCTTAAAACTCACACCGGGTGCGTGTGCGTGCGTGCCCAGGATCCCGAGAGGAGAAAGGAGGAGAAGGGATTGCGGCGTGGCCATCACCCCTGGGGGGTGATTTCTCGCTTTCTGTCTCTCTGTTTCTCTCTGTCTGGCGAGTGCACGTGCCCAATAGCAAAAACCTCTCCAAAAAAAAAAAAAAAAAGAATAAATTTTTAAAAAAATTTTAATAAAAGTAAACCAGCTAATCAAACACATGAAATTCCTATGCTTTAACATGAAAATGGCTCTAAAATATATTGCTAAGCAGAGGGCAGAGTGTGTGAAAATTATGCTACTATCTGGTTGGACAAGGGAGACAAACATTTCACCTAAGTACATATATATGTACATTAAGAGCCTGTAAAAATATGAAGGAACTTCAGAGAGTTCATAAAAAATGGAATTTAGCATGAGTTTATTTTGGCACCTCCCCCATCAAAAAAAATTGAAACCCACACAGTTGTTTCAATAATATACCTTTTCCACTAATTTTTTGAAGACAGCCTCATAAACACATGAAAACACTAGGAACATTGATTGGCACCAGAGAGGAAAACTGAACAGTGGTAGGAAAATGATAGGAGACAGACCGTTCACTGTATAGCTTTTGAATTGTGAACACATTATATCTATGCAAATGTAAATATATTATTCTTTTTTAAAAGAATTATTTCTATTTAACTTTATTACTATCACTTTTTAAAGAATTATTTTATTTAACTTTATTTATTCATTCATTTATTTCATCTTAATTTGACCAGAGAGGGATGGAGCAAGAGAGAAAGAGAGTTAAAGAGAGAGCAAGCCACTAGGTCCAGGACTTGAACCGTGGTCAGCCATTTGGGAGTCCAGTGTCCTTAACCACCGCGCCACCTGCCAGTCCTATCATTATTTTTTTAACTTGACAGACAGAGATAGGGAAAATGAGAAAGCAAGCCACCAGTTCTGTGATTCAAACCATGATTGGCCACGTGGGAGTCCAGTGCTCTCAACTACCACGCCACCTGCCGGCCCCATCGTTTGTGTTTTTTTTTTTTAATGACCAAAAATTATTTAAATTTTTTCAGATTTTTACCATAGGGCACATGTGCTCATGGAGAGAGACAGAGAAAGAGGAAAAGTGAGAAAGTACACCCTATGGGGGATGATCAGGCTGCAGTCCCTTCTCCTCCATTCTCTTCTTGAGATTTTGGGTACAAACACAACCACACGTGCCTGGTGTTTTTTTGTTTCTGTTTTTTTTTTAAGAAAGATTTTTGCTATAGGGTGCGTGCACTCAACAGAGACAGAAAGAAATAAATCACCTACCAGGGGGGATGGCCACGCCACAATCCCTTCTCCATTCTCCTCCTGGAATTTTGGGTGCACACGTGCCCAGCGTTGAGTTTGAAGCCACCAGGTCTGGGACTTGATCCGTGGTTTGACTACATGGGAGTCTAGCAATGTAACCATTATACCATCTGCTGGTCCTGTGGCCAGCATATTTGTCAAGCTATCCAGCCAGGATTAGAACAGCAGAGTCAGAGATATGGGAACCAGGACCTTAACCACTATGCTACCTTCTGGCCCAGACCAAATTTTTTATATATATATATATTTTTTTTTTTTTTTGAGAGAGAGATTTTTGCTTTAGGGCACATGCACTTGCTGGAGAGACCTACAGGAAGTGAGAAATCACTCCCTAAGGGGGATGGCCACACTGCAATCTCTTCTTTTCCAATGTCTTCTCAGGACTTTGGGCATTCGCACACACAGACACCTGGCGTGAGTTTCAAAACTCCAGGTCTGAGACTTGAACTGTGGTTGGCCACATGAGAGTTCAGAGATGTAACCATTTTACCATCTACTGGCCCCTCAAGTATTAATTTTAATAGCTAATCATCCCCATGCTTCTCCTTTTATTTGTATTTATTTTTTTTTAATTGCCAGAGAGATTCTAAGCTTACCAGAAAGAGACAGAGAGACAGAGGAGAGAGGGAGAAAGCACTCCCCAGTAGGACATGAACTTATGTCACAATTCCTTCTCCATTTCTCCATCCTGTTGGGATTTGGATCATGCATATGCTCCTAGGATGTTTTTCAAGCCCCTGGGACTGAGATTCAAATTATCAGCCATGTGAGACATTTAACCACAAGGCTACAGGGCTGGCCCACCTTCTCATTTTTGAGAAGGATTTTTTACTTTTAGGAAAATAAGAAAAGTTGCACAGCTAAACATACGTCAGGCTCCTGGTGCATCTGGATTCTCGTGGTGTTTGGTGAAATTGGAAAAGCCGCTCTTTGACTCGCCGCTTGTCCTCCTCCATCACCTTCCTTTTGTCACAGCCCCGGAGGTTGATAAGGGTCATGGCATCACAGAGAAGTGCATCCTTCACCTCTCGATCAAGGCGTGAGTCCGTGGTGAAGCTTGGAGAGTGATTTACCTGGCAGGAGGAAGCATTATCCACCCTCTTCCTAGACCATGAATAAGTAGTAGTCTCCTACAGGCCTAACTAGAAGGTCTACAGAGACATCCTCCTCCCCTGACTTCAGCCAAGCTGGAAGCTCTGGCTTCTGAGGCTACAAGATCCTACCATAGAGAACCCTCCCATCCCTAGGCTGGCCAGAGCAAAACAGAAGGCCTGATTCTACAGGTACAATGTCCTTAAAGGCAAGGCTTACCTCAGGAGCACTGGGCATCCATAACCTTGCTTCCTACGATCAAGGCCAAAGACCACTGGGATCTGACTCAGCAGATCAAAAGGGTAGAGAATGTAGGCCTTCTGCTGGCTCCCACCCATTCTGGGGCTTCCACAGCCCCCTCTCCCCATTCTGTTTTCACTGAGTGTATCCCATCCCAGGTATCCTGTTGAAGGAGGTCTCTGGACCTCGTTTTGCATAGTCCAGGAGAGAATCCTCACCTCCAGCAGCCAGGGCTTCAGCTTGTGGTCCAGCAAGATGTCAAAACCAAGGATCTCAAAACAGGCACATGTACCTCCACTCAGGTACTGGGGGAAACAGGTTCGGTAGTTGTGGCGAAGAACAGAATGGGCCGAGATGATGGTTTTGATGATGATGTCCTCGATGTCCCCCCACAGCTCTCGGGGGTCATAGCTGTGCTCCCGCAGCCAGGCGTTGAGTGTCGACAGCTTCCTGTGAGGCCCAGTGCTCAGAGGAAGACCGATTTCTCTGCCAGTGGGGCCTGGCCGCAGGCAGGAGATTCCCTCATGCTAACACTAATGCCATGCCTGGGCTCCCGTTATATAAGGGGCTGCTAGCAGCTTCAAGCTGGGATTTGTCATCCCTGTAGGACTCGGCACTACCACTTAGGCCTGAGGCACAGGGCAAGGGTCTGGGCTGTCAGCCAGTCGGCCTCCCAAGAGCCAGTTTGCCTTCATGGACTACGGAGATACCGAGACGTGGTGCTACGGGGCCGAGGAAGCAGGAGAAAACAGAGTAGGGAGTACCTCTTACTGCCCACGGCATCGTCCCGGACAAAGTTCTCGTTGTGTTTGTTGATAGCATAGTTGGTCAAGTGCATACAGACATCATCCTGGGAGAAGAGTGACCCTGTGCTCTCAGACCGCTTCCATGAAGCCCTCCTGGCCAGCCCTGTGTTGCTTCTTTATTACCCAGCCCTCCCCAGGACTGTGTGTCTCCTGTCCTGTGACATCCTGAGGAAAGGGGTGTGCCAGGCTCCTCTGGATGAGGACCTTTTCTCCATCACGGCCCACCAAGTGCTGCAGGGCTCACTGACTTCACTGCTTGTCTTGGTGACAGTGACAAACTTCTCTACCTGGTTTCTCAGGTAGAACCTCAGCACTCATGGCAGTGCAAGAGAAGAGGGTTCAAGCTAGTGGGTGGCTGGGTGGTTAAAAGCACTGGATCTCACATGGCTGACCACGGTTGAAGGACCATACCTGGTGGCTTGAAAAACATGCCAGGCACATGTGTGCATGCCCAAAATCCCAAAAGAAGAGAGAAATGGAGAATGGATTGCAGCGTGACCATTCCCCATCAAGGGTGCTTTCCCACTCTGTCTCTGTCTAGAAAGTGCATGTACCTTCAGGCAAAACTTAAACGAGAGAGAAGAGGGTAGTGTCCCACCCCTTACCAAGTTGTTAAGGCTGGGCTCCATGTAGGGCATGGTTGCAAAGCGGGCCAGGCCCTCCTCGTACATGAAGATCCGAAGAGGGTCACAGGATGTTATCAGGACATAGATTCGCATGTCAAACTTGAAGCCATCGATGAGGAAGGGCTGGGAGCACACAAACCCAGGCAGATCATAATGACACTGGAATTACTTACTATAGGCCTCACTCACACTGCTGTAAGTGCTCTGCGTTATGTCACCACTGATTTATGTCCCACAGTAACTACGCCATCTTATTATCCCCATTTAACAAGTGCAGGAGTGGAACACAGAAAGGATGAGAAACCTGCGCAACAAACTTTGTCTGCCTAGGAAGTGGAAGAGCTGAGGTCCAAATCCAGGCAGGCTGGCTCTGAGCTGTGGCCCTATCCTGCCTCCCACATAACAGGGTATAGCAGAAGAAGTAGGAGCCTACAACCAGTTTCCCCCGTGGCTGTGGAGGAACAGGGTGCCCAGTACAGGGGGAGGGAACTGGTGGTCCTGAGGCATCCTTCACCTTGGAGATGTATTGCTGGCAGATCATGTGCTCTCCTGGCTTGATCTCCCGGGGATTTCGGGTGATGAAGATGCCCCGTCCCTGACAGCCACTGTCTGGCTTGCAGATATAAGTGCGGGTTTTTCGCTGACGGCCATAGGACTGAAAGTCCCCGTAGCTATGTGCAGAGAGGAGTTGGTCAAAAGGTTTCTGTGAGGGGCCTGCAGGTGGCGTGGTGGTTAAGGGCACTGGACTTCCACATGGCCCACTGTGGTTCGAGTCCTGGACCTGGTGGCTTGCTGTCTCATTTTCTTTTTCTTTCTCTCTCTTCCTCTGGCCCTTTCTGGTCAAATGAAAATAAATAAAGTTAAATAATTTTTTTTTAAAAAAAAAGGTTTTTCTGCCTGGTGGCTGTCCCATGGCCCAGGGGAGCTCTCCATGCTAGCTTATTATCCATGCTCCTCCAGGAGTTCTCAGTCTCAGACCTACTTGTCTTGGACCTGCTGCAACTTTCTCGTTTTACTTCATCCCTCTGAGACATGGCCAGGTCACAAGACCTGAGTCCAGAGAGACCTTGGAGGGTGATCTCTGCTCTCCCCTGGGATCTCGCCTGGGGAGTTGGGCTCACTCACTCTGCAGGGAGGCACCAGGTGCGAGGGAAGATGCTGTACTCGGCGGGGTAGAGTCTCTGCATGCGGTTGAGGTTCCGAGCCAGCAGGTCTTTGCGGCAGATTTCCGTCATGCCAGGGAAGTGGTTGATTTTCTGAAATAAAGTCAGTTGGTCTTACTTTTCATTTATTTATTTATTTTATTATTTTTATTTTTATTTTAATGTTATTTATTCATTTATTCATTCATTAATTTATTTTAATTTGACTTGAGAGAGACACAGAGAGAAAGAGGGAAAGTGAGAAAGCAAGCCACCAGGTACAAGACTCAAACCGTGGTTGGCCGTCCAGAGCCTTAACCACCATGCCACCTGCTGGTTCCCAATTTATTTATTTTTAAATAATTATAATTATTTAATTCCATTTGTTATTGTTATTTTAATTTGACCAGAGAGAGACCGAGAGAGAGAGAGAAAGGAAAGAGAGAAAGCAAGCTGCAAGGGCTGGGACTCAAACTGTGGTCAGTCATGTGGGAATCCAGGACCTTTAACCACCATCCCACCTGCCAGCGCCATTTATTTTTTTAAGAATTATTTTAGGGACCAGCAGTTAGCGTAACGGCTATGTCGCTAGACTCCTATGTAGTCGATGGCGGTTTGAGTCCCGGACACGGTGGCTTAAAACTCACACCGGGGGTATGTGCGTGCGTGCCCAAGATCCCGAGAGGAGAATGGAGGAGAAGGGATTGCGGCGTGGCCATCCCCCCTGGGGGGTGAATTCTCACGTTCTGTCTCTCTGTTTGTCTCTGTCTGTCTGGTGAGCGCACGCGCCCTATAGCAAAAACCTCTCCAAAAAAATTATTTTATTTAACTGTATTTATTTATTTAATTTGACCAGAAAGGGACATAGTGAGAGAGAGAGAGAGGGAAAGTAAGAAAGCAAGCCACCAGGTCCGCAATTTGAACTGCAGTCGGATATGTGGGAGTCCAGTGCCCTGAACCACCACACCAACTGCTTGCCCCCTGGGTCCGGGACTCGAACTGCAGTTGACTACATGGGGGCCCAGCGACGTAACCACTACACGATCTGCTGGTCCCTTAAGCATGGCGTTTATGAGCCTTGGTGTCCTCTTCTTAACAGGAAGAGCTGTTGCTCAGGGCTGTTTCTGAGGATTTCATGAAGTGGCAATGAAAAAGCACTTAATGCAGTTTCTGACATGTAGTAAGCCCTCAATAAATGCTGTTAATTATTGCAATCCTTATGTTTTATTCTATTTTATTTTTTGAGAGATTTTTGCATGTGCATTCACCAGAGAGACAAAAAGCAAGAAATCACCCTTTAGCAAGATGGCCACTAATCCCTTCTCCTCCATTCTCCTCTTGGGATTTTGGGCAAGCACGCACATGCACACACATACACACACACACGCACGCACACACCCTTCGTGTGAGTTTCAATCTGCCAGGTCTGGGACTTAAACTACAGTAAACCATGCGGGAGTCCAGCACCTTAACCACTACACCACCTGCTGGTCCTACAATTCTCATCTTGCGACTGCTCCCTGCAGGCCCTCCTCTGGAGCTTCCTGAATACATCTAGCATTTACTTTCTCTCTTGCATACTTCTCCTAAGACTAATTGTGGGACAGATTATAGTCTCTGCAATTCCCTTGTTGGCTTCTCCCAAAAAAATACAAATACAGGGTGTCTCCTTAGCACAGCAGTCAAAGCACTGCTCAGAGAAAGCTGGATCCCACGTGGCTGACCAAGATTTGTGTCCTGGCCCTAGTAACTTGAAGCACACACCCTGCACATGCATGCATATTGCATGACAAGGATCCTGGAAGGACGAACAACTGGATAACAAAGGACTGCAATGTGACCAGGGACCATTGTAGGCATGCATATTCTCTGCCTCTCCCTTTTTCTCTCCCATGCATATACTTGCCCTCTGGCATTAAAAAATTAATAATAATTGTAAAGGTTAATGGAAAATGTGTATTATGAATCAACTATTGTGCTGGATGTTGGCATAGCAATAAAACAAGATGTTCTGTGAGGCTGACTCCTGTGAAAGGTTTCAGGTTCATGTCTGCAGACCTCTGAGTACATGGCCATGATCTAGCTGAAGCTACGAGTGGGCTGTGGCCTTGAGACCCTGTTGGGGGTGCTATTTCTCTCTTTTTTGCTCACAGAAGAAATAAATTATTTCTTTTTTGAGGGGAGGTTTTTGCTATAGGGCATGTATGCTCGCCAGAAAGACAGAAAGAGACAGAGAGACAGAAAGCGAGAAATCACCCCCCAGGGGAATTGGGCATGCACGCACACGTGCCCGGTTTGAGTTTAAGCCACTGGGTTCAGGACTTGAACTGCGGTCCCTTATATGAGAGTCCAGCAACACAGATATTATGCCAGCTGCTGGTCCCAGATGAAATAATTTATTTCTTTTTTTGGGAGAGGTTTGTGCTATAGGGCGCTTGCGCTCGCCAGATAGAGAGACAGAAAGCGATAAATCACCCCCCCCAGGGGGGATGGCCAAGTCGCAATCCCTTCTCCTCCGTTCTCCTCTCAGGATCTTGGGCATGCACGCACACATGCCCGGCGTGAGTTTTAAGCCACCGGTGCTGGGGTCCAGCCTCAATGGGGGTGGGTTGACTCGTTGAAGGCGGTGCGGGAAAAGAAGACAAAGGTCTTGGTGCCTTTTCATGCATGTCCTGAGTCGGATACCCCTCAGAGATCGCTCTCTGAAGAGTGACCTCTCTTAAACTTATGTTAAATGTATCTTGAAGGGCCTTCCAAACACCGGGTCTGGGATGTGAACCGCGGTTGACCACGTGGGAGTCCAGCGACATAGCCATTATGCTAACTGCTTGTCCAAATAAGTTATTTCTTAAAACAAAAGAAAAAAACCTATGCATGGATTTCATAAATGTTTTGCAACAAAATAAACCTGTAATTAAAAAAATTTATTGGGGCCTGCAGGTGGCGTGGTGGTTAAGGCACTGAACTCCCACATGGCCGAATGTGGTTTCAGTCCCAGACCTGGTGCTTTCCTATTTTCTCTCTCTCTCTGTCTGTCTCTGTCTCTGTCCCCCTGGTAAGTGCACATGCCTTAATAGCAATTAAAAAAAAAAAAGAATTATTTCACTTAACTTTATTTATTTATTTTAATTTCACTGGAGAGGGACAGAGTGAGAGACAGGGAGAGAGAAAGCAAGCTGACAGGTCTGGGACTCAAACCATGGTCAGCCATGTGGGGATCCAGCACCATTAACCACCATGCCACATCCCAACCCCTAAAACTTTTTAAAAAAACCATATGAGGCCAGCAGGTGGTGTGAAGGGTAAGGCTCTGGATCCCACATGACCAATGCCTTGATTTGAGTCCGAGATCTGGCAGCTTGAAAAATCATGTGCTTGCTGGAGAGAGAAAGAACAACAGTGAGGAAGCATCCCCCAGGGAAATGGCCCACCTCTCCCTCCTTTCAGAATTTTGGGCACACACACACATACACACACACACACACACACACATATGCTGGAGTGTTTCTCACGCCGCTGGGTTTCGGATTTGAACTGCACAGTTGGCCATGTGGGTTCCAGCTGCTTAACTACCACACCACCAGCTAGCCCAATTTGGTTTCTCTTGAGTAGTGCATTATCACTGCACCATGAAGCCAGCCCTCTACCTGTACTTGAATTCCACTTTTCTGTGATTTAAGTCTCCTTATAAACCTGTGGACACTTTTTAAATTATTTCACTGCTAATCACCAAAGACCCAACTAGCAGAGAATAAAGATGCTATGAAGCAGTCATACTTGTCTTGCAGATGCTGGTCCATCTTCCCTGATGTTGCTGCAGGCAGCACCCTATGCTTCTCTCTCTCTCTCTCTCTCGTTAGTTTTTTTCTATAGGGAGTGCATGCTTGCCAGAGAGAGAGAGAGAGAAATCACTCCCCAGAGGGATGGCCATGCTGCAATCCTTTCTCCTCAATCCTCTACTTGGGATCTTGGGCACACACACACACAAGTGCCCAGCGTGTTTTCAGCACCATGTGGGATTCAGCACCTTAACCCCCACAACACCTGCTGGCCCCTATTCTTCTTTTAGTGGGCCTGGGATGCCAGGCTGAGCTGCTAAGAAGTCTGAACCATTCAAGTAGCCCTGCTGCCTCCCTATGAAAGGCCCACCTGCTTTGGAAGGGCCAGCCAGACACAGATGCCACCAGACAGAGAGCAAACAATGAGACAGGAGGTGTCCACCACACACTTTCTTCAGATAACAAAACTCCAGAGATCCAAGAGGAGGATATTCCATGGGCGCAGAAGACCTCGGGTGGCCTTTCCCATCTGCACAGGGCTACAGTCATAAAGAGTGGAAGTTCTGGGTGGCTGGGCAGATAGGTGGGAGCAGTCATCCTGGGATTTTGGGCCCTTTAGGATCTTGGACCTGGAGGGGAGTACCTGAAACCTCTTCATGTCCATGACTCGTTCCAGGGAGACAGAGCAGTCGGTCCAGTACACTGTCCACTCTTCATCCTCTCCCACCTCCTTCAGGCCACACATCTGGGCTGCCCGGCGCACTGCACAGACAGGGAGGTTAGCAGTGCCAGCTGGACACCGACAACAAGTCCTGGGTTGAGTAATGAAAGAACCTGACTGAAGGAGGGAAAGCTGAACAGAGAGGCCATTCTGAGCTAGCTATTGGCATGGTGGTTAAGGCAGTTGGATCCCACATGGCCAAGTGTGTGGTTTGAGTTCGAGACCCTGTACCTTGAAAACCATGCCAGACGCATGTGTCTGCCAAAAAAAATCCCAAGAGAAGAATGGAGGAGATGGGAATGTGGGAGATGGGATTATAGAGTGGCCATTCTCCATTAATGGAGGCTTCTTCTTTTTTTTTTTTAAAGAATTATATTTATTTATGCCAGCAGGTAGCGTATTGGTTAAGGTGCCAGACTCCCACATGCCTAATGTGAATTTCAAGCCCAGATCCAGCGGCTTGAAATTCAAGCCAAGCACAATCACTTCTCCGTTCTCCTCTTAAAGTCCTGGGCATACACACTTGGCCTGAGTTTCAAGCCACCCAGTCTGGGACTCCAGTCACAGTTGGCCATGTGGGAGTCCAGTGCCTTAACCACCACACCACCCTCCAGCCCCTTCATGTTTTTAAAAATAATTTTATTTAACTTCATTTATTTATTTTAATTTGACCAGAGAGAGACAGAGCAAGAGAGAACAAAAGAGATGGAACGTAAGAAAGCAAGCCATTGGGTCCAAGACTTGAACCACGGTTGGCCATGTGGGAGTCCAGTGCTTTTAACCACCACACCACCTGCCAACCCCCATTTTTTCCCCTATAATATGCATTTTTCATGACCTCTTTCTTTCTTTCTTTCTTTCTTTCTTTCTTTCTTTCTTTCTTTCTTTCTTTCTTTCTTTCTTTCTTTTTTGAGAGGTTTTTTGCTATAGGGCGTGTGCGCTCACCAGAAAGGCAGAGAGAGACAGAGAGACAGAAAGCAAGAAATCACCCCCCAGGGGGATGGCCATGCCACAATCCCTTCTCCTCCATTCTCCTCTCGGGATCTTGGGCATGCATGCACACACGCCCAGTGTGAGTTTTAAGCCACCCGCTCCAGGACTCGAACCGTGGTCGACTACATGGGAGTTCAGCGACATAGCCATTACGCTAACCACTGGTCCCTTTCATGACCTTTTTGAAGATTCCTTGGAGGCCAATCTGATAAGATTTAGGATCTAGGAGACTGACAAGGGATCTGTCTCCAGAATAGGTCCCCCGTGCATGATGATGTGAATGATGAGAAAGAAGCTTACCACTCTCATACTTGCAGTTGGTCAGGTTGATGGCCAGGGGTCTGGAACAGAGGAAGAGCAGAAATCAGGCTGAGAAGGAGGGAAGGAGAGAGACTCTGGGGTGCCAGACACCCAGGTGAAAAGCTACCCAACAAATTCATGACACAATCTTCTCTAAAAGCTAGTGCTAGTTGAAGACCAGGATGATATAAACATGTTGGGATTCTAAACTGAGTCAGCCCAAATGACTCTGAATTTTGTTGTTGCACCAAAAAGACTAATGATGCTCCAGCATTTTCTCTCTTCTCTCACAGGCTAAAGGGAAGACCCCAGGAGACCGAAAGGAGGCTAGGAGGTAACTCTCTGAAGCTGGGTAGGTGCAGGGATCCAGGAAATGGTTACCTGCGTTTTCGCTTTCTCCTTCTCCTCCCAACTTCTAAGTCATTTGTGTCAGTGGGGGCTGTGATTTTTTTTGGAATTTTTTTGGCTACAACTGATAAGGAGACCCCGTTGTCAAATGCCTTGTAGTCAGCCTTTGCAAGTGCCTGCTGCGTATGGCTAGAAGGGGTGGTAGTTTCCTCTTTATCACACTCCTCCTCGGATTCCTCTTCTTCCACTAAATCTTCCTCCGACTCACTGGTCTTAGAGGCACTTGGCTCCATGCTCTTAGATTCTGAGGGGAGGGGAGTGGGAATGAAATACATTATCAGATCTTTCTCTGCCTTGCTGCCTGGAGACATCCACCCAAAGGAACTTCATGGTGTTATAAGGGAATACTGCTGCCCTTCAGAACAGAACAATCCTACTGAAGAATAAGATGTTTCCAGGTGTGATGGGGTGTGTATGAGGGGGATAGGGTGTGAGATATAAATGCCCTGACAAGCCTCAATCATCCAGGGTCAGGCTGGATCCTACAACACACTGGGTGCATGCTGAGGTTGGACAGGGCTTTCTGCAACCATGGCCTTTTTGCTCCTGAATGGGAAGGGTGACATCTGGAAAGACTATAGGGATCTCTGCTTTAAAATACAACTGAAGGGCCAGCAGATGGTGTGGTGGTTAGAGACGCTGGACTCCCATAAGGCGGACGGTAGTTCAAGTCCAGGCCCTGACAGCTTGCTTTCTCATTCTTCCTCTCCTTCCCTCTCTGGTCAAATTAGAAACAAATAATAATGATTATAAGTAAAATGAAATGAAATAATTGTTTAAAATACAGCTGAAGACTGAAGGTCCCCTAAGCTGGCCTTTTCCCAGTCCAAGACTTGGTTTCTCCATGTGTACACACTGGGGCCAGGCACCAGATGGCTAAGACCCTAGGCTCTTGACAGCAGGGGTAAGTCCAAGGCAGACACTGCCCACCGAAGTTGGGAGGAGAGCTGGGTGCTGGGTCCGCCCCTAGCGGCCTGGGGACGGACTCAGCTGGTCACTCATGTCCACCCTCCGCCTGGCTCCTGCTCTCCGCAAGCGCTGCGGGGCGTCAGGGACCGCCTCCTAGTTCCACAGGACGGGCTGTCTCCGCCGATCGCTATGGGG
>NW_006159855.1:1670266-1680880 GCF_000334495.1 Tupaia belangeri chinensis | reverse complement strand
GGCCCGCCGTAACACACGCCTGCCGCGCCCGCCGCCGTCACCATGGACACGAGGGTGGCCCCATTGGGGAAGCGTTCTGGGGGCGGGGCCTTCCCGAGAACCACACCCATTTTGGGCGCAGGCCGAGGCCATCTTGGGACCGGGCTCGCAACATTAGACGGTGGAAGCGCCACAGCGCCCGCCCACCAGGCCGCTGCTTCCGGTGCATCATGGGACTTGTAGTCCTCCCACCTTAACGCTGGTCCACGACACCTGCATCCCAAAGGAACTTGGTGGCTGAGCCCGGAATTTGGCCAAGCTTGTTTTTCCTCAATTTTTTAGTAACCATGCTGTGAGCACCGTCTCTGCTTCCCAGAGGGGCAGTGTAATTAGGACCCATGTTTTCTAAGGTTTTCCCCCTAGTGAACTGATAAAGAACCATTAAGGAGGGAGAAATAACAAACCCCTTTTTTCAGTGCTCCTCCCTCTGTCGTCCCCCCTTTCTGACATCCACTTCTTCTGCTCGCCAGCTTCACCAAACTAAGCCAACCTGTCACTGTAAGACCACCTTGTGTGGCCGAGTCTAGAGAGGCATTTTACACTTCTGTATTCTTTAAAAAACACATTTTCTTTTTTTTTTTTTAAGATTTATTTTTATTAATTCTAGTTGTTGTTATTATTATTTTAACTTTTTTTTTTTTTGGAGAGGTTTTCGCTATAGAGCGCGTGCGCTCACCAGTTCTTAATTCTAGTTGTTATTATTATTTTAACTTTTTTTTTTTTGAGAGGTTTTTGCTATAGGGCACGTGCACTCGCCAGAAAGACAGAGAGACAGAAAGTGAGAAATCACCCCCCAGGGGGGATGGTCACGCCGCAATCCCTTCTCCTCCATTGTCCTCTCGGGATCTTGGGCACGCACGCACACGTGCCCGGCGTGAGTTTTAAGCCACCGGGTCCGGGACGTGAACCGCAGTAGACTACGTGGGAGTACAACGACATAGCCATTACACCAACTGCTGGTTCCCATATTGTTATTATTTAAAATTTGACCAGACAGAGACAGAGAGAGAAAGGGAAAGCAAGAGAGCAAGTTACCAGGTCCAGGCCTTGAACCACGGTTGGCCATGTGGGAATCCAGCACCCCAACCACCACGCCACCTACTGGCTCCTAACACAGACATTTTCTAGTTCACAGACTCATTGCCCTTTCTTCAGAATATCATCGTGTCATATGAAATGCTCCTCCTTGAAATGCTTGGGAGTCTCTTGGCTTCCAGGACACTAATTTTTCTCATTGTGTCAACAACTGTTTGGTATTTTGTACTTGCTCTTGGACTCTCCTGAATCACCATTCCACAACCTGTTCATGGGATTCCCTGATTCTAGGCTTTCCTCCAACCATCTCTGACACTCCAGCTTGAGTATTCTTCCTAGAACACAAATCTGCTACTCTGGAATTCAGTACTCAGGGGTTCCCGCTGAAATCCAAACACCCTTAGCACTTGAGGCCCTATACCGAGACAAAGAGGTAGAAAGGTCCTGGGTTGGATCAGTACTTCCTACCATGCTCAAAGCCCAGGGCTCCTGTTTCATACTAAGACTTAAGAAATCCCCTCCTTAAATATTCACAAAGCACATAAGTGGCTGAGATGGGCCACCATAAAGAAAACCCCACATGCACAGTTTTGTAGAAACACTTACTTGGGTTGGAAAAGGCTTTCCTCTGAACAGAAGTCCTAGTGGAAAGGTTCTGATGTCTGGCTCAAACCTTGGGCACAAATCCAGTTTGCCATAATAGTCATCTGCCATCCCTTCAGAGGATAAGCAAACAAAATAAAGCACTATTGGAATTTTATATGCAAAAGCTTGCAGAAATAGGCATTAGGTTGAAATGACTCCAATTTGTAAAAAAGAAAAAAAAAAACATGAGGATGGTCAAATGTTCTGATAGAATGTTAAGTTACTTTATCAAATGGGTTATGGGTGCGCATTGTTATCCCAAGACGATTTTGTAACATCTTTCCTTTAATGGTATATTTCCTAAAACTCTACATTAAAGCTTCATACACACCGGTGTTTAGGAAGTCAGTGACCTGAAGCCCTAAGCCAGGGCCAGGGCCCAAACACTGGAAGCAGAGGAGCCCAAACCTTTGTTGGGAGCACTCTCTGTCAGCACCTGACACCCACCTGTGAACCCCAACTCCTGCCTGTGAGCAGGGACTTTCATTCCCTTAGAATGTTTGGTGACAACGATCATCTCTGTCAAGAGCTACACCCAAGAATCCTTCTCTTTTGCTGTCCAACAATCATCTAGGGAGCACAAAGGAAAATGGGAATTTTTTTCATCTTTTTATTTAAATTTAGAGACAGAGACCTACAAAGAGAGACAAAGTGAGAAGTTGCCCCCAGTGGGGATGATCACGCCGCAATCCCTTCTCTTCTATTGTCCTGTTGGAATTTTGGGCATGCACACACACACATCCTGGTGTGACTTTCAAGTCACCAGGATACAGACTTGAATGGTGCAGTTAGTCATGTGGGATCTAGCTGTCTTAACCTCCATGCCACCTGCTGGCCCAGGAAAATGGGATTTTTATAAACAAGTGCTCTTTTTTTTTTTTTTTTTTTGGAGAGATTTTCACTGTAGGGCGCGTGCGCTCGCCAGACACAGAGAGACATAGAGACAGAAAGCGAGAAATCACCCCCCAGGGGGGATGGTCACACCGCAATCTCCTCTCCTCCATTCTCCTCTCGGGATCTTGGGCACGCATGCACACGCGCTCGGCGTGAGTTTTAAGCCACCGGGTCCGGGACACGAACCGCGGTCGACTACGTGGGAGTCCAGCGACATAGCCATTACGCCAACTGCTGGTTCCCCAAACAAGTGCTCTTCTAATAGCACTTGTAGAAAAAAAAAAAATTCCAGTTTGACTCAGAAGGAAGAAGGACATAGCTCTGGATCTCCTGAGAAGCCTATATTGTGAGGAGCTGTAAGGTACCTGGGAAAGACCCCCAGGAGGGCTGGTAGAGGTGCAGGAGCCCCCAGTTGAATGGCCACAATGCAATCTCTTCTCCTCCATTCTCCTCTTGAGATTCTGGACACTTCCACACGTGCCAGGTGTGATTTTCAAGCTGCCAGCTTCAAGTCTCAAATCATGGTTGGCCATGTGGGACTCCAGAGTTTTAACCATCACATCACTGGTCCCATTATCACTTCTTTATCTTTCTCTTTAGGCTGATACATATAAATATGTCTTGGACTACTGCTCTTCCTGGGACATGAGGGACACCAGTGCCGCCTGCACCTTGTCTGCTTGGGCTGGGGGCAGCAGACAGTCCTGAATGAGAGCCACAGCTGCTGCCTCTGTCAGGCTGCTGAAGTCCTGGGATGTTTTGACAGGGAGGTGCCCGGCCAGCTCGCAGAGGGCAACATTGAAAGCCTCACCTTCCTTTATGCCAAAGTTGGACTTCCGGGCCCACAGGATGACTCGAACCCCCGTGAGGGATGAAGAAGGTGATGTCCTGCCAGGAGGGGCTCCACGGGTCACAAATAAGTTATGTGCAATCTCATGGTTGGCCAGATAGTCAGTGGCCCGACATACCCTGCTTATCAAGGCCTCCAAGGCAGGCCCTGGCCCCCCAGTATAAAAGAGGAAGCCGGGGGCTGGGAGGGTCTGCAGCAGATGCAAATGGCCCTCAGAGTCCAGGGGCTCGCTTGGTGCCACCTCCACAGGCAGTCGGTGGGCCAGGTAGTAGCCATGCAGGTGGAGGTGGTTCACGGAGGCCAGGCCACCCAGGCTGTTGAAGCCCACGCGGAAGCCTGGGTGGAAGCTCAGCAGCACAGCCTCTACCCCAGCCCGCAGCACCCCTGGCAGCAGACGCTGGGGAAGCCTGCGGGCAGGCTCAGGCACAAACAGCACATGGCCCCACTCCAGGGGGCTGACGTTGATCAGCACCAGAACCTCCTCCTGTCCGAGGACACTGGGGAGTTCAGGCTCCCGCTGCAAACGGAAGAGGACTTCTCCTGGCCGGATCTTGTTGAAGTTAAACTGTTCAGGGTCAAATGCCTGTCTGACACTCTTGATGCTCTGGGGGCGCCTCCTCTGTACCCCTCGTTCCACATTCAGCTGGGCCACAAAACCCACAGCACCAGGAAGGATTTGTGTCTGCAGCTCTCCCAGGCGGTAGCGAAAGAGTCCCAGCTCTACCCGCTGCCTCCAGGCAGTGCAGAGTGCAGAGTCAAAGCGAGACAGAGGCAGGGTGTCCGGGGTGCCAGGGGCAGTCCTGGGCCACTGAATCCCTTCTACTACCAGCTCCTTCTCCCCATAGAAAAAGTCGGGAATGCCGCGCCCTTCACAGTCCTCGTTGTCTGGAGGTAGCAAGTAGGAGGTTTCATTTGAACTGTGTGGAGTAGCCATGGAACAGGCCTGAAACAATCAAGGAGGAGGAAAAATATGGGACAATAATCTACTTCCAGAGATTTCTATTTTCTTTTTATTAATAGTTATTTTATTTTATTTATTCGTTCATTTATTTTGACCAGAGAGAGACACACAGAGAGAGAGAGGGAGAAAGTGAGATAACAAGTCACCAGGTCAAGGACTGGAACCATGGTCAGTCACATGGGAGTGTCCAGCACCTTAACCACCATGCCACCTGCTGGTCGCCAGAGATTTCTATTCTCAAATAACCTGTATTTTTTGTTTTGATTATGAAAGTAATATATGCTTTTGGTTTGATATTTAGAAAATTAAAATGACACCATCTACAATGAACATATGTTTTTGATGAATCAAAATATACACAGTGGAGGGGAAAAATACACAGTGGGGCTGGCAGGTGACATGGTTGTGGCGCTGGACTTGCACAAAAAAAAGTAAAGCAGCAACTTGGTTTTATCACTGTATCAAGAATTGATCAGATGCAGGAAGGACAATGTCCTAACCAGATTCCCCAATGATTCAGAATACCTATTTAATAATTTACAGGAGAAATTGGTTGGTCACTATAGTCCCTTCCCTGTAAAAATGATTTATCAGGAAGCAAAAGCAAAACCAGAATGTTGTTCAGGGAAGAGGGTTCAGAATCACTTGAGGAGGGTGAGAAATCTATTAATAGACCAGAGTCAGTCACCAGCTGTCCGACATCTTCACCAGAAAGAAATACTGACTCACTCCGCAGTCCAGATATTCACCTTGGCTGTCTAGGTAAGAAACTGACAGCTTCTTGCTCTTTATCTAACCTTTCACCAAAGGAAGACCAACTTTTTCTTTTTTTAAGGTTTTTTTGCCATAAGGTACATGTGCTCCCAGAGAGACACACAGAGAAGGGGAAAGTGATAAATCACCCCCCAAGGCGGATGGCCACCCCACAATCCCTTTTGTTTTAGTCTCCAATAGGGATTTTGGACAGGCACACACATGCACCTGGTGTGACCCTCAAGCTGTTGAGTGTGGGACTCAAATTGCAGAGTGAGTCATGTAAGATCCAGACCTTAACCTCCATGCCACCTGCTGACCCAAGAAGACCAACTCTTTACAGAGACAGAGAAACAGAATGCAAGAAAGCACCCTTCACAGGGCACGGTCAGGCCACAATCCCTTCTCCTCCGTTCTCCTCTTGGGATCTTGGGCATGCACGCACACGTACCCAGTATGAGTTTAAGCCACTGGGTCCGGGACTCGAACCACGGTTGACTACATAGGAGTCTAGCAACATAGCTATTACACCAACTGCTGGTCCCAAAGACCAACTCTTATAACCAACTTTCACTAACAGAGACCAATCTGGACTGACAAACTCAGGTTTAGACTTTACAAAAGTTGGCAAGTACAACAAATTGGAAGGATCAAGAATTAGATATTCTCTTTCCGCCATTTTGGAGCCTGTGGAGGCCTGCTGGGAACAGGACTTCTAAAAGGCAACTATGTCTGGAAGGCTGTGGTCCAAGGCCATTTTTGCTGGCTATAAGCAGGGTCTCAAGAACCAAAGGGAGCACAAAGCTCTTCTTAAAATTGAAGGTGCTTGTGCTCGCTTTGGCAGCACATATACTAAAATTGGAACGATACAGAGATTAGCATGGCCCCTGTGCAAGGATGACACGCAAATTCGTGAAGCGTTCCATTTTTTGGTTGTGAGTGTCATCCGTGTATTAAAGTCCCTGTGCTCGCCCACCAAAAAAAAAAAAAAAATTGATGGTGTTTATGCGCGAGATGAAATGGAATTCTATTTAGGCAAGAGGTGTGCCTATGTGTACAAAGCAAAAAACAACACAGTGACTCCTGGTGGCAAACCAAATAAAACCAGAGTAATTTGGGGAAAGGTTACCTGTGCCCATGGAAACAGTGACAAGGTTCGAGCCAAATTCCGAAGCAACCTTCTTGCTAAGGCCATTGGACACAGAACCCGTGTGGTGCTGTACCCCTCAAGGATTTAAAATAATGAAATGTAAATGAATAAAAATGGATTTGTGTTGTCAAAAAAAGAATTAGATATTCTGGGACCAGTAGATGGCAAAATGGTTACGTTGCTGGATTCCCGTGTGGTTGACATGGCTCAAGTCCCAGACTAGCAGCTTAAAAAGCACCAGGTGCATGTACATATGTGCCCAAGATCCTGAAAGGAATAGAGGAGAAAGGATTGTGGCATGGCCATCCTCCCAGGGGGTGATTTTTCACTTTCTGCCTCTCTGAAGAGTGCATGATCCCTATAGTAAAAATCTCTCTCAAAAACAAACAAACAGCCCCGCCCCAGCGCAGCCGGGCGCCGGGAACGGCCTGGCCGGCGCCCCTCCACTGGGGGGGGGGCGCCACGCGGCCGGGGGGGCTCCCCGCCCCCCCCCGCCCCTAGGTTGAAGAACTTGCAACTTAAGAAGATGATAGTTACCAGCCCTGCATTACCTCAGGGGAAAACAAGAACTACTCTGCCATTTTTAAGGAAGCCAGATACCCAAGGACAACTCACACTGCAGACCCCCACAACACCATTCCTGGTAACTACAAGATGACTGCTGTGCCGCATCAGCTGATAATTATCCCTGTGTACCAGAACTGCTTTCCTGAAACTGCATTCCTTGGAGACTCACCTACACTTGTGGATCTGCCGGAGACCCTTCCTTATCCAACCCTGAGTGGAGTTTATGCTCCCTATTACCAAAAACTTTATGAGCTGATGGTTGGAACTTGTGGCCTCTCTCCCTTTACTTGTATGTATCACTTTTTCAGTAACTCTTCTGGAAGACAACTGTATATAGCAGGGATATTGTAATGGGAGAGTGAGACAGGGCAGAGGGACAAACATAGGAAAAATAAAAAAAAATAAAAAAAAAGAGGAAGAGGAAAAAAAACATATATGTGCATAAGCAAGAAAGTAGAAGTGGAATATTATTGATGATAACATGCTTGATTGGGTCACTGTGCAGTTTATTCTAGATGGGAAATTACATTTAGTACGTTGTGATGATGCTCAGGGAATGAATGTTACGGGAAAAAAACGAAAACAAAAAACAAACAAAAAAAAACGGTTAAACTATTCGTACCATTTAAAAAAAAAAATGGATATTTGATGGCTGCAGTGAGCGGTATGGGCCCAGTTGGGTTCTACTTTATAGTATGCTCTTTTTACCCAATGGGGTTTAGGCCTAAAGTCAGACTTGAGTTCATGTAGAGGCATGTGTCAGCTGTGATAACTATTGGAGAGACTTAGACTAATTAAGATCACTGACAGATCATTTGGGGAGGGGTGAGGCACGGAGGGCATTCGGGGATGACAGGGACAATGTGGGAGGAGGATGGGTCATAACAGAGGGAGGGGGATGGGGAATCTAGGATGGTAAAACAAAAGGCAAGGTATGCAGGACACAAGAATTGGGAAATTATTTGCTGAGAACATATATGTTGACGTGCTTGATTGAGCCAACGCACAGTATATATTGGATGGAAAATTCATTTGAGTGTTCGGATGGGAAAAAAAAAGAAAAAAAAATTATAATAAAAAATAAACTAAAAAAAAAAAGAGAAGAGGATAGAGAAAGATAGCAAGTGAACAATAGAGGGGATGTTAGTGAGAAACAGATATGGTTTATTATCTGTTGAAGATGACGTGTATAGTATTCTCAACTGGACTGGTCTGGGAAGTATTTCATGATGGGTGAAGTCTTCTAACAAGCAAAATGAGAAATAGTGATTGACTGTTATAAAAAATTATAATAATAATAATTATTGGGAAATGCATGGAAAAGACTTTGAATGATAAAGCGGGGAGATCGATGCCTCTGTATTGACTGACATGCATGGCATTCCCTTTTGAAAAAGCAATGGAAGTCAATGTAAAGTTATATGTAATCCAATGTAATATAAAGAAGATTATGATAATAATAAAAAAAAGAGAAAAAACAAACAAACAAACAAACAAACAAACAAAAAACCCCCCACAAAGTATTAGACATTTCTCCCTCACTTTCTCCTCCTAGCAGTTTAAATTAATCACCTTTGGAGTACTGTAATTCATCCATTCATATATGCATCTGATAAATAATTTAGAGTCTAACTACAACATGCCAAGCATTGTCTTACGGGCTGAGAGGGGCCAGGAGCAAATGGGTCAGCCTCAGTCCCTTCAGCCTAGAGCACTCAGTCTGGGGGTGAGATGCTGAGAGGAAAGCACGTCAGCTGGAATGATGAGAGCAGTGGAGCAGAGCTTTGAAAAGAGCCTTGGACTGCATCAATGCCCAAGTCTGGAATAGGCATTAAAACGCTCTGGACCTCTGTATTTCCATATTTGTAAAATGGGAACTGTTAAATAAAAATTTCAGGAGGGGGATCAGCAGATGGCATAATGGTTATGTTGCTGGACTCCCACATAGTCAATCACGGTTCAAGTCTTGAACTTAATGGCTTAAAACTCACACTGGGGGAACCAGCAGTTAGCGTAATGGCTATGTCGCTGGACTCCCATGTAGTCGACCATGGTTCGCGTCCCGGACCCGGTGGCTTAAAACTCACGCCGGGCGCGTGTGCGTGTGTGCCCAAGATCCCGAGAGGAGAATGGAGGAGAAGGGATTGCGGTGTGACCATCCCCCCTGGGGGGTGATTTCTCACTTTCTGTCTCTATGTCTCTCTCTGTCTGCCTGGCGAGCGCACGCACCCTATAGCAAAAACCTCTCAAAAAAAAAAAAACAAAAACCTCACACTGGGCGCATATGTGTGCATGCCTAAAATTCCAAGAGGATACTGGAGAAGGAATTGAGGCATGGCCATCCCCTAGGGAGTGATTTTTTGCTTTCTATCGCTTCAACAGGTCCATGCACCCTATAGCAAAACTCTCTAGAGTTAAAAAAAAAAAAAATTCAGGAGGCAATTGTTTTGGACTAAGCTCCTTCTCTAGAAGTCTCAACACACCAAAATGGAGTTCCTCATATCAAACTGTCACATCATCAAACTGAAACTTTTTTCACTTTTTCGTATAAGGCATGTGTACTCGCTGTAGAGGAGAAAGTGAGAAATCACCCCTGGGGGGAAAGCCATGCCACAATCCTTTCTCTTCCATTCTCCCAGCATTATTTTCCTTGGCGCAGGGTCTAGCTCAGTTGGCCATGTGGGATCCAGCTGCCTTAATCACCATGTCACCTGGCTTTCTTAGAAATGTGTACCTGAAATAGTTCTAGATGCAACCTGAACTCACTGAACTTTTTCTTTTTGAACATCCTTATTGCCAACATACCCTCCTCCTTTACCTTCCAGACTCCCTGTCTCCATACTTTGCAGGAGATGGCATCGTGGCTAGGTAGTTGAACTCCCACATGGCCAACCACAGTTCGAGTCCTGGACCTGGCAGCTTACTTTCTCACTTTGCTTCTCTCTCTCACTCTGCCCTTCTCTGGGAAATTTAATTAATTAAATTAATTCTTTTTTTTTTTTTTTTAGAGACTCAGTAGAGACTCTTATCATGGAATTCAGCCAACAGCTGCTGTACAAAACTCCTTGTTATGCGCCCCCCATTCCCGACTTTTGTCTTTAAAATTTTCCTAAAATCCTAACACAATGGCACACATCAGGGGCACAACTTGGATTCTGTTGTGGCCCGGCGATAGTCCTAACTCCAGCCTGGTAAAACCTTTGCTTTCATTGCTTTGCCTCAGTCTTTTTATTTTGGGGTTGACAGAAACCTACCTTGCCAGGCTGTTGCAAGAAGCGAAGATGACCATGCACACAGCTGGGCTGGCAGCGGGTCCTCAGTGACCAGCATCAGGAGGCGGCACGGTCGCAGTTACTCCGTCTAGAGGTGGCACGGGGGCCGCCAAACGAGCAGCGAGTGCCTGGTGATAGCGTCCATTAAAACCCTCGCTGGGCAGGAAGGCAGCCCAGCGCCTCCGGTCACTCAGCACGTCTCGAGGCTTCCCGGATCCCCTGGCTCCAGGAACTTCCGGGATGGGAAGTTGGCAGTCCTCTCACTGGACTGCCAACGCCTACCACAGGTGAGTCTGAAGAACCACGCGACTCGCCCCGCTGCTGCTACAGCTACCGCGCCCACCGCGAGCTTGGGTCGCCCTTGACGCATGCGCAGCCTGCGCGCACGCACGCTCTCGGCGCGGCCCCGCCCACCCCAGAGGCGGGGCCGTGGGGCCTGGGCTCCGCC
>NW_006159855.1:1656098-1670194 GCF_000334495.1 Tupaia belangeri chinensis | reverse complement strand
CGCGGGGAGCTGGCGTGCGCCCCGCTAACCCCTGCTGCCAGCGCCTAGGCGCTTCAAGGAGGGGCGGGCCCCGGGGGCGGTGGCCCCAGCAGCGGCTGGCGCGGGGACTGGGCGGTGACGCGGCCCAGGGCGGAAGTGAGAAAGTTGTCGGCGTCCCGAGGCGAGTTGGCGGAGCTGTGCGTGCAGCGCGGCAATGGGGGGCTCGAGCAGTCGCCTGTCCAAGGAGCTGCTGGCGGAGTATCAGGTGCGCGGGGCGCGGGTCCCCAGGGAGCTCGCGTGCCAACTTGCACTCCGTAGTGGGGTTCCAGAGCGGCCGCAGGCTGGGGGCGGCTTTCGGGGGGCTACCCGCCCCCCGCTTCCGGGTGCTAACCCGCTCTCCGGTTTTGCCTTCCAGGACTTGACGTTCCTGACCAAGCAGGAGATCCTGCTGTAAGTGCTGCCTCCTACCTCGGGATCCTTAGGAGAGTTTCGGGAGGGCGCGGCCCTGCAATTGGGCAAATGGGACGCCCCCTACTCTAGAGGGAGGGGCAGGGGGGTACCTGAGATCAGCTGCAGGGCCGGTGCTGGAGACCAGGAGTCTGAGCCCCCGGGCGCGCCCTTCTCCCGGCTCGCCCTCCCCGCCAGCCTGGGAGTCCCAGCTGTGCACCGCGGAGCCACCTCAGAAAAGCTGGGCGCTCTTTGACCTGGCGCTCCACTTGCTTCTGCTCAGTCGAGCTTCCTGCCTCATTCCGGGAGTGTCAACAAGTGGCCTCTTGGACCAGAGAAGTTTTGGGGAGCCTGGTTCCTCCTCCTCCCAACTTTACCTGAATAGCAGTAACCGTTAACGCTTACTGAGCACTCACTAAACGCCAGCCACCGCGCCAAGTGGTTGCCTACGCTACCTAATTTCAGCTTCGGGAGGGAGGGGCAGGACACTTCAACAACTTCCGAGAGGTTTGGTAACTTGTCTAAGACTAAATCCCAAATAAATGGATTTGAGCCTGGGCTTAAACCTGGTTTTCTAGCCTGGTCCCTGTGTTTTGCGGGTAAGGGCACTTGAGTGAGATTCCTCGGCTTCTCTTCGCAAAGATAACTTCGTGGAAGGAGGTGGTGGTTGAGGGTAGCTGCTAAAAAGAAGGGGGCTTTGACCAGCAGGAGATCCTGGGGTGAGTGTGAGAATGGGATTTTTGGTTTTGCATCCCTGTTCTTCAGAGACAGCTTCTGGTGCCTTCCCCAACCTCTCTATATATAGTCTAGAGAGGATTTTCTAGATCAGTGCCCAGCACAGTGCCTGGTACACAGTCAGCCCCGAGTACCCACGGCAAGAAGAGATGCCCAGCCTGTGCCATCTGGTGACATCTCCCTGTGGCTTACCATTGCGTAATGACTCAAAAGACCCATGGCATCGCTCCTCACCTGATTCATGAAGGGTAGTGAGGCAAGGAGTGGAGATGTAATACACAGGGAGACTGATGCTTGAGAGTGCCAATGGGGTCCCTTCTCTGCCAGAGCCCACAGGAGGTTCTGTGAGCTGCTCCCCCAGGAGCATCGCAGCATGGAGGAGTCCCTGCAGGCACGAGTATCCTTCGAGGAGATCCTCAGCCTTCCAGAGCTCAAGGTGCAAGCCCTGGCCCCTCCACACACCCTCCCTCTGCACTTCCTGTATCTTGCTGACGCTGGCTTCGGGATCATGGGGTCACTGCCTGGTCTCTTTGATGTTTAGCCCTAATTTCCTGGGGGCAATGGTTTTACTAAAATCATACAGCAAGATTGTCAAAGATGGGGCTTCCAAGCTGGGATTTCTTTTTTCTTTTTCTTTTCTTTCTTTCTCTTTCGTCTTCTAGAGGGTATGTGCACTCACCAGAGAGGGAAAGAGAGAGAAAGGGAATGCAAGAGAGAGTCTCTTATAAGGTATGATCACACCGCAATTCCTTTTCCTCCATCTCTCCCTCCTTTTGATATCTTGGGCAGGCATGCACATGCAGCCGGTATGTTTCTTAAGCTGGGTCAGGACTCCAGCTACCTGGTCAGCCATGTGGCATCCATTTGCCTTAACCACTAGAGCATGTGCTAGCCCCAGTATGACTATTTCAACTGTTTCTAAAACGTTTGAGAATCATGAAGATTTTTTAAAAGAGGATGAAAGCACTCCCAATGGGGCATGATCACACTGCATTCCCTTCTCCACTTCTCTATCCTGTTGTGATTTGGGGCATGCAAGCACACTTGTCTGGTGTTTTTCAAGTTACTGAGGACAGGATTCAAATTGTAGTTGGCCACGTGGGACCCAACTCCCTTACCCACTAGGCAATGAGCCAGCCTTCACACTGGGATTCTTGAACTTGGGAAGGAACCCCCGTTGGTGAGTGATGTTCGTTTTATGCGGGACAGGGCACTTAAGTGAGGAGATTCAATCTCCTTTTTTGTTGGAGCTTCAAAGAAGTTTTGTCTTTTAAGAGTTGGCTTATTTTATTAAAGTGTGAGAAACCCTATTCCATAGGGCTGCGGTGAACCTTAAGTGCCTATAACACGGTAACTGTTCAAGTAAATGTTTGTGTTTTAAAACAACCAGCCCAGGGCCAGCTAGTGGCATGGTGGTTAAGGAAGCTGGATCCTATATACTGACTGTGGTTCAAGTCCCAGACCCGAGGGCTTAAAAAACACACCGGACATGTATGAATGCATGACTAGAATCCTGAAAGGAGAAATGAAGGAGAAGGGATTGAGGCACGGTCAACCCCCCTGGAGAAGTGCTTCCCCTCTCCTCGGTATGTCCTTGCACCCCTGGCAAATAAAATAAAATAAAATAACCAGCCCATCTTGTTCCCTTTGCTTAGGGCAGCTTCTTCTCCCCTGTCTGCTTCCATTTATATTTGACCTGCCTTGGGGTTAAATGCTGGCTCCCAAGAAGTCATCCCTGACCCTTCTCCAGCAGGGTCTCTTGGCCTCCCTGTGCTCCCACAGCCCACCAAGCTTGCCCTGAAGTACTACTTACTCTTCGCCATGGGCGTGGGCCCCACGGCGTGGTACTCTCACCTGTCCCATCACGTCTCCAGTGTGGTCTAACAATTGTGCAATCCAGCCTTCCTTGTGGTGTTCATGGAGATCTCTGTCACCTAGGCCAACCCTTTTAAGGATCGGATCTGCAGGGTCTTTTCCACGTCCCCAGCCAGAGACAGCCTGAGCTTTGAGGACTTCCTGGACCTTCTCAGTGTCTTCAGTGACACAGCAACTCCAGACATCAAGTCCCACTATGCCTTCCGCATCTTTGGTAAGGGCCAGGAGCAGCCTGGTAGGACGCCACTCCTTCCATGTGATGCTTGTTAGGGCACTGCTTGGGAAAATGGGGCCTTCGCAGAGCCTTTGGGGCCCTCTGAGCACACAGTTTCTGGCCTCCTGTGTCTGGCTTCTAGACTTCGATGATGATGGGACCTTGAACAGAGAAGACCTGAGCCGGCTGGTGAACTGTCTCACGGGGGAGGGCGAGGACACTCGGCTGAGTGACTCCGAGATGAAGCAGCTCATTGACAACGTGAGCGGCTGGGCAGGCCTGGCCTGGAAGCAGGAGGGCAGGGCAGGGGGGCCGTGGCCTGAAGCTGTCCTTCTCCAGATCCTGGAAGAGTCCGACATTGATAGAGATGGGACCATCAATCTCTCCGAGTTCCAGCACGTCATCTCCAGGTCACCAGACTTTGCCAGGTGTGAACGTGGTTCCCTGCGTTCTGGTGCCCACAGGTCCCTATCTACTGCCTCTGGGTCTGGAGTGTTGTGATGGAGGTGGTGCTGGGGTCATAGAAGTCCCAGCTTCCTCCAAGTGTCAAAGGTTGTGCTTTTTCTACAGGGGACCGACACATAGGGGACACGGCCCCTTCCAAAGAATGGTCTTAGAGAAGAGGTTCAGTTTAGGTTGGGTTTATCCCTTCCTCATTCGTTCTTCTTTTTCAGCTCCTTTAAGATTGTCCTGTGACAGCAGTCCCAGTTTGTGTCCGGCACCACGTACAAGAACCCTCCCACTGCTGAGCTGAGGCCACCGTCATGCCTGTGTCGCCAGGGTCAGCCAAGCTGGCCCAGCCTGGAGCTGGCACTGTGCGGTCTGGCCCTGGATGGGAGAGGGCCCTGGACCGGGGAGGCCCTCCCCTTCTCACTGCCATTGTCATCTTTGTTGGTGTTTCTACTAATTAATAATAAAGGTTTAAAAGTTTTGGTCCTGTGTGTGATTTTACGAGAAATGCTGGTGTGAGGACGGACTGGACTTCTAGGGGCCTCTGATCAGACCAGGAATAAATAACACCCAAAGAAGGAAGCCAGCTGGAACACCACAGAACGTTCCCCAACCCTGCCCAGCCATATGACTATGTGCAGAGCAGCCTGACAGATGAAATTCTGTGTCCTGACTGAGGGGTGGTTACATGACTTTCTACACCTGTTAAAATTGAGAGAACTGGGGCCAGTCCCTGGCCTGGTGGTTAAGGCAGCCAGATCCCATGCAGCCAAATAGACAGTTTGGGTCCCAGACTAGGCTTAACAAATATGCTGGGTGGGACCAGCACATAGCGTAATGGTTATGTCGCCGGACTCCCACATGGCTGCAGTTGACTCCATGGGAGTCCGGCGACATAACGCTCTCCTGGTGTGCGTGCCGGGGCTGGTGGGCCGGGGCTCTACTCGTTGGAGGCTATGTGGACCAAGAGGTCCACTACTCTCTTGCTGAAGCCAAATTCATTGTCATACCAGGAAATAATCTTGACAAAGTGGTCACTGAGGGCCATGCTAGTCCCAGTGTCAAAGGTGGAGTGAGTATCACGGTTGAAGTTATAAGAGTCGACCTGATCCTTGTGGGCCCTGTGACACCTGCTTCACCATCTAACTGATTTCATTGTATTTGGCAACTTTTCCAGGTGGAAGGTCAGGTCCACAGTCAACACATTGGGGGTAGGGATGCAGAAGGCCATGCCAGTGAGTTTTCCATTCAGCTCTGGATGACCTTGCCCACTGCCCTGGCAGTGCTAGTCATATTGGGATGATGTTCTGGGCAGCCCCACGGCCATCACACCACAGCTTCCCTAAGGGGCTGTCGACAGTCTTCTGGGTGGTGGTGATGGTGTGGACTGTGGTAACGAGTTCCTCCATAATGCCAAAGTTGTCATGGATGACCTTGGCCAAGGAGACCAACCAGTTGGTGGTACAAGAGGCATTGCTGACAATCTTCAGGGAGCTGTGGCACATCTTGTGGTTCGCGCCCAACACAAACATGAGGGCATCAGCAGAAGGGGCAGAGATGATGACCCTTTTGGCCCTGTCCTTTAAGTGAGCCCCAGGCTTCTCCATGGTGAGAAAGACACTGATGGACTCCACCACATACTCAGCACCAGCATTACGATGTTTGATGTTGGCAAGATCTCGCTTCTAGAGGATGGTGATGGACTTCCCATTGATGACGAGCTTGCCATTCTCAGCCTTGCCGGTGCCTTGCCATGGGTGGAACCATACTGATCATGTAGTTCAAGTTAATGAAGGAGTCACTGGTGGCGATGACATCCACTTTGCCAGAGTTAAAGGTGGCCTTGGTGAAATCCGTTTACTACGACGACCTTTACCACTGTGTCTCCAGGATGCAGCTTGCACTGCACAAGAAGATGCAGCTGTGTGTTGAACAGGGAGGAGCATAGAGCCCCATATGACCATTTGAAAAATAAAAATTTAGGGACCAGCAGTTGGCATAGTGGCTATGTCGCTGGACTCCCATGTAGTCGACCATGATTTGCGTCCCAGACAAGGTGTCTTAAACTCACACCAGGCGCGTGTGCGTGCGTGCCCAAGATCCTGATAGGAGAACGGAGGAGAAACAATTGTGGTGTGGCCATACCCCCGGGGGGGTGATTTCTCACTTTCTGTCTCTGTCTCTCTGGCAAGTGCATGTGCCCTATAGCAAAAACCTCTCAAAACAAATAAACAAAAAACGTTTCTGGAAAAGGGGGTAATGGGGGAGTCATCTGGAGTGATAATGCTGACAAGAAGGTTCAGGACCCCAAAGGTGGTGGCCACGCAATAAAGGTCAGACATATTCTATGTGAAAAACACAGCAAAATTAACGTTAAAGTCTGGAATGAGACTCAGTGAAGTAGACACCAATACAGTGAAGATAAAGCCAGGCCAGGGGCAACTGGGGTTGGATGACCAGAGTGTCCACGGTGGGACCATTTCAAGAATTTATCTTGCCTGCGAGTGGGATGGATAAGCCTGTGTTTACAGTCCCACCAGTTAAGACAAAATTTAGATATCGTATTATCATGGTTGAAGGGAGAAAATAAAATCATATGAAAGGGGCCGGCAGGTGGCACGGTGGTTAAGGGCACTGGATTCCCACATGGCCAACCGTGGTTCGGGTCCTGGACCTGGCGGCTTGCTCTCTCTCTCTCTCTCTCTCTCTCACTCACTCACTCACTCACTCTGTCTCTCTCTGGTCAAAAACTTTTCCAGGTGGAAGGTCAGGTCCACAGTCAACACATTGGGGGTAGGGATGCAGAAGGCCATGCCAGTGAGTTTTCCATTCAGCTCTGGATGACCTTGCCCACTGCCCTGGCAGTGCTAGTCATATTGGGATGATGTTCTGGGCAGCCCCACGGCCATCACACCACAGCTTCCCTAAGGGGCTGTCGACAGTCTTCTGGGTGGTGGTGATGGTGTGGACTGTGGTAACGAGTTCCTCCATAATGCCAAAGTTGTCATGGATGACCTTGGCCAAGGAGACCAACCAGTTGGTGGTACAAGAGGCATTGCTGACAATCTTCAGGGAGCTGTGGCACATCTTGTGGTTCGCGCCCAACACAAACATGAGGGCATCAGCAGAAGGGGCAGCATGAGGGCATCAGCAGAAGGGGCAGAGATGATGACCCTTTTGGCCCTGTCCTTTAAGTGAGCCCCAGGCTTCTCCATGGTGAGAAAGACACTGATGGACTCCACCACATACTCAGCACCAGCATTACGATGTTTGATGTTGGCAAGATCTCGCTTCTAGAGGATGGTGATGGACTTCCCATTGATGACGAGCTTGCCATTCTCAGCCTTGCCGGTGCCTTGCCATGGGTGGAACCATACTGATCATGTAGTTCAAGTTAATGAAGGAGTCACTGGTGGCGATGACATCCACTTTGCCAGAGTTAAAGGTGGCCTTGGTGAAATCCGTTTACTACGACGACCTTTACCACTGTGTCTCCAGGATGCAGCTTGCACTGCACAAGAAGATGCAGCTGTGTGTTGAACAGGGAGGAGCATAGAGCCCCATATGACCATTTGAAAAATAAAAATTTAGGGACCAGCAGTTGGCATAGTGGCTATGTCGCTGGACTCCCATGTAGTCGACCATGATTTGCGTCCCAGACAAGGTGTCTTAAACTCACACCAGGCGCGTGTGCGTGCGTGCCCAAGATCCTGATAGGAGAACGGAGGAGAAACAATTGTGGTGTGGCCATACCCCCGGGGGGGTGATTTCTCACTTTCTGTCTCTGTCTCTCTGGCAAGTGCATGTGCCCTATAGCAAAAACCTCTCAAAACAAATAAACAAAAAACGTTTCTGGAAAAGGGGGTAATGGGGGAGTCATCTGGAGTGATAATGCTGACAAGAAGGTTCAGGACCCCAAAGGTGGTGGCCACGCAATAAAGGTCAGACATATTCTATGTGAAAAACACAGCAAAATTAACGTTAAAGTCTGGAATGAGACTCAGTGAAGTAGACACCAATACAGTGAAGATAAAGCCAGGCCAGGGGCAACTGGGGTTGGATGACCAGAGTGTCCACGGTGGGACCATTTCAAGAATTTATCTTGCCTGCGAGTGGGATGGATAAGCCTGTGTTTACAGTCCCACCAGTTAAGACAAAATTTAGATATCGTATTATCATGGTTGAAGGGAGAAAATAAAATCATATGAAAGGGGCCGGCAGGTGGCACGGTGGTTAAGGGCACTGGATTCCCACATGGCCAACCGTGGTTCGGGTCCTGGACCTGGCGACTTGCTCTCTCTCTCTCTCTCTCTCACTCACTCACTCACTCACTCTGTCTCTCTCTGGTCAAATGAAATAAATAAAGTTAAATAATAATTCTTAAAAAAAAAATAATAAGACTGAATAAACAAAAGGTGCTGATGCAAACTAAATGAACCCCCAACCTAAGAACCATACTACACTGGGAGATGATGTCAGCCAGGTTAGGCTGCCCTGGCTAACTAACTAATCTCTGGAAAGAGACAGCTCAGAATCCCCCAGAACTTAAAGAGAATCGGATCAACCTCAAAGGCACAGCTCTTTAAGGTGGCTGGATCCCGACTGCACAGTTTGAGTTCTGGAGCGAGCAGCATGAAAAATACGCCAGGTGTGTGCATGTATGCATGCCCAAAAACCCCATGAGGAGAATGGAAGAGAGGAGACTGCAGCATGGCCATCTCCTTGGAAGATTCTCTTCTCTCTCTGTCTGAGAGCACACAAACCCTATAGCAAAAAAAAAAAATTTTGGAGAGGTTTTTGCTATAGGGTGCGTGTGTTCGCCAGAAAGAAACAGAGACAGAGACGGAAAGCGAGAAATCACTCCGCAAGGCGGATGGCCAGGCCGCAATTCCTTCTCCTCCATTCTCCTCTCAGGATCTTGGGCACATAGGCACATGTGCCTGGTGTGAGTTTAAGCCACTGGGTCCGCAACTCAAACCATGGTTGACTACATGAGAGTCCAGCTACATAGCCATTATGCTAAATGCTGGTCCAGCAAACATTTTTAAAATAATTCTTTTATTTTACTTACTTACTTAATTAATTAATTTTAATTTGACCAGAGGGGGACTGAGTGAGAGAAAGAAAGTGAGAAAGCAAGCTTCCGGGTCCAGGACTCGAAGCATAGTCAGCAATGTGGGCATCCAGCACCCTTAACCACCATGCCACCTGCTGGCCCCCGTAATAGCAAAATGTGAAACAAACAAACAAAAAAAGTAACATTCCTTGAAGAGGAAGGAACACAAACAATAACTCTTAATATTTTATTAAAAAACAAGACAAATAAAGTGCATCTTATCAAAAAATATATAAAACCCACATATATTCAGGACCCCATATGCTGGGCAGTGTCATGTCCCTTGGAGTGGAGGCAGGCAGGTGTGGGCGGAGGAGGCAGGGCACAGTTCAGCTTCCTGTGTTTGGAGCAGGGCGGACAGGATGGAAAGGGATGCACAGTTCTCTCAGCCTGGGATGGAAGGAGACAGGCAGGCAACCGTCTCTTCCTTAGATTCCCAGGGAAAGGTAGATGAACTTTGTCAGAAACTTTCCTGGGCTCATGTGGCTTGTGCTCTCTCTCTCTCGTGTGGCCACAGCCTGATACAGGCCGGAAAGGTCCGGAAGTTGGGTCTGATTCCAGGGCCTGGTGAGGGCTGCAGTGCCAGCCTTACCCTCTGGTCCCTGAGATGGTGGGATTATGGCAGCAACTACTATACCCTCAGTCGGCGAGCTGGCCTGGCTCTGCAGTGACAGAGGGCGGCCTGTGGCAGTAGGATATGGTGAAGGCAGAAGAGGCCAGTGGTGAGGGATTTCACGCTCTCTCCGACCACCACCTCAGATGAGGCCCCAGTGTCCCCTGGAGGCCAGGAGGATGGGAAACCACAAGCTGGGGCAGACGTTGAGTGGCATTCCATGTTGTGTCTCCCCGTCTCACTCTGGCTTCACATTTTCTATTTCTTTTTCAACAAGGGCTCAGTTTACCTAAGGGGCACTCTTCAGCCTACCTGGAATGGCCCCACCGGGCCCTGGAGTGCAGAGCCCCTTGTTGGCCAGGATCACAGGGTCCTGGCTGTCCAGATTAGAAGGCTGACTGCTTTGCCGAGGTGCAGCGGGCCGGCCGGCCTTGAGCTGGCGCTACAGTGGTGCTCCACGAGGAGCAGAGGTCCAGCCATCCCTCTGAGTGTTCATGGCCCCTGAAGCCAGGGTGGTCTCCTTTTATAGCTGTTCTCACACCACGGAGTCACGGATCTCGGAGCCAAGGCGGACCCGGGGCCGGGGACACACTGGCGACACCTCCACAAAACTGTCCTGAATGCTGAGTGGCCTCTTCTCTGACTCGGTGAAGACCCGGGGTCCTGGGGAGCTATCTGACAGGGCCTGATAGCCTCGGTGGTCCAGGGGAGTGGAAGGGGGGCCTATGCCATTGAGTGGTCGGGTCTCAGGCGGCAGCACCAGGGGGCGGGTCTTGGGGTGCACACTGGCACACTCCCCCTGCTTCAGGAAGACTTTCATGCCATCACGGTGCCGGTAGAGGAAGAATAAAGCCAGAAGCACCACGGCAAGCCCAAAGAGCGTGCACATCACCAAGAACTCGTTCCAGTAGGACTTGTCTGCGCCCCAGCTGGACTTGCCCCCAGCTGGCGCGCTCACCCGCGATGTGTTGATGATGACAGGCACGCTGCCTCCCCGGGCAGTCTGGTCCACCTCCCCGTCCTCCACCACCTCTGGGCAGTAGCTGGCCACCAGCTGCTGGAAGCCCTCCTCCAGGGACCAGCACTGGAACTCCCCCAGGCTCTGCTGGTTGCCCACCAACAGCAGGTCCCCGCTGGGCAGCACGTGGCAGGAGGCTGAGGCATTGATGGGGGCCCCATTGTACAGCCAGAAGCGGGTGGCCAGGCTGGACAGCAGTGGGCACACCAGAGTGTTGACCGTGTTGGGCTGGAACTGGACGTGCTCACATGGCTTCTTGCCTGTGGGTGGGCAGATGAGGGCGCTGGTGGCCACAGGAGCACTGGGCTTGCCCGCCTCCCTCTGGGCTGTACTCCTGGTGCCACTATGGGCACCTCTCAGGATTCCTGGGACTGTCCTAGAGTCCTGCCTTTAGGGCTGGATGGATGAGGATGTGAGGAAAAGCATTTACACCCATCAAGGCCTGCCTAGAGGGTCTTCCGCGCAGACGCGGCCTCTTCCAAGAGTCCTCCATCTTTAAGGGACCACCTTACCTGCTGGTACAGAAGACCGGGGCTTGGCTGAGGATGTGTTGCAGAGGTCCTTGGCATTGGCTCCCTCAATGTCCTGGACCCACGGTCTGAGGACCAGAGATAGTATGGGATTAGCTAGAAGTCCCTAAGCCTGTACTCTTTCACCCGAGTGCTGCATCAGGCCTGGTGAGAGGCCTGGTGCTCAGGGACTGTTAGGCCCACAGCAGGGGTAAGAGACATGCCCAGCTCCACAGGTTTGAGTCAGCGCCTACTGGTCTACTCAGTCTATCAGATCAAAGTTACTAGAACGTGTCCCTTAACTGCAAAAGCAGTATGTGCCCTCAGTCAGGGTCAGGGAGGACAGCTGGGTCTGCATGGATTTGTCTGTCTCTCTTGGAGCAATGCACATACACTGACTTGCTGAGTAAGAAAGCTGGTGGTGTGGTGGGTAAGGCAGCTGGATCCCACATAGCTAACTGCACAGTTTGAGTCCTGGCTCGGTGGCTTGAGAAGCAAACACATTGGGTATGTATGGATGTGAGCCCAAAATTCTGGGAGAAATGGAGGAGAAGGGATTGTGGTGTGACCATTCCCCATGGGGGGGGGATGCTTTCTCCCCCTATATCTCCATCTCTTGCCAGTGAATGCATGCCCTCTAGCCAACAACAATGATAAAAGTAATTCTTGACACACTCAAAATACAGAAAACTCAACCCAACACAATGGAGAAAAACATAAATCACGGTGCCAGCAGTGGTTTAGTCCATATGGCTGACTGTGGTTCGAATGCCGGACCTAGTAGCTTGAAACATGCTGGGTGTGCATGTCCAAGACCCCAGGAGAAGAATGGAGACGGGATTGCAGTGTGCCATCCTCCACACTCTCCCTCTCACTGTCTTAGTTTCCCTCTCTAGTGATTTGTACATGCCCTAAGGCAAAATCTCTTAAAAGAAAAAAAAAAAATCACACATAATCTATCACCCAGTGGTCAAGATGGTTCACATGTTTGTCTAATACCTGGAGTCTGTCACTTCAGGTATTTGTACATACACTCACACTCGTTTTTCTGAAATACAGTAGCAATACTTGATGCAAGAACACCACAAATGGGATAGATCTCACTTTTATTCAAAAATACCTAGATTTTTCTTTGTCTATACATATACACAAAACATATATATATATATGTACACACACACACACACACATATATATATGTATGTATGTTCTGGATGTATGTTCTGGTAGGATAATATCAAAATCTCACTATGATTTTCTTACGGTGGTGAGACTAGGGATAATTTTTATTTTATTATGCTCTAAATCAACATTCTATAAACGTTTTTTTTTTTTTTTTTTTTTAGATTGCTACAGGGTGCATCTGCTCACTGGAGAGAAATCGAGAAAAAGAAAAAGAAGAGAAAGTGAGAAAGCATCCTCCCCCTCCAGAGGAGATGGCCACTGCAATCCATTCTCTTTCCCCTTGAGATTTTGGGTATGCGTGTGCACGCACACGTACCCAGCAGGTTTTTCAAGTTGCCTGCTATGGGACTCAAAGGCGCAGTCAGCCATGTGGGACTCAGCCACCTTAATCGCTGCCAACTGACCCCAGAAACCAGTCTTTAATGGGTTGTTAACAGGCTGTTTGTCACTTTTACTGTTATGAAGACTTTCCCACTCCGATCAACATTCTCCTGCAAGGTTTTTCATAGCTGGGACATTTCATACTTCACCAGACATGCCCCCACTTTCCAGGCAGCTAAGGCAAGCATAATTCACTGTCAGAACGACAATACTTCTGGCACGTGAGGTGGGGGAGGCTAACTGATGATCCTGCTGAGACCGGACGTGCTGAGGCGCACGGTGATCCCATAGGGGGCCTACGGGAGGTGCTCTGAGGCCAACCGCCCAGGGCAGAGGGAAGGGGCCTTTGGAAGCGCTCACCTGGAGGCCAGCTTAGGCTGGTAGTGGCTGGGGGGGCTGCAGCTGGAGCCGCTCCAGGCACAGTAGGGGTCCCGGGCCAGGATGCAGTCTCCACAGCTCTGGTATAGGCTGCAGTTGGCCACGGGAACCTGGACTACACCCGAGTGTGAAGCAGCATACAGCAGGCCCTGCACCACCAGACACAGGGGATGAGAGCGGGCACGAGAAGATAGGGCCATCACCCATGGCCACGCCTGGCTCACGTGCCACCACAACCTCCCCCATGGGGTCTCCGTCTTGTTCTTGGCACCCTCTATGGTCTAGCGGCACATGCCCATATCCTTCCATCTTGCTGGGATAAGGGAGAAAAAGTTGGATGGATGCTGGTGACAACAGAGGGGCACCCCCAATCGCACTGCCTGGACCTCGCCTTGGCCTGCTCACCCTGTGGGTGTCTAGGAGCAGGTTCTGCACGGGCTGGTCTGGTGAGAAGATCTGGAGCTCCTCGATGATATGCATCCTGGGGCCCACGCCCACCGCCTTGTGCAGCCGGCCGTCACCTGCAGCAGGGACAGGATACAGGCCCTGAGTGCAGCCCGCCATCCCTAACCACCAGCCATGCCCCTTCCCCCAAGCCTGCTGGGCTGCAGGCACTCACGGGTGCCTAGGAAGAGGACGTCGTAAGTGTGGTGCAGGCCAGGGGTGCGGTGGACGGTCACTCGCTGGTAGCGGATTTGGGGCTGCAGCAGCAGCGGCTGGCTGCGGACCTGCTCATCCATCAGAAAGTGGTTCTTGAGGAAGTTCAGCACTCGGTCTGGGAGCTGCAGGGATGAGTTGATGTTCTTCTCCCGGGTACTATTGGTGATGCACTGAAGGAGAAGGCAGTGGTGAGGCAGCTACACTGGGTAGATAGGCCTCCCGTCTCCCTGGCGGATGCAGTGGCACTCACCCACCCTCAGAAGCCTCAGCCGGGAACCAGCAGTTAGCGTAATGGCTATGTCGCTGGACTCCCACGTAGTCGACCGCGGTTCGTGTCCCGGACCCGGTGGCTTAAAACTCACGCCGGGCGCGTGTGCGTGTGTGCCCAAGATCCCGAGAGGAGAATGGAGGAGAAGGGATTGCGGCGTGACCATCCCCCCTGGGGGGTGATTTCTCGCTTTCTGTCTCTATGTCTCTCTCTGTCTGTCTGGCGAGCGCACGCGCCCTACAGTGAAAATCTCTCCAAAAAAAAAAAA
>NW_006159855.1:1655124-1655924 GCF_000334495.1 Tupaia belangeri chinensis | reverse complement strand
CTGTCCGCAGGAAGCCCTGGCTGAACTCAGGGTGGACATGCCATGGGCAGTGCAGCTGGTTCCCATGGCTGCCGGGGCTTCCTGAGTCTCTCTACCTGGTAGGTTCTGTTAGGGAGTTAATACACCAGAGTGACCCTCAACCAGTGGTTCCCAGAAGTTTGCTCAACTGGGACAACCATGCCACGGGTTCCACGCCATGACTCAGGGCCGCCCGCAGGCCCGAGCTCCAGCCACCACTGCAGAAAGGCTCACCCACCCACCCTCTCTGGCTTTCCTCCCTCCATCCCTCATGCTACTTCCTGGGTCACCGCCCAAATGAACTACTGGCACTCACTGTCTCGTTTGCTTTGGAGGAAGCCCACTAGCTGGTAGGGAAGGAGAAATGGAAAGAAAGGAGAAAAGGACTATTTCCCTGTGGCCTGGCCCTTCAGTCATCTGATTCTTTTGTTCATTTTGTTTTTGTCATAGGATGTGTGCGCTCATAGGACAGAGAAGGAAAGTGAGAAATCACCCATCAGGAGGGATGGCCACGCTGCAATCCCTTCTCCTCCATTCTCCTCTCAGGATTTTGGGCAGGCATGCACATACTCACAGCATGATTTTCACGTACTGGGTCCTGGGTTTGAATTGTGCTCGGCCATGTGGGATCCAGGTGTCTTAACCACCACACCACCTGCTGGCCCCTCAGTCACTTGATTTATTTTTTAATTATTAATTTTATTTATTATTTTTATTTTTTAAAATTTGCTATAGGGCACATGTGCTCATAGAGAGAGAGAGAAAAAAAAAAAAAAGGTGAG
>NW_006159855.1:1653581-1653796 GCF_000334495.1 Tupaia belangeri chinensis | reverse complement strand
CTTCTCCCGGGTACTCTGGGTGATGCACTGAAGGAGAAGGCAGTGGTGAGGCAGCTACACTGGGTAGATAGGCCTCCCGTCTCCCTGGCGGATGCAGTGGCACTCACCCACCCTCAGAAGCCTCAGCCGGGAACCAGCAGTTAGCGTAATGGCTATGTCGCTGGACTCCCACGTAGTCGACCGCGGTTCGTGTCCCGGACCCGGGGGCTTAAAAC
>NW_006159855.1:1648760-1653446 GCF_000334495.1 Tupaia belangeri chinensis | reverse complement strand
CTGTCTGGCGAGCGCACGCGCCCTACAGTGAAAATCTCTCCGAAAAAAAAAAAAAAGAAGCCTCAGCCCATCACCGTGGTTCTGCACAGAACCAATGTGCTAATCTGAAGCCCCAAGTGTAGTGCCCAGGGTAGGGGGAAGCCAAGGGCTCAAGGACTTTTCACTGCGCCTCCTCTCTGCTCACCACTCTGCATCCCATACACACATAGGCCTCAAGAACCATGAACACGTCTGTTCCTTGAGCTTCCTCCCTTCCTGTTCGCAGGAAGCCCTGGCTGAACTCAGTGTGGACATGCCATGGGCAGTGCAGCTGGTTCCCATGGCTGCCGGGGCTTCCTGAGTCTCTCTACCTGGTAGGTTCTGTTAGGGAGTTAATACACCAGAGTGACCCTCAACCAGTGGTTCCCAGAAGTTTGCTCAACTGGGACAACCATGCCACGGGTTCCACGCCATGACTCAGGGCCGCCCGCAGGCCCGAGCTCCAGCCACCACTGCAGAAAGGTTCACCCACCCACCCTCTCTGGCTTTCCTCCCTCCATCCCTCATGCTACTTCCTGGGTCACCGCCCAAATGAACTACTGGCACTCACTGTCTCGTTTGCTTTGGAGGAAGCCCACTAGCTGGTAGGGAAGGAGAAATGGAAAGAAAGGAGAAAAGGACTATTTCCCTGTGGCCTGGCCCTTCAGTCATCTGATTCTTTTGTTCATTTTGTTTTTGTCATAGGATGTGTGCGCTCATAGGACAGAGAAGGAAAGTGAGAAATCACCCATCAGGAGGGATGGCCACGCTGCAATCCCTTCTCCTCCATTCTCCTCTCAGGATTTTGGGCAGGCATGCACATACTCACAGCATGATTTTCACGTACTGGGTCCTGGGTTTGAATTGTGCTCGGCCATGTGGGATCCAGGTGTCTTAACCACCACACCACCTGCTGGCCCCTCAGTCACTTGATTTATTTTTTAATTATTAATTTTATTTATTATTTTTATTTTTTAAAATTTGCTATAGGGCACATGTGCTCATAGAGAGAGAGAGAAAAAAAAAAAAAAGGTGAGAAAACAGGCTGCCAGTTCTGGGATTTGAACACAGTCAGTCATGTGGGAGTTCAGTACCTTAATTGCCATGCCACCTGCTGGCCCCTCCATTACCAGATATTAAATGAGGAGCTCCTAGGACCAGCGGATGGCATAGTGGTCACGTTGCTGGACTATCATATGGCCGACAGTGGTTCAAGTCCTGGACCGGGTAGCTTGAAACACACCAAGCATGTAAGCATGTGTGCCTAAGATCCTGGAAGGACAATGGAGGAGAAGGGACTGCATTATGGCCATCTCCCTAGGGGGTGATTTCTCACTTTCCCTTTCACTGTCTCTGTCTCTTTCTCTCTGGTGGGCACATGCGCCTTAAGACAAAAAAACCTCTTAAAAATAATAATAAACAATAAGTAACTAAGGAACTCCCTCTAAGTGGGAGAGAGGATGGAGTGAAGGGACATTTACGACAGCCTGCAGCCCGTGCTCTGACGTGGACACACCTGCCCAGTCTGAGACGGACTGAAGGCACCCTGACGTTCACAGTCACATCTAACCCAGTAACGTGAGCAGGCTTATGTGTCAAACTTCAAGGTGAGAAAACAACTTCAGAGAAGCCAAGGAATTGGTTTGAAGCTTTGATGCCAGCATGATGTGGGGACCCGAGCCTCGCCAGTACCCACCGCTCCAGGCCGGGGTGATGGCACGGGGTCAGTCGCGGTGTACCACTGCTGCGTCTCACGGTTCACCTCCTTGTAGAGGCCATGGAAGGCCCTCTGCACGTCCTTCATGGTGAAGACGCAGACAGCAGAGCCCTCGGTGGTCCCCCTGTGCCTGCAGAGAATGTCGCCAGTTACCCCGGGAAGTCTGAGGGATACAACGAGGCTAGCTGGACCCGAAGTGGCTCCTGGACCCCCGTCCAGCCACCTCTCTCCCTCTGTCCCCAGTTAGGGCCCTACCACTGGGAAGTGAAGACCCCATAGAACAGGGTGTCACGCCAGTCCTGGGGGCTGGGGGTCAGTGTGAAGACGTCCTGCAGCACGTTGAAGGGGAAGCCATCTTCAGGCCGAGAACACAGCAGCTGGGCCTTGAGGAAGGATGTCCAGCGCTGCTGCAGCACCCGCTCACCGCCCCGGTCGGCCTGGAAGCAGGGAGGGACAGGCAGAGCTAAGCACAGGCTGGGGCTGACACGGGGAGCCAAGCACCTCTCCGCTGTGCCCTGCCCAGTGGAAGTGGAGACAGAGTCCAGCAACGAAGGGGAGGCGAAAGCCTGGACCGAGTTCCATCTAAAATGAAGAAAACGAGGCAGTTGCACATGCCCCATCTGAGAGTGCATTTCTTAGGGTGGACTGTGGAGAAACAAGGCCCAAGGGGACCCTGTCTAAGCACAAGGGCAGATGGCAACTCAGTGGCAACACAACACCCTGTGAGGCTGGCCCACGCGGGAGGGTCTTGAGTTCACAGAGGCCTCCTTCTACACACAGGGCGCACGTGCCCATGATCTGGTTGGCTGAGGCTGGGGGTGGGTCACTGCGTGGGGATCCTGTTGTGCCTCTATCCTCCTTTCGTGAGAGAAATAAACAAACTACAAAAAATAAGTAAATCACCTGGGGCGTGATTTCCCACTTTCTTTCTCCCTCTCTTTCTGGTGAGCGCGCATGCCCTATAGCAAAAATCTCTCTTTAAAAAAAAGTCATTTTTCTGCTCTCTACTTCTATGAGGACTTTTCTTTTTTTAAATTTCATTTTGTTACTGTTTGACATTTTTAACCATATGGTAGACAATACTTTAACATTTAAAAAAAAACACCTGCCCAGTGGAAGTGGAGACAGAGTCCAGCAACGAAGGGGAGGCGAAAGCCTGGACCGAGTTCCATCTAAAATGAAGAAAACGAGGCAGTTGCACGTGCCCCATCTGAGAGTGCATTTCTTAGGGTGGACTGTGGAGAAACAAGGCCCAAGGGGACCCTGTCTAAGCACAAGGGCAGATGGCAACTCAGTGGCAACACAACACCCTGTGAGGCTGGCCCACGCGGGAGGGTCCTGAGTTCACAGAGGCCTCCTTCTACACACAGGGCGCACGTGCCCATGATCTGGTTGGCTGAGGCTGGGGGTGGGTCACTGCGTGGGGATCCTGTTGTGCCTCTATCCTCCTTTCGTGAGAGAAATAAACAAACTACAAAAAATAAGTAAATCACCTGGGGCGTGATTTCCCACTTTCTTTCTCCCTCTCTTTCTGGTGAGCGCGCATGCCCTATAGCAAAAACTACATAAATAAATATATAAATAAATAAGGAAAAAATCTATGACTTACTGCTGACCAAAGAAAGACAAAAGATCCCAATATGGCATGAACTCATACTTGTAAATAAACTAGTAATTTTCTGTGTATATTTTGCATATACCTACGCATATGCAAAAAAAAAAAATAGACCATCAAGGAAAGTTCTGAAACATCAAGGGGGGCCCTTCTCACAGTGGTGTGGTGGCAACATGGATGGCTCACATTTAGACACTGCCCACCTCCTTTCTGATAGTACAACTCTGAGGTCAGCATTCTTTCTTTGTTTCTTTTTTTTTTTTTTTTGAGAGGTTTTCGCTATAGGGCGTGTGCGCTCACCAGACAGACAGAGAGAGAAAGAGAGACAGAAAGCGAGAAATCACCCCCCAGGGGGGATGGTCACGCCGCAATCCCTTCTCCTCCATTCTCCTCTTGGGATCTTGGGCACGCACGTACATGCGCCTGGCGTTGAGTTTTAAGCCACCGGGTCCGGGAAGCGAACTGCGGTCGACTATGTGGGAGTCCAGCGACATCGCCATTATGCTAACTGCTGGTTCCCATGGTCAGCGTTCTTATTATTCCCATTTAAGAGATGAGGAAACTGTTTGACCCAGAGGGTGAGGTCCTTCAGATCCCACAGCCAGCAGGGTTTAAAGCCAGGTCGTCTGCCTCCAGAGCCTGCCCTTAGCACAATGCTATGTCGCCTCTTCATCTTGTAGGTGGTTCTGTGTGTGCTTCCCTATATCTTCACATTGGTCAGTAAGGAAAAGACAATGAAGATACATTATAATTTAAACGGAGGGGCCAGGACCAGCAGGTGGCAGGGTGGTTGAGGAACTGAACTCCTACTTGGTGGATCATGGTTCAAGTCCTGAACCTGGCAGTGGACTTTCTCATTTTCCTTTTCTCCATCTCTCTCTAGTGAGTGTATGTACACTATGGCAAATTAAAATAAGTAATAAAAAAAATAAATAACATCATTCTTTAAAAACAAAAAAGGGGGGGGCAGGGCCAACAGGTGGTATGGTGGTTAAGGCACTGGATTCCCACATGGCCGACCACGGTTAAAGTTCCAGACCTAGTGGCTTACTTTCTCACTACTACCTGCGCTCCCTGCCCCCTTCTCTCTCTGGTGAGTGCATTTGCCCTATAGAAAAAAATTTTTTTTTTTGGAGAGGTTTTCGCTATAGGGCGCATGCGCTCGCCAGAGAGACAGAGAGAGACATAGAGCTAGAAAGCGATAAATCACCCCCCAGAGGGGATGGTCACGCCGTAATCCCTTCTCCTCCATTCTCCTCTCGGGATCTTGGGCACGCACGCACACGCGCCCAGCGCGAGTTTTAAGCCACTGGGTCCAGGACGCGAACCGCGGTCA
>NW_006159855.1:1643708-1648671 GCF_000334495.1 Tupaia belangeri chinensis | reverse complement strand
AAGTTATTCAAAAAAAAAAAAAAAAGGAGAGGGGCCAACTGGAGACACGGTGATGAAGGGGCTAGATCACACGCGGTCAACCACCAAGACTGGCAGCCCGAGAAACAAGCTGGGTGATGTGTGTGCTTGCCCAAAATCCTGAAAGGAGGGAGAGACAGAGGGACTGCACCCCACGGAAGTGGCAGTACCACTCGTGGGTGGTTCTCTCTCTCTTCCCCCTGGTGAGGACACATGCTCTCTGATGAAAGAGGAGAGGGGAAGGGAGAGGTAGGGAGGGGAGGGGAGGGGAGGGTGAGAGAGAAAGCTGTTAGCCAAGCTGCTTCTTCCAGAAGACAGGGAAGGCCACAGAGGTGGGGGATCTTGCACCTGGGGACTTCAGGGTCCGAGGGGAGACTGCCCGGAGGGCCCAGCCCCTCACCTTGCAGATGCGGGCGACACGGGACACGATGGTGTTCTCAAAGAACTCGAACTCCTGGCCAGTCTCGCTGAAGAAGAAGTAGATCTTGTCATCGTCACCATGCAGGCTGCCCAGGCTCTCGGGAATGTAGGCTGAGGCTGCGAAGGCTGAGTCTGTGGGGACCGGTGGGGAGTGCAGTCAGCTCCGGAGGCCTGGAGGCAGACTCTGCTGGGAGAGAGTGGCCCCCAGGGCCTCTGGGACTGCCACCAGGTAGTGGGGAGAGGACGTCACCTTGCAGCCAGTTGAGGGAGTTCTCAGTCTTGGTGGGGCGCGGGCTTTGGCTCCGGGAAATGACTGGGTCGTTGCCCTGGAAGGTGCTGGCTGTTCCAGTGTAGAGCTCACCGTCTGCCAAAGAAGCAAGCCCATGTGGTTGCCCTCAGCACGGCACCTTCTCCCACTCAGGCCCAGCACAACCCAGTACTGCCCTCCTTGCCAGCGTTGGGCAAGGAAGGGGCTGGAGCTTGGAGAAGTCACACCCTGGGGTGGCCCAGGGTCACTCTGCTGCCTGGTAAGGAGCACAGCCTGCGCACCTGCCTGCTCCTCGGGCACCCCGATGCGTCCTTCCTGCCAACACTCACCAACCATCAGGGCCGTGGACTTGAAGTTGGGGTCGAAGGGACAGCGGCCCTTGCCATCTTCCAGGAGGATGTTCCCAGCTGTGTCCTGGGCCAGAGTGAAGTTCTTCACGTTCTGTAGGGTGACAAAAAGCTGGGCTTGGGGACATGCAGGGGAATGAGGAGTGGGCTCGGCAGGAAAGGAGGGCGAGGCACCGGAGAGGGCGGCCCTACAGGCAGCTGAGGCGCTCGGAGGGAGGGGACAGGTGTCAGAGGCTTCCTCCTCGCCCCCGCACAGCATGCAAGGCACCATGTGCAGCGCGTTGTGGAGACCTGAAGCAGTGGGCACAATCGGCCCCCCGATTCAAACCAGGTATGTGGCCCCAAAGCTGGTGCTGCAACCCACCGCCTCAAATGCTGCCCTGTGCGAGGGTGTGCATGGCGTAGGAACGCGAGCGTGAGTGTGTGCTGAGGACGTGGCACGGGACTGACAGAATCAAGCCACAGAGAGAGAGAGAGGAGGGCTGCAGGAAGCCATAGAGGCCAGCAAGTGATGAGCTGGGCAGGATCTCTGCCAGTGGGTGACTGCATGCAGGGAGACCCTGGCTGGCAGGGTGGGGCAGGTAGGTGGTGAGTCTCACAGCTTTCAGAGCCCTCTGCTCCCTAGAAGCAACGCCAGGGCCCTGCCCTCCTCCGGGAGTCGGCACTGGAGAGCAGCTCCTTGGGGCAGGACGCGGGGCAGTCCCCGGGCAAGCCCAGAGTGGAGGCAATGGCACTCACAATGTAGGTACAGGCCGGGCTGAAGGCCGATGTGCCGCAGGTGAACAGGTGGGTGCTGTTGAATGGCAGGAGGATCTTGATGTAGTTCTGACAGTCGCGCTAGGTGGAAGGTGGAGAGGATGTCAGTGTGCCACAAGGGGGCACTGTGGAGCCTTCTCCACTGACCCGGGTCTGTCCTAGAGGCTGGGTCCCAGCATACTGGGACTTGGAGGGGAGACACTCAAGTCTGAGAGTGAATCCAGGAAGGCAGGGCCAGCAGAAGAGCGCAGTGTGTGTTACAGGGACCTTGGGGCACAACGGGCACACTCTGCTTAGCTCTGGGAGGCAAAGGCACAGAATTGCACCCTCTTGGACTGCCTGCCCCCAGTGAAAACCAGTTACCTCCCCACCACCCCGGGGAGGAAGCCATACTCCAGAGCAGGAGGAAATGCTTATTAGCCTTGAACCCTGAAGTCTCATGTGGCTGACCGTGGTTCGAGTTCTGGACCTGGTGGCTTGCTTTCTCACTTTCCCTCTCTCTCACTATCCCTCTCTGGTCAAATTAAAATAAATAAATAAAGTTAAATATATTTTTTTGGAGAGGTTTTTCCTATAGGATGCGTGCGCTCGCCAGAAAGACAGAGAGACAGAGACAGAAAGTGAGAAATCACCCCCCAGGGGGGATGGCCACACCGCAATCCCTTCTCCTCCATTCTCCTCTCAGCATCTTGGGCACGTGTGCACACACGTCCGGCATGAGTTTAAGCCACTGAGTCCGGGACTTGAACTGCAGTTGGCTACATGGGAGTTCAGCGCCATAACCATGATGCCAACTGCTGGTCCCAAAGTTAAATTCTTCTAAAAAAGGAGAGAGATTTTTGCTATAGGGCACTTGCACTAACCGGAGAGACAGAGAAAGAGAGACAAAAAGTGAGAAATCACCCTCCAGCGGGGATAGGCATGCTGCAATCCCTTCTCCCCCCATTATCCTTTCAGGACTTTGGTATTGGGCGGGCACCACCACGCCTTCCTCTGGGGACTTTGGGCACACATGCACATACACGTGCCCAGTGTGAGTTTTAAGTCACTGGGTCTGGGACTTGAACAGTAGTCGACTATGTGGGAGTCCAGCAATGTAACCATTATGCTATCTGCTGGTCCCCTTTTTACTACTGGTTTTAATTGTTCACAATCATACTTCCAGTGCCTGGGCTCAGAGCAAGTGCTTAATGACTGTTTACTGAATGGGGTATGGGGGTGAGTCAGGAGGAACTGGGACTTGAACCTACGTTGTGGCTCCATGCCTGGTGCTCTTTTGCCATTTCTTAGCTGCCGCCTGCTGCAGTCAGGACCGGGAGGTCTCTGGGAATAGTGGGGAGTCCCCTGGAATCCCAGGGGAACCAGACCCCACCCAACAGTCTGGTCAACACACCAGAATCTGTCAGTCTTGCTACAGCAGGGACCATCCTGCATGGCTGGACAGAGGACGCTCTCTCACCCAAGTCCCTGCTCATGCTGGAAGCTACCATTTATGTGGCACTTACTATATGCCACCGAGTCCTCACAGTGAGCCCAGGGAGACAGGAACTGGTATCCCCATTTCACAGGTGCGTACACTAAGGCTCAGAGAGGTGAATCTCCTTGTCCCAGTCACAGTAACGATAAGCACAGAACTGGGGCTCATTCCGGGTCTGGCCATCTGAGACGCCTATGCGCTTCCCACCCACCTGGCTGCATCTGCTCCCCCTTCTGCCTCTGTCTGGGGCCAGGTCCTCCACTCCCAGCCCTCTTTAGGTGCCAACTCACCTGTGGGTCCTTGCCCTTAAAGCTGCACTGATGCTTCCTCTCTGCACTTGCACGCCATAGCACCTGGGGAACGAGAGGAGAGGTGAGTGTGTAAGGGAATGGAGGGCCCTGTCTCTCTCTCCTCTCCCGCCTCCTCTGCCCAGCCTAGGCAGCCTTGGGCTCTACCTTACCTCCTTGTACTCCCCGTCTGGCAGGAAACTGAGGCTGCTGTTGAGGGCGAAGAGGACCTCTCGGGCACCCACATACAGAGTCTTGCTGTCCGCGCTCAGCAGAAGGGCAGTGTAGTTGGAGACGTTTTCAACTTCAAATTTGAGGACTGGCCGCTTTTCAGAGCCTGTGGGGAAGAAAAGAGATGTAACCTGTGGGACTGCCTCCCCAGAGAAACCTCTTAGGCCAACCTCTAGAATGAGCCAGTTGAATTGAAGCTAGGTGGGCAGGGAGGGGTATGGCACAGAGAGGTAGGGTTTAAAGGGGGAGCCACATTCCTGAAATTGCAAACACTGTAGAAGCACCATTCACATTCATGAAAAACTGGAAGCAACCTGAGAGTCCAACCATAGGGGACTGGATGAAAATACAAAGTCTTTGAAAAGTTTATGGAAAAGTGCACATTATGAAGAAAACAATGCATGGATTTCCATTTTTTTTCTTCCTTGCACCAAAATAATACTTCCATTCCACTTTTCCACAAGCTCTTTGCAGTGCCCTCATAAATGATACTCCATTCAATGGAATGCTATGCAGCTGGTAAAGAGGATTTTGTATTAGAAATTCCAGAAAAACAAGCACACAAAGCTGTGTAAGTAAGGCATGCCCAAAATACAAAGCAAACCAAAATAGAAACTGATGGCTGTCTAGCATGGAAGAGAACACGAGAAAGGAAAATACATTTAACATTCTTCTTTGAGTGATGGCCGACCCAAAGAGAAGGAAATGTGAGCACAGCCATTGTTGGCCCTGCAGTGACCGTAACGGACGCTGAGGGCATTGCCAACACCGGGCACTGGTCTGCAGCTTCGAGCAGCACCCCACAGTCAGCCATGGAAGCCTTAAGGTTATTAAACCAAGGTGGATGTCGTCAACCGTGACCTCAGACAGACATGATGGGTGGGGGGCGATGGGGCAGTGGAGAGGAGAGGTGTTAGGGGGACATGGAGACTCTGACATCTTCACCTGAGCAAAGAGGGTCACAAGATGCTGTCAGCGGCTAACGGAAGGAGAAATGGAGGTGTGAGTGTATCATTTTAAATTGTAAAGGCAACCCAAAAAGGAAATAAACACAGGGCAGAGTGTGGAGAGGATGCAGGGGAAGGTGACGAGATGGGAGGGACATCACATAGGCCAGGAAGTATCAGTACAAATGTTTTACTTTTTTTTTTTTTTTTTG
>NW_006159855.1:1641935-1642621 GCF_000334495.1 Tupaia belangeri chinensis | reverse complement strand
GAGATTTTCGCTGTAGGGCGCGTGCGCTCGCCAGACAGACAGAGAGAGACATAGAGACAGAAAGCGAGAAATCACCCCCCAGGGGGGATGGTCACGCCGCAATCCCTTCTCCTCCATTCTCCTCTCGGGATCTTGGGCACGCACGCACACACGCCCGGCGTGAGTTTTAAGCCACCGGGTCCGGGACACGAACCGCGGTCGACTACGTGGGAGTCCAGCGACATAGCCATTACGCCAACTGCTGGTTCCCAGTACAAGTGTTTTACTTAAGAATACAGAGGAGGCACCAGCCGATGACGTAATGGTTATATTGCTGGACTCCCACATAGTCAACCATAGTTTGAGTCCTAGACCTGGTTGCTTAAAACTTACACCAGGTGTGCATGCATGCGTGCCCAAGATCTCGAGAGGAGAATGGAGGAGAAGGGATTGTAGCATGGCCATCCCCCCCCCGGGGGGGGTGATTTCTCACTCTCTGTCTTTCTGTCTCTCTCTGTCTCTCTGGGAACCACATGTGCCCTATAGCAAAAATCTTTCTCTAAAAAATAAAAATAAAAGAATTACAGAGGCGGGGCCAATGGTATAGTGGTTAAGGCGTTGGACTCCCACACAGCTGAGTCCCAGATTTGGCAGCTTGAAACTTAAACCAGCCGTGTGTGTGTGTGTGTGTGTGTGTGTGTGTGTGT
>NW_006159855.1:1639026-1641904 GCF_000334495.1 Tupaia belangeri chinensis | reverse complement strand
TTGCTTTCTCTCTCTCTCTGTCTCTCTGGCAAGTACACATGCCCTATAACAAAAATCTCTCAAAAATTAAATAATAATAATAATAATAAAAGAATACCAAGAAGAACATGGTAGAACAAGAACCTGAGATGATGACAAGCTGTCCTTTTAAACCAGGCCCGGGGCTGCAGAAGACAGACGGCTTCTGCTTTTTACAACACTTGCTCCCCTTTCTGTTAAATTTTGCCAGAGAGTGTTGGACTCCACTGGAGAAAGACCAAGAGAGAGAGAAATTGAGAAAGCACCCCTTCCCCCCAGAAAGCATGGTCATGCCACAATCCCTTCTCCTTACCTCTCCCTCTTTTCAGGATTTTGGGTATGCACACACACGTGTCTGTTGTTTTGCTTTGTTTTGTTTTTTTCAAGCTGCCAGATCTGGGACTCGAACCATAGTCAGCCATGTGGGATCCAGCCACCTTAACCAGCAAGCCACAAGCTGCCCCAACAATAAGCCTTCTTATATTTTGAAAAAATTATGTGCATGTATCCTTGACAAATTTTATACATCTTTCACCACTGTAGACTATGTAATAACAAAGAAAGATAGGAGTTTATTACCACTAAGTGAAAATGAAGGTTAGAAAATAGTAGATATTGTCAGATTCTGTCTTTTGTAGGAAAAACAGAAGCAAAAAAAAAAGACAAAAAACCTGAGGGATGTATCATAAAATGCTAAAAAGTGGGATCCCTGGTAGGATTATAGGCCATTTTTTTTTTCCCTTCGCACTTGTCATCATTTTCAGATTTTATAGTAAGTTATACAATGTGAAAGACGTCAGTGAGAGGAAAGAAGAAAAGAAATGAACACAACCTCCAATCCACTGGGTACTGTTTGTGCTTTGAGTAACTAATGGGTTCGGAAATTATTTTAAAAACTCTAAGCAGCTGATGCAAACAGGAAAAAAAAAAAAAAAAGCGAAAAGCAGGCATCATGAGCAGCCTCAGGCCTATCTGAACCGATCAGTGGATTATGACCCTGCAAACAAAAACAGACTCATCGAGCTGAAGAAGCAGACGGTGCGACATGCCAACAAAGCAGTTGTGAGGATGACTTCATGAGTGTTCATGTGTCGAGTGTTCTTACATACCCCCAGCCTGGGTCCACAGAGGGTGAGGAAACGCAAAGAAAAGAAAGTAATAAAACATAAACATTCAAATCAGGAATGGAAGAAAAACTAAATCTGAAGAAAAATATCTAAACCAGAAAGGAAAGAAAAAGTCACATAAGCAGGTCATAGGTCTTTACCTAGAACTCCTAGAAATGGCTGCAACTTGACCTTGAGCCTCCCAGTGGCCAAAGAGAAACTGGAAGTGAAGTTAACATTGTCCTCACTGTCCCAGAGGAAGTCACACATATCAGCTTTCTACCTGGCAGCTAAAGCTGAAGGAAGCCCTCAGGTGGGGTTTTCTAGCAAACCTGCTGAGACGGGATGGATGCATCTTGCCAGTCAACAGGATGACAGGGGTCCCAGGGCCACTCTTCACAAAGTCTCCCAGTAAGGGAGGTGCTAACACAAGGGGACCAGTGGAGTTTACGGGGAACACATGTAGCTCTATAGCTGTGAGTCTCATTCTGGAAGCAGAAGTAGGGGTTGTTGGCCCAGACTTGGGATGTGATTGGTGGCAAAGTGAACTGCAGTGCTGGAAGCCATAAGGCCGACCATGGGTTTGGATTCCTGGTCATCTTTAAAACACTCCAGGCGGGGACCAGCAGTTAGCGTAATGGCTATGTCACTGGACTCCCATGTAGTCAGCCACGGTTCAAATCCCAGACCTGGTGGCTTAAACTCAACACTGGGCGCATATGCGTAGTCAAGATCCCAAGAGGAGAATGGAGGAGAAGGGATTGCAGCATGGCCATCCCCCCAAGGGGTTGATTTCTCACTTTCTGTCTCTCTCTTTCTTTCTGGTATACGTACACGCCCTGTGGCAAAAACCTCTCCAAAATAAATAAATAAATAAAACACTCCAGGCGCATGCAGGATCCTGACAAGCCAGAGGATCAGAGAGTACCCTCTGGAAGTTAAAAAGAAAAAAAAAAAAAGGAGCTGGGGTGGGAACCCAGCTCAAGAAGATGATCTATAAAGTGCAGAATCCAACAAAATCATCTAGATCGTGGAAACCCCAGATCCAGGGCCTGCCCCAAGGGATTCTGATGCTGCTGGTCTAGGATGGACCTGAGAATGTGCTTCAACCAGCTGCCAGGTGGCTCTGAAGTGGCCAGTCCAAGGACTACCCTCGACTGGCAACAAGCAGGCCCTTCTGCAGGGCAGCGTGGGCGTCCCCTCGCAGCGCTGCAGTGTCCCTGTATGCATTATGGCAATAACCAACAAAACGACACTCACAGGAGTCTTAGGCATCACCGAGAACAGGGCCAAGGGCTCCCCCGTCCTTCCTTATCGCCCGCACCCCTCCACTGCATTTTCTGGAAGCAAGGCTTGGCTGAAATTTGCCAGCACTTATCTGTCTGCACAGGAGGGGCACTTCCACCTGGGCGGGTCCTATTAAGTCTGGGCAGGAGGCCCCCTTGGCATCTGTCCAGACACAGAAATGCCAAGAGTCAGAGATAAGCCTAAGTCCCGGGTGGCAGCTCGACCCCACTTAGGCCTGGGAGCAGGGTGGAAACTTGCCAAGGGTCCCACAGACATTACATGATCAAGTGCAGGGGAAGCCCAGGCACCAGCCGGTCCCTGAGTCACCCCAACCCCCTTCCTGGGCAACCTGCTATGCAAGCAGAACCTCCTGCCATGTTGGAAGTACAGTAAGTGAAATGATGAAGGGACACAAAGTGGAATGTGCCTCCTTGGAGAAGTGGCAAGGGGACTCTCACACCAGGCAT
>NW_006159855.1:1625338-1638995 GCF_000334495.1 Tupaia belangeri chinensis | reverse complement strand
CTGCCCTCGCCCTTCTGCCCTGAGCCTCAGACTCAAAGCCATGGTATGCTGATGGCCTTGGCCCCAGACCTCCCTTTACCCTTGTGGGTGTTCCTAGGGCTGTTTCCCGCCCTGGGAGTCTCAAGACAGAGATTAGGAGTGCAGACTGGGGGCCGGCAGGTGGCATGGCGGTTAAAGGCACTGGATTCCCCACATGGCTGACCGTGGTTCAAGTACAGGACCTGGTAACTTGTTTTCTCACTTTCCCTTTCTCTCTGTCTTTGGTCAATTTGAATAACAACAACAAATGAAATAAATAAATCTTTAAAAAAAAAAAACAGAGTGTAGATTGGGAGACCAGAAGACAGAGTAATGGTTACATTGCTGGACTCCCATACAATCAACCACAGTTCAAGTCCCAGACCGCGCAGTTTAAAATTTGCACCAGGCACATGTACGTGTGGGCCCAAAATCCCAAGAGGAAAACGGAGAAGAGACTGCAACATTGGCCAGCCCCCTGGGGGGGGGGGCTTCTTGCTTTCAGTCTCTCTGTTGAGCACATGTACCTTAAAAATCTCTCTTAAAAAAAAAAAAAAAGCTGGCAGACTGGGCCCAGCTTCTGTGATGCCACTGGTAGCATACTGGAATGCAGAGCTGGAAGCCACATGCCAACCATGGTTTGAGTCCCTAGCCCAGATGGCCTAAAAACACATAGGATGCCTGCATGTGTGCCTGGATCACACAGGGCTGGAGGACTGGAGAAAGGGGATCATGGCATGAGCCCTGTGAAAGGTTCCTCTCTCTCTCTCCATCTCTCCTTCTCCCTCTTCCTCTCACTCATGCACCCACATTACTGTGCGCTAGATACTGCTGCTCAACAGGATCAAGCCATGTCGAGGGCCAGGGTCAATTCCTGGGCCACCCTGAAAAGCCAGATGTGGTGGCGTGTGTGTTGTCCAAGTTACTCGGGAACTGAGGCAGGAGGAGCATGAGCTTGTGACGAGCATGGGTGAGATCCTGCCTGAGAGATCCAGGCATGGTAGCGCACACCTGTAGTCCCAGCTACTCGGGAGGCTGAGGCAGGACTGCGACACGGCGAGACCCTGTCTAAACACAACACAGTCACACATACACACAAACAAGTGCCAGCTGGGGTGGAGACCTGGGCTTCAATCCAGCCTCGGCCACTTGCTGGCTGTGTGCCACCAGGACAAGCCACTTAACCGCTTACCGCCTCACTTTCCTTATCTGTGAAATGGGCATAATAATAGCACTTTGCCTCACAGGTTTATTATGAGAAGAAGTGAGATTACGTATGTAAATAATAATATACATAATAACCCACATTTACTGAGAGCTTTACTCAAAACAACCTTGCACACGTTATCCCCGTGTTGGCACGGTGTCTGGCACGTGATCAACACCCAGTGAGTGGCTCAGAAACAAAACTAAAAAGCCCTGCAGGAAAATCCAGCCCAGTGAGAGCTGCCAGAGTAGCAGGGCCGCCCGTGGGAGCCGGGCCTCCCTGGTTGGCAGGGTCACAGAGCTCACTGAGGCCTACGCCGTCACCCGCGGGTCTGCTCAGAGCCAGGCAGAGAGCTGTGGCTCAGGAACAGGGGTCTGCGGGTTACAGGCAGGTATGCGAGGTGGTCCATGCTGAAGGACCAGGTGCCCGGGGCCTCCTCCAGAGCGATAGGATGAATGTCCGCACGGCCCTGCCTGAGCTTGCCTGTGTATGTGTATGCACATGTGTGTCTGTACACCACACCGCAGGGCTTGCCCAAGCTTGTGTGCTCGCTCCTGGGTGCTGTGTGTGTGGAGGTGACTGGCAGGGGTGTGTCTTTGCACTTTGCTCCCTGCAAAGGTTGGTGCACCTCGGGGTCAGTCTTGGCTTTGACGCTGTTCTCTGTTGTGGTTTGAGTGAGAGAGGATGTTGGCGGGTCTCTGGGGCGCCAGTGCTGCAGACATCCTCCTGATCATCTACCAGGGCTTAGTCCAGCCTGAGGAAGGCCGGCCAGTTTCCCATAGGGAAGGAACCCCTCCGTCCACTCTGGGCAGACCACCCCCTGGAGGTACAAAATGGGGCTGGCCAGGGACTGTCCAGCACCAGCCCCCTGAAAAATGGCATGCTGGGGTGGGGACATCGAAGCCACCTGCAGGGCCCACTCCCCACCTCAGGAGCAGAGGGCTCCTGGTAGGAAGTGATGTGGGGACAGCTCAGCCCCCAGCCCCATCTAGAGTTTCTCCCCTTCCTTGTGACTCAGCCGGAAGCTTGGATCTCTATGGGGTGAGACGGGAATAGGACTCAGCCTCCCCACCCAGGGCAGTCCCACCCCAGACCTGCAGCCATGACTCAGCGCCCCACCCCACTTTTCTCTCTACAGTGTGGAGAGACGCTGACCTGGCCCTGACTTCCCACCCTCCACAGGCCCCAGCAGGATCAGGGCAGGGAAGGGGCCTCCAACAGGCAGAGGTGGCAGGCTGCCCTCCCTGCCCCCCACCCAGAGAAGGAGCTGGCCACGCTAAGTCTGGAGTGCCTCTTGAGACGCTCTGTTGGAGCACCTTTCCCCAAAGACGTCATGCCAAGTCACCAGGACCTTGGCCCCACTCAAGGGCAGGGGCGGCACTTCCGGGGCGGGAATGCTGACAAGTCAGCATTGAACCAGGGCTCAGAAGTGCTTCCTTCCCTCCACATCACCTAGTGCTGGGGCAGGGCAGCCTGGTGGGTGGGCGGGCGTGGAGCAGCGGACCAAACTTGGCCATCACCAGGCCAGCGCCAGGACAGATCACCTGACTTTTTTTGACCAGTGTGACCAAAGTCTTCCCCATGACCTGAGATAACCAAGAAAGAGGCAAGAAGGGCAAGGGACAGGCCAGCCAGTGGCATGGAGATTAAGGCACTGGATCCTACATGGCAATGCTGTGTGGTTCGAGTCCCAGACCCAGAGGCTTGAAAAACATGCCAGACATGTGTACATCTGTGCCCAAAATAAGAGGAGAATGGAAGAGAAAGGAATGTGACGTGGTCATCTCCCACCTCCGCCAAGTGTGCTTTCTCACTTTCCCTCTCTGTCTCTGGTGAGCATGCATACCTTACAGCAAATTACAAAACTAAATTGAATTAACAAGGGGTCAGCAGGTGGCGCAGTCATTAAGGTGTTGGACTCCCACTTGGTCAACCATGGTTCTAGTCCCAGACCTGGTGGCTAGCTTTCTCACTTTCTCTCACTTTCTCTCTCTCTTTCTCTCTCTCCCTTTTCTCTCTGGTGAGTGCCTGTGCCTTATAGTAAATAAAATAATAATAATAATAATAATAATAATAATAAATAAGTAGGGGCTGACGGGTGACATGGTAGATAAGGCGCTGGACCCCCACATGGCCAATCATGATTTGAGTTCTGGATCTGGCAGCTTGCTTTCTCACCCCCCCCCCCCCCTTACTCTGTCCCTCTCTGGTCAAAATAAAATAATTAAGTAAAGTTAAATGAAATAATTCTAAATAAATAAATAAAATTTTAAAAAAGAAAAATTAAATGAATAAGTAAATAATTAAAAAGAAGGGCAAGAGAACCCTCCTCGAAGCATTGGTGCTTCCAACTACCACTGCTATGGTCAAAGCAAGCAGGCCAGGACCCTGCCAGACTGCCTAGGCAGCCCCAGCCAGGGCTGTGCCACCACTGTGCATGCTCTGTGTCACCTCATGAGCCTGACTTCCTCTGCCTACTCCACAGGGTGCACCAGGGACACAGGCAACGCCTCTGACCCCTATCTCTCTGCTCAGGGCTGCCTGATCCCTAACAATCCTCCTCTCCTGAGGTCTCTGCCCTTCCTCCCTCAGAGACAATTCTGCTTCTTTCTGAGGAAATTGGGGCTATCAGGCATAACAACCTCAACTCCCTGCCCGTTTCCTCAGACACCAGATCTTGTCACCAGCTCTCTCTCTCTCAGAAAGCAGTGTTCCTCTTCAATCTCCACTCTAGACATTTTTTGTTTTCATTCTTATAGGCAGCATGTAGGCACTGGAGACAGACGGGCGTGGCGGGTAGGGGGACATGAAAAAGCACCCTCCTATGGGGATGGCCACACTGCAATCCCTTCTCTATTTTCCTCTTGGAATTTTGGGCACACACGCACACACACGGCATCTTTTTCAAGCTGCGGAGTCCGGGATTTAAACCACAAAGTCGGTCATGTGGGATCCTGCTGCCTTAACCACCAGGCTGTCACTGTCTAGAGTTAGCTCCAACACTTGCAGGGTCAGCTCTGCTGAGGCCCTGTACTCCCCTCAAGGCCAGAGTTCTGGAACTTTGGTAGTCTCCAGGATCACCAGGTGTCTCCCTTGCTGCCTTCTGGGCCCTGGCCCCTCCAAGAGCTAATGCATTCTTGCACCTACCGGGCCCTTCAGGGATGGAGTCATGTGATCCTCATAGGGTGGTGTGAAACAGGATTTATCACCTCCATCTTTCAGGTGACGGCTACCCAGCTAGGAAGTCTCTGAGAGCTGGGATTGGGACCTAGGGCCTGGGTCTGGGTTGCTGCCACTCCTCAGCCTCCCAGGGCTTTGCTCTCTGGGTCTGCTCTCAGGCGGCCTTCTCAGCCTCCACAAGCTTTGGGTCACACCCCTACAGCTATCACTCAATGACAAGGGTGTGGGTGACTCGCCTACCTCTGCATCCAGGGGCGGATCTTCCTCTAATAAGCCAGGGGAAACCCTCCAGCCTCCTGCCACCTCCCTACTCTGGTCCCACTCCCTGTCTCTGTGTGGCAGAGAGGGCATCACACTTTTCTCCTCTATCTCTCTCGCCCATGAACAGCCAATCCATAATCAAGCCCCACCAACCTCCCCTCTTCAGTATTTTCTAAACCCATTGCCCTCACTATCCCCACAACCACCGTCCTGAACCAGGCTACCACCTTCTCCACTGCAGCAGCCTCTCAGCGGGCCCTTACCTCCCGGCTCTCGGAGAATCCCCACTGTCCTTCAATGGGACCCCACTGCCTAAGTCCTCAGCTTACCAGCCCTCGCCACACACTTCCTCCCGTTTCAACGGAGTGACACAGAACGGCAATGTAGGGCCATTTAGCGTCTTCAGGCTTCACTCGGACATCCCCCTTGCCCGAAGGCCTTTCTTTTTGACTCACACTCATCCTTTGAGACAGCTATTTCTCCTCCTCCTGGAAGCCTTTTTGAATCCCCACTGGGCATGGGCCCTCCTCTCTGTGTCCATCAGGTGCTGTTCACACCCTTGCGGTGGGCTGGTGACACTGACGACGATGGACTTTTGTCCCTGTCCCTTCCACTAAATTGAGAGCACCCTGAGATCAAGTCCATGTCTTGGGATCGGCAGGTGTTGGGCTGGTTGAGGTATTGGAATCCTACATGGCCAACCACAGTTCAACTCCCAAACCTGGTGTCATGCTTTCTCATTCCTCCACATCCTCTCTCTAATAAATCAAAATACATAAATAATAGTAATAGTTAAGTAAAATTTTTAGAAAAGGGAGATCAAAATCATGTCTCAGGGCAGAAGGTGGTGTGGATGTTAAGGCAGCTGGATCCCACATGGCCAAAGGAACAGTTCAAGTCTCAGACCTAGCAGCTTGAAAATCATGCCAAGCACATGTGCATGCGTACCGCAAATCCCAAGAGGAGAACAAAGGAGAAGGGATTACAGTATAAACCCCCAGGTAGTGATTTCTCACTTTCCCTCCCTCTCTGTTATTTATTTTTTTTAAAGAATTACTTATTTATTAATTCATTTACTTTAATTTGACAAAAAAGAGACACACAGAGAGAGGGAAATTGAAAAAGAAAGCCACTAGGTCCATATTTATTTTTTTTTAAAGAATTACTTATTTATTAATTCATTTACTTTAATTTGACCAAAAAGAGACACACAGAGAGAGGGAAATTGAGAAAGCAAGCCACTAGGTCCAGGACTTGAACCGTAGTCAGCCAAGTGGGAGTGTCCAGAGCCTTAACCACCACATCACCTGCTGGGCCCGACCCTCTGTTTTATTTAAGAGAGATCTTTGCTAAAGGGTGCACGTGCTCACCAGAGAGACACAGAGAAACAGAAAGTGAGAAATCACCCCCCCCAAGGGGGATGGCCTCACTATAATCCCTTCTCCTCCATTCTCCTCTTGGGATTTTGGGCACACATGTACACGTGCCAAGTGTGAGTTTTAAGTCGCCGGGTTCAAGACTCAAACTGCAGTCAACTATGTGGGAGACCAGCAACATAAGCATTACCTTCTGTTTCTGTCTGTCTCTAGCTAGTAAGTGCACATATCCTATAGCAGACTTTAAAAAAAAAAAAAAAAATCACGTCTTATTTGTATCACCTGGTCAGGTGAGTGCCAAGGAGCTGTTCTGTAAATGTTTGTCAACTGACTGAATGAATTCCAGAGTCCCTCGATTTGGGGTGCTCTGGTCCAGGGAAGGGCCCCAGCTTCAATGTGAAGGTCCCAAAGCTTCTTGCTCACCAGAGCATGTCTGAGAAGCACTGCCTCTACTCCCCCTACCCAAAGCACTGAACACTCAGTGTCCACAGATAAAAATGTCACGAGACAAGACTCGGGACTGGAAAGGGCAATGGGTGGGAAGTCACAAGCTCCATGTGTGAAACTTAACTCGATCACTGACCAGCTGTGTGAACTTACACCAGTGGCCTGCCTTTTCTGAAACGAGGCTTTGCAGGAAGACCAAATAAACCCAGTGCATGGCAGTGCTGAGCTCTGTGCAGAGTAGTGGTCAAAGACAACCAGGGTTGGCTCCCTCCACGCTCCCCGACCTCCAACCTTCCTTCCTCCTTGTCCTTTCTCTACATCTTTGGCACGTGCAGGACAACATGCTTTCCCAGGGAAATGCTCAGCTCCTGGCCACCTTGGAAGCCCACTCCTGCAGGGCAGGGGGTTGTAAGACAGGGTGGGGGCGGGCGCCTAGAGGCGGGAGCCCCTCTGAACAGTGGCTGCTGCTCAGCCCCAGAGACTGGCTGCCATGTACAGTGTGGGCCTGGCCTCGCCAGATCTTCCCAGAAGTCCGAAACCTGGACTTGCATATGAAATTTCCTAAGTTTTAAATATCAGAGACTGATTATAATTTTTCTATAACACAAGCCAAACAAAATATATCTCCAGACCAGCTCCGGCCCAGTGCACCCCAGTTCGCAAACCTGTCTGCGACATTTGCCTCCAGTTTCCCATGTACCACGTTCCTGGCCAAGCCTGCTGCTCTCTGCCCTGGTGCCAACAGTGGCCATGCCATCAGCTGGATCCCCTGCCCTGCCCGGGGAGTGACTTCAATAGATGTCTTTCCCTGGTGGAAATATTACACCTAAACTCACCAATGATGCACGGGAAGAGCTGGGTTATTGTGCTGCTTTTGAACAATGCACAGATAAAACAAGGGGCAGCTGCTCGGGCCAGCAGGTAGCATGGAAGTGAAGGCACTGGATCCCACATGGCCAGCTGCACGGTTTGAAACCCGGATCTGGCGACTTGAGAATCATGCTGGGCGTGTGTGCATGTGTGCCCAAAAGCCCAAGAGGAAACTGGAGAGAGGACTGTGGTGTGGCCATCTCCTCTGGAGGGTGATTTCTCACTTTCCCTCTCAGTCTGGTGAGTGAACGCACCCTACAGCAAAAAAACAAACAAAACAAAAAACGAAAAGCAGGCAGCTGCTTTTACGGAAAAGATGGGGTTCTATCAGAGAACTGTGGCCCAAGGCTTGGTCCCAGACCTGGGTGCGTGCCCCTGACGATGCGAGTGTGTTTCCTGCATGAGATAAAGCACTAGCTCCATGAGGGCAGCATCCTCTGCCACACAGGGAGCACGTCCCTCTTCTGGTGAGCGCCTCTCCTGGAAGGAGGGCAAGAAGAGGCCAAAGATGAGGAAGCGAGTCAGTTAATTGAGGGCTCTGGGGCCAGCAGGTGGCGTAGTGGTTATGGTGCTGGACTCCCACATGGCCAACTACAGTCCAAATCCCAGATCTGGTAGCTTGAAAATGACATCGGGTGTGTGTGCATGCATGCCCAAAATCCCAGGAGGAAAATGGAGAAGAAGGGATTGCGACGTGGCCACCCCCCACCCCGGGGGGCGGAGGAAGAGGTGATTTCTCACTTCCCCTCTCAGTCTTTCTTGGGTGAGCGCACATGTCCTGTGGCAAAAACCTTAAAAAAGGAAAAAAATGAGAACTGCCTCCTATCTGCTACCCATACTGAAACTCCCTCGCTATCCTCTCTCTGAAGCCCATGAGACTAGGGCTTCTAGATGGACCCACAAACACAGACACAAAGGTCCCACGGAGAACAGAGGTCCTGTGGAAAAACGATCAGACCACGAGCTTTGGAGACAGAACTCTACGAACACGCTCCACCCCATGACCTAGCTACTGCCCAGCGTGAGACAGATGAGTTAAAAGTTTGGGCCCGCACAGCTCTCTGCCTGTTCCCCCACCCTCTACCTTCTTCAGGCGCGACATGGGAACGTTGCGGAGCCACCTGAGGGCTGGAGGGCTGGTCCCCACCCCATGGAAGAGATGGTCATGTAAGAGTGGTGGCCAGCAGCCTGACGACGGTGCAGGGGTAAAATGCGATGCTCTATTGGAGCAGGTTACAGGTTTGTGTCCAAAGACCTCCCTGAGTAAGCCAGGCACACACATTCCTGCAATCTCGGGTTGGCTGAGGCTGGCAGCGGACTGTGGTGTAAAGATCCTGTTGGGGATGCTGTCTGTCTGACTGTCTGTGTGCGTGTGCGTGTATGCACACATACACAGACATACAAATTGAAAATAAAAACAACACAGTTGGGACCAGCAGATGGCGAAATGGACTCCCATGTACAGCCACAGTTGGAGTTCTGGACCCGGTGGCAGGAGTGCATGCGTGCATACGTGTCCAAGATCCCAAGAGGAGACTGGAGGAGAAGGGATTGTGGTGTGGCCATCTCCCCCGGGGGGTGATTTCTCACTTTCTGCCTCTCTGGCGAGTGCATATGCCCTATAGCAAGCCCCCCCCCCAAAAAAAAACAAACAAACTATAAAACAACACAGTGGCCAGACAATGACCAGGAAGGTCCCACAGGGCTAGGAACAAACAGGCTTGTGACTCTTGAAAGGGCAAGAGATTATGGGACCTCAGGTATCTGTCCCAAGATAGCTCTCTGTGTAAGCTGTTCTCTTCCCTGGACCTGGGAAACACTCTCAGGACAGGGAGGTCAGAATGCAAAGCAGGGGGGTAGGAAGAGCAAGGGGGGTGGGGAAGCAGCCAGCATATGCAGAGCAGGGAACAATCACACAAAAAGCTAAGGGAGGTCAGGCCCAGAGCACAGGAGTCCTTCAATTTGCTGTCCCTTTTCCTCTTGACCTCCCCCCACCACCACCACCACATACATATTTTAGGCCTGCCAAGCTCTTGCCAGAATCCATGGGGGGAGGGGGACAGGGTGTAAGGGAACTAGCCTTAAGAAGGGGATAAAGGAGAGGGTGACTGGTGAGATGACTGGAGCCTGGCCTTTTCTCCCAGCCTGTGCCGTCCTCTACCTCCCCTACCTGAAGGATGAAGGAGCTGGTACACCCAGCGTTGTGCAAGCTTGGAGCTTCCCTGGGCTGGCACACGGGCACGTCAACACCAGCTGAATGTGGGTTATGCAGAGGGCAGAGCGGGCCCAGCAAGGAGCAGGGAGGGAGAGGTTCAGTCTATTCCCATTAGGGCAAAGGACTGAAAGGTTGAACCAGGAGCACTGGAAAAATGGGCTGACTTATGCAGGAACCCTGGGAACAACCTCCCATCAGCCCTTGGGGAACTTACTTCGTCTTCTCCGTTCTGTGTGCCTGGTGCAGCCCTTGCCTGGCAGGGGCTGGGCCTCATGGTCTTGGCACCTCCCAGAGTGCCCGCATACAGCCCAGCGCTCAGATAGTACATACCACTTGGAAGCGAATAACCTTACCGTGCAAAGCTGGTGGGTATTTCAAGCACAGCTTGGCGGCAGAAGCTGCTAACTCTTACTGGGGGCATAGCACGTGCCAGGCGCCATGCCAAACACTTCACATACATTATTTCACGCAGCTCTCTTGGAAGCCTGTGAGACGGCTCCAGTATTCCTATCCTTGGGGAAGGCAGGGAGTTTGCCCCAGCTGTGCAGTCAGGAGGGGTGGCAAGCTAGTTCTCCAAGCTGGGTTCTTCCCATTCAGCTCTGAGGAGCGCGAGACGCCAGCCCACAGGACAGAGCTGAAGACACAGAGGCCACAGCGCAGAGAAAGGCCAGTACCCGGCCGGGAGAGTTAAACAAGCAGCCAGCACCGAGGGCTTCTCAGGGCCGCCTTGACCCTGGGAGCCTGCTCCAGGGTCAGAGGACAAGCAGCAGCTTCGTGCCAAGTGCTCCGTGCTCAATGGGGTTTTGTTGACTGCCGTTTGCCGGCCTACAGTTTATTTCCAATCTGGTTCAGAAACACTGTGCCCGGCTTTCCAGCCAGGCAGATTCTGGAACGGGGAAAGTTAATAACTCCTTTTAATTGGCCAAATAAAGGGACCCAATAAGAATGGTGAGCCATGGGAGCGAGTCTGTTTTGGTTTTTCCCACAAGGCCAGGCTGGGAGGCCCTGGGCCCTGTGGCTCCCACATGAGGGTCCACTGTTTCCATCCAGTACCTCTCCTGCTCCAGACAGAGACCGAGACTCCACACGGCAGCTTCTGACGCTAAAGAAGGACGCCATGCCACACGCTTCAAAGAGACTTCCAGCTGACCCTGGAGCCTGCGGTGACTGTCCCCCAGTCCTCTTCTTCCCACTGGCCACTAGTGAGACCAGTGGAACCCCCTCTGATCCTGAGGGCCCCAAGAACATGATGGTCGTCAACAGTAATGAAGATTCCATACAAAGACCCTCAAATGTAGGGCAAACCACACTTGAATAGACAAAGTCCACTATCCCTAAGTGTGGGGTTCCTGGGGCATTTGGGTGGGCGATTAATAGGGGAAGGTGGAGGGCAGCAGGAGAGAGGGTGTGGCCTCCTCCCATGCCTCTCCCTGAGGTTCCAGCACAGACAGCATCCCTTGGTCACCAAGGGCCTGCCCAGAGTGGGCACGCTGCCAGGAACATCTAATGAGCCCCCGGGGACGCAGCAGGAAGCCACCTCAGGCCACTCTTGGAGGGTGAGCCTGTTCAGCCACCAGGGCATTCCCCTCTGGGACTCTCAGCCAGGCCAGGAGCCTGAGCACAGACAGAGGAGAGGGAGGATATTGTGGGTCAGGGTGTGGTGGCCGTTCAGTCCAGTGCAGACTTTTGGTCACAAGTCCAGATGGCTAGGGTGCCGCTAAACTACTCCACAGCTTCTATGGGACTGGATAAAGGGGTTCCCCTCAGACATTCAAAGAACAGCGCAGAAGGGGGTCTTTTTCTCCAGAACTCTCAGCCTGGACAGCATTTCAGGCCCTCACCCCTTAGCTGGGCCCCTTGGCGGTGTGCAAAATTCAAGCCAGTCTGTGGCAGCTCTGACAGGTAATGCGTGCAGAGTGGCCTAGCAAGGGATGCTGGCGTCTGGGATGATCACGAATTTGTGAAGTAGGCCAGGTCCTGGAGCTGTGTGGATCGTAACAGCTGAGTGTTACGGCTGGTCTCGGGAAGCAGGTGCTCTCAGTCCCCCTCATGGCTCCCCAACTCTGCTTTTGTGGGACATAGGACCTCCTGGACTGGACATGACCCCATGAGCTAGACCAGCTTCCTCAGGGCCCAAAGTGGAACCCATCAGAACATCTGTCCCCATCTCACCCTCACCTTCTCCCAGAGCAGAGAAGTAGCAAGGCAGCTGGCTGAGGTCCGGATACGTCTGGCCATACTCACTCCACGAGCAGGAGCACCCACAGAGCTGTGGTCACACTTACACCCCAGGACTGTCTCCAGCCCAGGCAGGATCAGCCCAGCTCTGTGCAGAATGGGCAGGGGTGACGTCTGAGCTTAACGACTAACAAGATGATAGCTAACACTTAACCAGAGGTTTCTGTACCAAGCCCTGTCCTAAGGACTTTTCAAACATGGACTGATTTAATCCTCACAACCTTAAGGTGGGTGCTACCATTATCCCCATTTTACAGATGAGGAAATCGGGGCCCAGAGAGATTAAGTAGCTTGCTCAAGGTCACATGGTTACTAAAGGGCTGAGGCAGGATTTGAACTCGTCATCTACAATGCTTCCCATAGGTTACTGGGAACCATTAGGGCTTAAGTGCTAATTCTCTTTTCTTTTGTAAATAGGCTGCTTTGAGGGGTGGGGATGCTGTAAGAAGGCAGTCTTGGGACAAGCAGATAGCATAATGTTTATCACAAGTGGATCTGGATCTGGCAGCTTAAATCTCAAGCTGGGTGCTTGTGCGTCAGTGCCCGTCAGTGCCCAAAATCCCGAGGAGAGAATGGAAGAGAAAGGACTGTGGAGCCGCCATCCCCCCGGGGTGGTGGGGGTTGATTTTCTGCTGTCTATCAAGTGCATGCACCCTATAGCAAAAATCTCGCAAAAAAAGGGAGGCTTGGGGCTGGCAGGTGGTGTGGTGGTTAAAAGTGCTGGACTCCCACATAGCCCACCGTGGTTCAAGTCCCAGACCTGGTGGCTTGCTTTCTCACTTTCCCTCTCTCTCTCTGTCCCTCTCTGGTCAAATTAAAATAAATAAATAAAGTTAAAATAAAATAATTATTTTTCTAAAAAAGGAAGTCTTACAGTTTCAGTCTTTAACCTCTAATTTATAAATGTTTTTTTCTATTATAATTCACACAATGGGACAATCAACGTGACAGGGCTAGAAGAAACAAGAGTATCCCCGCATAATAGGCTGAGCTTCATTAAGTCCCCAAAAGAGCTTTGCAAGGTACTCAGGCCAGTGCCCATTGTGCAGATGAAGAAATCGGGGCAGAGCAGGTGTCTACTTGACTCGTAGTAGAAATGGGCTTGGGGTCTGATTCAAATGCCGCAGTGCCCCAAAAGGTGTTGGAGACCCAACCAGATGCAAGGGGTTAAGAAGGGAAGGGCGGAGGGCTGGAAATGGAGGCGGCCCACAGAGGCAGATGTGAGCAGCAGGAAAGGAACCCGGCCCAGAGGACGTACTCCCTGGTCACTCTAGGGAGGGACTGCTCCCTCCCGGGGCTTGTAAGTGTCTGCACCCTGAGTCGTCCCCATCCCCAGTCCCGTTGCTCCCCTCTCCTTGCTCCCCTCTCCGTCAACATGGGGGCAGCTTCGGCCTTTCAAGGACAGAGAAGCAGAGAGGGAGGACCCGGAGCCCGTCTGCGGTTCCCTCCCTGCTGAGACTACCACAACCCCAGTGTTCAAAAGAGGGCAAGCAGGGCCCCTCCAACCCCGCGGCACTCGGGGCGCCACCGCGGCCCGCAGGCTCTGGTCAACATCAAAGACAAGTAGACGGGAGGGTGACCGACGGGTGGCCAGAACCAGGGCCCCCGTCACCACTGCAAGTGCACCCTCCCAAGGGGACGAGTGAGGACGACAGAGCGGACAAGACTCCCACCTCCCGGCCCAGAAAGAAAACCGAAGAAAGGGGCCGGCGGTCCCTGTGCTACCCTCGCTTCTCCCCCACTCCCTCCTCGCAGAGCTCTGAAAACAGGAGGGATCCTTAACAAGCCCCTCCGCCCTCCTTTGTCACCGCCACCTCCGCAGCAGCCTCCTCTCCCGCGCCCCCG
>NW_006159855.1:1622610-1625037 GCF_000334495.1 Tupaia belangeri chinensis | reverse complement strand
CCACTTGGACCGAGATCGTCCTCGGGCGCCGGGGGAGGGACGAAGGAGGAAGTTGAGCGACTAGTCCTGCCTCTCCCGCCCGCCCCCTTCCCCTTCCTTCTTTCTGGGCGCTGGAAGCACAAGGGCGCCAGCAGGGTGCACCAACACGCCGGGAGGGGGCCGAGCCCGGGGATCAGTAGCCAGCCTTGCCGCGGGAGCGCGGGGACCAGGGCGAAAGCAGACCCCCAGTTCTCGCCCCCACCTCTCAGACCCTCCCACCGTCGCTCGGCCCCTTCCGGCTCCTCCGGGACCCTCAGTCAGCACAGAGGTTTGCGTCTCTCTGCCACGCGCCTCGGGAGGGTCAGGCTTTGATCTCCTCCCTTTATGTGCCCCTTCCTTCCATGCTCCTGGCACCCACATATCTGTGGCCAAATGAACTCCGGGGAGCTCGTGCCTGCGCCAAGGCTAGCCGCTTGGGAGTCGAATTTCTGCACGCTTGGCGTAGGCGCCCTGTGTTGTGTCCACGCGCGCCCTCGGATGGGAACCTTAGCTTAAGTGGGATAACGGTTTAATGTACTGCCAAGGAGGTGAGACCTTCTCCACAAGCTGCATGTGTCCCAGCAGAGCGAAGACCTTGCCGAAGGCTACAGTGGACGCCCACAGGCACCACACCCAGTCCCCCCCGCCGTGGGGCTCAACTCTGCTGAGATCCGGGGTTTCCAACTGCACACTGGACCCCTTAGTGGGTTCTGAAGTCAACCTACCAGATCCTGGTCCGCATTAAACACACACATATAGCACACTCCAGAGACAGAAAAGCTCTTATCAGAGCGCAATGACCACAGAAAGGATAAGTGAGTTTTGGGAAACCGTCAAAGTTTCCACTTCTCCTAAGTGCACACAGGATTGCAGTAAAGGGTAATTTATCCTGTAGACAGAATTAAAAGGGTTTTTGACTCTGCCAGTCATTTCTGTGGCAATGGGGACAATTTCTTCAAGAATTCTGGAGCAATTGCTGGGAAACTCCTTCCCCAATCCCACCCTCCCCCTCCAGCCTGAAATCAGCCCCCTCAGAGCCACCTCCTTCTGCCCTCCTCCCACTCCCAGAGTCTGCTGCAGCCTCTCCCACAGCAGGGGGGCTGTCACAGGGTAGTCCCAGGTCTTCTCTCCCACAGCCAAGCTTCCTCATGCTCCAGGATTTCTGTTCCTCTAGCGCCCTGACACATTTCTGTGTACAGGCCAGTAGTACCCGGGTTAGAAGGGCTCCCAGCACATCCCCACGTGGGACGTGGGACGTGGGCAGCACCAAGCACCAGTAACTGCCCCACTGCCAGGTCACTGGGTGCTTTGTCCCTAATAACGGATCAATACATCTTTAGCCAATGATGCTCAAGCTGCTATCTGCAGCCTGGACCTTTGTCCTGAATCTCAAACTGCCTTGATATTTGTATGTGGCTATGTAATAGGCATCTTGAACCCAAACGCGTCTCAGACTAAGCTCTTTGTCTCTCGCCTCTTCTGCCCAGACATGAGCTCCATCTACAGCTTTCTCCGTCTCATTTAATGGCAATTCCATCTTTAATTGCTCAGGCTAAAAGCCTTGCCCTCTCTCTTTTCTCACTCCTCACATCCATTCCATTAGCAAATCTTTTTTTTTTTTTAAGAGAGATTATTTTGCTATAGGGTGCATGGCCATAGAGGCAGAGAGAGATAGAAAGAGAGAAATCCCCCCCCAAGGGGAGATGACCATGCTGCAATCCCCTCTCCATTCCCCTCCTGGGATCTTCGGCATGTATGCATGCACATGTGCGCTCAGTGTGAGTTTTAAGCCACTGGGCCCTGGACTCGAAACCGTGGTTGACTACATGGGAGTCCAGAGACGTAACCATTACTCTATCTACTGATCCCACCAAATCTATTATACAGTCCACCCATTTTCCACCTTGCCTGGTCCCAGGCACCACCTTCTTTACCCTGCTTACTGCAAAGGGCCTCCTAAGGTCTCTCATTTCTTACCTGCTCCCCTAACAATCCCTTCTCACAGCAGTCAGGAAGCCCAGTAGTTCCCTGTCTCAGAATCAGATCCCAAGACCTGGCCCAGCTAGGGGAATGCATTGAACACAGGCTACTTGGGAGGCCTGGGTCTGAGTCCCAGTCCACAATGAAAAGCCCAGCATGGTGGCATGTACCTATAAGTCCCGGCTACTCAGGAGGCTGAGGCAGGAGGATCACAACACTGCAAAACCCTGTCTGAAACACCACAAACATGGGGGCTGGCAGGTGGTGTGGTGGTTAAAGGTGTTAGACTCAGCTGGGATCAGCAGATGGTGAAATGATTACATTGCTGTTCTCCCACGTAGTTGATCGTGGTTCGAGTCCTGGACCCACTGGCTTAAAACAAGCCAGGTACTTGTGTGTGTGTGTGTGTGTGTGTGTGTGTGTGTGCGC